>NW_005370704.1:1241958-1246538 GCF_000412655.1 Myotis brandtii
AGGCTGAGCAGAGCCTCGCTCCCTCTGCACGTCCCTCTGGTCTTGCCCCTGTCCCCACACGGTCTCCTCCTCCTCCTCTGCTCTGGGTGGGACTGGGCCCCTTGCCCCCCCCTCCCCCGCCAGGCGTGGCGCTTGCAGTTCTGTCGTGTTGGCGTGTTGACGGGTCCAGCGCCTGGGAGCCTTGCTGTGTGTTCTCCGCTTGGTAGCGGTTTACAGGGGAGGCCGGGCCGTTCTCAGGGTCGGGGCCCCGGGCCATTGGCACGCTGAGTCAGGTGTATGGCATTTTGTTGCTTGTTTTTTTAAGATGGATTTTTACAATTTCTTCCCATATTTATATTCAGTTATTTTATGTTCCTCACCTCAGATCTCAGAACCCGCTGGGTGTGAATCTGGTTCTGCCGCCGCTCCGGGGGCCGTGCTGCTCTGTGGGGGGGAGGGTTCACTCCGTTCCCATACGATTGACTGAGCGCCTTACTCGGGCTGGGCTGACGGAGCCCCGGCCACGGGTCACTGACATCACTGTCCTTTTAGAGGAGGGGTCCTCAAACTTTTTAAACAGGGGGCCAGTTCACTGTTCCTCAGACCGTTGGAGGGCCGGACTATAGTTTAAAAAAAAACTATGAACAAATTCCTATGCACACTGCACATATCTTATTTTGAAGTAAAAAAACAAAACGGGAACAAATACAATATTTGTATTTGCATGTGGCCCACGGGCCGTAGTTTGAGGACCCCTGGGCTATACGTCAGGGTCGGTACTCACCGCTGCGGGGACGGCACTGTGCTGGGCGGCGGGATCTGCGTGGCCCTGGACTCTGAGAAGCCTGATGTGTGGGAACCGACCGAGGGGGCGGTGCCAAGTCAGGATGGTCTGGGAGGGGCCTGGGAGAACCCCAGGCGGTGCGCCCAGCAGGCTCCAGAGGGGTCTGTGGTCCAGGACCCCGAGGTCCGCAGAGGCACCGGGGCTGCGGGAGCGGGGCTCCCCGCCACACGCCTTTCCTGCGATGGAGCCCGGACAGCACCTGTCGCCGGTGAGACCTGTGTGCCATGGGCTGTGCGCCACCCCCTCACCTGGCGGCCCCTTCCTTGCAGGTGGCAACGTGGACCTGGAGAGCCAGGCGGAGGGGAAGGAGGTGGAGGCCGATGGCGTGATGCGGAGCGGCCCCCGGCCCATCGTCCCCTACAGCTCCATGTTCTGTCTCAGCCCCACCAACCTGTGAGTCCCTCCCCGCCCACCTGTGCCGTGCCGCTCGCCCACGGCCCGTGACCCACACGCACATGACCGCTAGGTGCTAGGTGTGCCGGCAGGTGACGTGACGGCCCGGGTCCCCCTCCTGGTCACTGGGTCAGCCTCTGGGGGACTCTCCGGCGTCATCAGCTTCCGAGAGTCTCCCGTTGTCCTGCTCGGCCTGTGCCCTGTGTTCGCGACCCCCCATCGGAACAGCAGCGCTCAGCCCGCTGCATACCTGCAGCCGCCCCTCCCAGGTGCCCTCTGGGCCTCAGAGCCCAGCTTCCTGCGGGAGAGACCAAGCAGGCGGCGGGCGGGACCGGCTGAGCCCCACTTTGCCCCCAGGCTCCGCCGCCTCTGCCACTCCATCGTGACCATGCGGTACTTCGAGATGGTCATCCTCGTGGTCATCGCGCTGAGCAGCATCGCCCTGGCCGCCGAGGACCCCGTGCGCGCAGACTCGCCCCGGAACAACGTGAGCGCTGCGGGGTGTGGGGGTGGCCAGGGCCCAGCTCCGCGCCTGCCAGGAGCAGCAGGAAGAGGGCAGATGGGCCCTGGCTGATGGGTTGTCCGCCCCGAGGTCGGGGGGACCTGGAGCCCGAAGCCCAGCGGCGGGCTGGCCTCCTGAGAGCATTCCCCGGGTTGCAGGTCCTGAAGTACATGGACTACATCTTCACGGGCGTCTTCACCTTCGAGATGGTGATAAAGGTGAGTGACCCAGCCTCCCTCGGGGCTCTCATGTGCCGCCCACACACACGGGGACTCAGGGGGGTCGCTCACTACAGACTCACCGCAGCGTCAGTCAGCGGGGAGAGCGCCCCGCACGCCTGACCAGGGTCCCCGCTTTCCGGATGTCGGGCAGGAGGACGTGACCTGGGCCCCGCCCCCCACCCGCGGCTCTGGGTCCGCCCGCCCTTTCCCTGAAGTAACCGCCCTAAACTGCACTTCTCCCTGAAGATGATTGACCTGGGGCTGCTGCTGCACCCGGGGGCCTACTTCCGGGACCTGTGGAACATTCTGGACTTCATTGTGGTCAGTGGGGCCCTGGTGGCGTTTGCCTTCTCGTAAGTACCCACGTCTGCAGCCCCCAGATGCGCGGTGGGGTGTAGGGGGACCGCTGGCCTCCAGGCTGCCTGTAGCTCCGTCCTTCTGCTTGGCCTGGGCTGGGTGGGAGGACCTCTAGCCGGTGCGTCCCCGACCAGCCCTGGTTCTAAAGTTGGGGGCAGCCTCGGGCTGGTCTGCTCTCGGCCTCTGGGCAGCCCCCCTGCCCTCGGCGGCTCCCATGGGCGGAGCTGGGGTGCCGGTGGGCGCCGTCCTGGGGTCCAGGCCCTTTTCTCTGGTTCCCCAGCGAGTGATGCTCAGCCTGCATGGCTGGGCCTGGGCCTGGGGCTGGGCAGGTGTGGGGCTGGGCGGAGCCGGGTCCCGGGCGAGTGGTGGCAGGAGATGCGGAGACAGGACGACCGCAGGCGCGGAGGGCGGGTCCTCTTCTCGCCCAGCCAGGCCTCCTCACTGACTCTCTTCTCTTTGTCTCCTTGTTGCTGGACTCCCTGTTGTAGGAGCTTCATGGGGTAATGCCTCCCCCTGTCCCCTCACACCGCCCACATCTCAGCTGCCCTCGGGCCGCGTCATACGCTCACCTCTCATCAGCTCCACCTCCCTCCGGGCTGCATGCTGCCGGAGCCACCTCCCCAGGCGGTGCCCACCTGGCCTGGCGGAGCCCTGGGGGCTGGGTGGGGACGGGCCTCCGTGGGGTTCAGGAGCAGGTGTCCCAAGTGAGTGTAGGAGGCCGGGAGCGAGAGCCCAAGGCCGCTCCGCAGGGGCTGCTGTGACCAGGTGGGGCCCCGATGCCCCCTGTCTGTTCTCGGAGGCTCGGCCTCCTCTTTGCCTGCCCCCCCGACGCCGGGCACTCCCTCCCTCCTGGGGCCTTACCTCTATGGAGGAGGGCACAGCTCGGCCACCACTTGCCATGTGGAGGCGTGTTCGATGGGGAACTTGGAGTGAGAGGGAGGGGCAGGGAGACCCTGCCAGGCGCCCCAGAGGGAGAGCAGGACAGGGCTGGCAGAGAGAAGGCAGCCTCTGCCTCAGAGAGCGTCTGTTTCCTAGGAAAGAAGGGCAGGGCTCTCGCCTGCCCCCTCAGGTGCCCACAGGCCCCTTCCAGGCTGGCTCAGCGGGAGCTGCGAGGCTGGTTTGGGGAGGGTCAGGGAGTAGCTGGCGGCATTCGGAGCCGGGACAGCCTGGCTTCAGGGGTGTTGATCTGCTTCTGGAACGCAGGCCCCAGCAGGGTCCCAGGGGAGGGACCGGGAGGCTCTAGCTTGGCTGGCGCCTAAGGAGACTGGGGGCCCCGCTCCCCTGACAGGCAGGTCCCCTGACATGGGGAGAAGTGGCCCCTGAGCAGGATGGTTAGGGGCTCAGGCCCTGAGCCTCAGCCACTGCCCCACGCAGCCCCAGTGGGTGTGGCCTTGGCCCTGAGCATGGCCTCCCAAGGCCCCGGCCTGGCTTCAGGGTGGCAGGAGGGCGGCCCCAAAGAGTGACAGCTCCTGGGCCCCTGCCGGCCCAAGGGAGCCCCAGGTTCCCTCCGAGGGGCCTGGCCTGGTCTCACAGGTCCTGGGCTCTGGGCCTGCTCTTCACCTGCCTCCTCCCACCTCCTGGCTACTTCCTCCACCATCCGTGTCGCTGTCTTCACTCTGTCTCCTGTGGCTCTTCCGCCTCCCCTCTCCCCGCCTTTCCCTCCTTCCCTTCCCCCCTCTCTTTTTTTAAAAATGTATTTGTATTGATTTCAGAGAGGAAGGGAGAGGGAGAGAAACATCAATGATGAGAGAGAATCATGGATCAGCTGCCTCCTACACGCCCTACACTGGGGATGGAGCCTGCAACCCAGGCCTGTGCCCTGACCGGGAATCGAACCGGTCGATGCTGGCCAGGCCTCCCTCTTTCTTCCTCTCCTCCTTGGTTTCTCTCTTTTTCTATCTCCTTCCCTCACTCCCTCCAGGATCCTCCTCTCCCTTTCTGTCAGTTGTCCGCCACTTGCCATGTGGAGGCGTGTTCGACGGGGACAGAGGACAGGCAGGGAGATCCAGGCTGTGCTGGGACCTCCTCTCGGAGAGGAAGCAGCCTCGGGAGCTGGGGTGGCACTGTGCCCGCTGGCCCCTGCACTGCCCTCTCCCCTCGCTCCCAGGGCCGCCTCACAGGAGGCAAGGGCAGCTGGTGTGGACCGGCGGGCGGGTCATGGACGTGCTGGGAGAGCAGGTGCTCCCTGGCCCCCAGGTGCTGCTGACCCAGCCCTTGTCCACTCGAGGGGAGGCCTCCGTGGTGCCCATCAGGCACGGCCTCCGAGCTCCCACGCCTCTGCCCT
>NW_005370704.1:1246660-1247293 GCF_000412655.1 Myotis brandtii
GTGGGGACGGCGCCGGGTGCCGCCTGCGTCTGCATGTGCGGTTCTCCTTCCAGAGGCTCCAAAGGGAAGGACATCAACACCATCAAGTCCCTGCGGGTCCTGCGCGTCCTGCGGCCCCTCAAGACCATCAAGCGGCTGCCGAAGCTCAAGGTGAGAGCCGGGTGGCGTGAGGAGCATGTGGGCCTGCACACGTGTGAGCACGCATGTGGGCTGTGTGTATATACATGTGTGCACAAGGTGCATGCATGTGCATGCATGTGTGTGCACACTGGCCACGTCCTGCGGCAGCTTCTGTGTGAGGTGGGGGTGAGCAGAGCTGAGGGAGCCCCATGTGAGGTTTGCTCAGCCCATGCCCTGTCGGGAGGGCCTCTCTCCACTCCGACGCCCCTGAGAGCCATTCCCAGCCGTGCCGTGGGCTCCCGTCCTTCCTGCGGAGCAGGAGGCGGAGGGTGTTGGGGTGGGCAGGGCCCCAAGGTGGTGTGGCTGAGGTGCTGGGTGAAGGAGGGTGCGCCGTGCGTAAGGTGGTGTGAGCAGCCTCGGGGTGCGAGCCTTGGGGACACAGGCAGCAGGGGTTCTGGGGGCAGGGCGGGCTGGGAGGTGATGGAGGCAGCCGGAGGGGCTGTGTCGGGAGGT
>NW_005370704.1:1247616-1247970 GCF_000412655.1 Myotis brandtii
CACCGGCCACTGCACACTAGGGCAGGGCAGGACGTCAGCCCGGCTCTGAGAGGCAGGGCTGAGGCCAGGCCAGCGGGCAGGGAGCACTGAGCTTCCGGGTGTGGGAACAGGACAGTCCCTGGGCCACAGAGCATGCCCACGTGCCCGGGCCAGGCCGCCACTGCGCGGCTGCTTCTCTGCCTGCGTGTCCTGCCGACACCAGGAGGCCCGGGTCTCTCCCTTCCCCCTGACCCAGCCCTGATGCGGGCTCCGGGCTCTGGGCGGCCCTGCTCTGAGGCACCTGCCTCGTGACACCTCTCCTGGCCCCACCCGTCCACTTGACACGTCCGAGATGACCCCTCCCTCCCGAGGGGG
>NW_005370704.1:1248074-1249300 GCF_000412655.1 Myotis brandtii
ACTCGCTGAAGAACGTGCTGAACATCCTCATCGTCTACATGCTCTTCATGTTCATCTTCGCCGTCATCGCCGTGCAGCTGTTCAAGGGCAAGTTCTTCTACTGCACCGACGAGTCCAAGGAGCTGGAGCGGGACTGCAGGTGACCGAGGGGGCGGGGCCGGCGCAGGGGCAGCTGCGAGGGCCTGGGAGGGGCGTGCACCAGGGAGTGTGCACCCCACTTGTGGGCTGTGGGTGTGCTCGCTCCCACAAGTGCTGTATAAACTCGCACTCCCCCCAGTGACGCGGCCCAGAGCCCACCCACCATGCTGGCGGCCTGCTCGCTGGGGCCTTCCTGGTGCGGGCGCGTGTGCTTCTCTGGCTTAATTGGCGTGAACCTCCTGGGGACGCGCCTGAGCCAGCCTGTGCCCGTTTCCCTGTAGGGTTGTCCGTCTTTTTCTGGTTGATTTGTAGGAGTTCTTTAACCCCTGGGCGGGACTCCCCTGCCCACTCTGGCTCTTGGTGTGTCAAGGAGCGTGCGGGTGGCGTGAGCCACACTGGCCGTGCCGTCTAGCGTGCGTTCCTGGCGTTCAGTGCTCAGTGGCTGGGTCAGGGCGGCCTGGGCTCCCCTCTGGAAGCTGTGTCTGCCTCTCCCGTGGCCGCGGTCTGTCTGGGCTGACGCTGTTGCTGGGGGAGGAGCGAGGAAGGGGTTTCCCCGTCCGAGCAGCACCGTTCACTCGAGAAGGCAGCGCTCCCTGCTGCGAGGGAGTCTGTGCCACAGACGGCTATCGGGGTGCACTCATGCCGAGCGCTCACCCTGGCCGTGCACGAGTCCTCGGGTCAGTGTGCGCGACGGGGCCACCCTCACTCGGCCTCTTGAGAGCGTTTCCTCAGCTAAAACCCGCAGGGCCCTGGCCGCGTGGGTGCCACCTGCCTCCCCCACAGCCCCAGCTGCCCTGACCTGTGTTCTGTGTCTGTAGGTGTCTGCTCTGGACACTGTGTGGACACGAAGGCTCACAGTGTGCGGCCTCCTGTGTTCCCGAGGCCGTCCCTGCTGGCTGGGCACGTTGACCTCTTTACTCGCCTGGGGTGGCCGCCGGGCTGTCCACCTCCGGTCACTGTGTTCTGCTGGGACCTGTGCGAGGGGATTGTGGACAGATGTTCCCACGTCCCCTGAGCGGGCACCGGCGAGGGGAGTGGCAGCGGGCCACGCGGCGGCTCCGGAACAGGGCCGGGCAGTGCCAGGCTGT
>NW_005370704.1:1249723-1262656 GCF_000412655.1 Myotis brandtii
AGTGCCAGGCGGTTTCCCACCGCGGCCGAGAGCCCACATCCCTGCCGGGGAGGGGGCCCTGGGGTCTCCAGGTCCCAGCGACGCGCTGTTTTCCAAAGGAAGCAGCTCAGTCCTCGCCGACCAGCGGCTGCGGGCGGTGTCTCCTCAGACCCTGCGCCCACGTGCACCTGAGGTGCTTGTGGTGGCCATGACGGTGGCCGTGACGCTGCGGTGCAGCTGGAGTGCTGTCCGTGCACTGTCGGGACGCACACAGGAGGCGACTGCTCCCTGCTCCTCCCCCCCCCTCTAAAACCCACAGGGAAGGTAAAGTTAACCAAGTACAGAAACGATCGTAGTGGTTCTTTACATGTTCTAGACACAGCTCCCTCCTCAGAGCGACAGTTTTCAAAGGTTTGTCCCCATCCTGTAGCTGATCATCTTTTGAGGCACAAAAGCTTGAGGTTTTGGTGAAGTCCTGTGTCTGGGTTTTCGTTGTTGCAGCTCACGATGTTGGTGTCGTGTCTCCGGGTCCGTTTGCCTAAAAGGCCCCGTGTTTGTCCCGGGAGCGTGTCAGACGGGGCCCGGTCAGGCCTTTGTCCATTTTGAGTTGGTCTGAGTGTGGCGTGTGCCCGGCCCCGCGTCACGCCTCTGAGTGTGGCGTGTGCCCAGCTCCGCGTCATGCCTCTGAGTGTGGCGTGTGCCTGGGCCCCGCGTCATGCCTCTGAGTGTGGACACACGTCGAAGAGCTGGCTCTTGCTCCATGCAGAGACAGCATTCAGGAGCTGCTTGCCTGCAGATGCCTGGCTTTGACCTCTCACCTCTGTGTCGTCCCCAGGGGCCAGTACCTGGACTACGAGCGGGAGGAGGTGGAGGCCCAGCCGCGGCAGTGGAAGAAGTACGACTTCCACTACGACAACGTGCTCTGGGCCCTGCTCACGCTGTTCACCGTGTCCACGGGGGAAGGCTGGCCCATGTGAGTGCCATGTGGCAGCCGGGCAGGCAGAGCGAGGGCAGGGCCTCTGGTTCCTCCGTGTGGGTCTCAGCCTCTCAGCAGGTGCCCGCAGGCTCCTTCCTGCTCCTGCCAGCGAGGGCGGCCGCTCTCCCAGAGGAGCTGATAGGGCGAGTGATGTCCTGGAGCCCTTCAGTGGCTGGTGCCACAGGCGGGGGCTCTCCGTGTCTCCCTGTGCTGCCCTCGGGCTGCCGGAGGGGCCTTCGTGTCCCGAGCACATGAGTAGCAGGAGCTTCCTCTGGGACCAGCAGGAACCCTCAGAACATACACCCTGGGCTCCTGAACCAGGGGGAGCTGGCAGTGGGTGGGCTGGGTGTGAGCAGGTGTGAGCAGGTGTGTGCTGGGCGAGGGCAGGTGTGGGCTGGGTGTGAGCAGGTGTGGGCTGGGAGAGGGCAGGTGTGGGCTGGGTGTGAGCAGGTAGGCTGGGCGAGGGCAGGTGTGGGCTGGGAGAGGGCAGGTGTGGGCTGGGCGAGGGCAGGTAGGCTGGGCGAGGGCAGGTGTGGGCTGGGAGAGGGCAGGTGTGGGCTGGGCGAGGGCAGGTAGGCTGGGCGAGGGCAGGTGTGGGCTGGGAGAGGGCAGGTGTGGGCTGGGCGAGGGCAGGTAGGCTGGGCGAGGGCAGGTGTGGGCTGGGAGAGGGCAGGTGTGGGCTGGGCGAGGGCAGGTAGGCTGGGCGAGGGCAGGTGTGGGCTGGGAGAGGGCAGGTGTGGGCTGGGCGAGGGCAGGTAGGCTGGGCGAGGGCAGGTGTGGGCTGGGAGAGGGCAGGTGTGGGCTGGGCGAGGGCAGGTAGGCTGGGCGAGGGCAGGTGTGGGCTGGGAGAGGGCAGGTGTGGGCTGGGCGAGGGCAGGTAGGCTGGGCGAGGGCAGGTGTGGGCTGGGAGAGGGCAGGTGTGGGCTGGGCGAGGGCAGGTAGGCTGGGCGAGGGCAGGTGTGGGCTGGGAGAGGGCAGGTGTGGGCTGGGCGAGGGCAGGTAGGCTGGGCGAGGGCAGGTGTGGGCTGGGAGAGGGCAGGTGTGGGCTGGGCGAGGGCAGGTAGGCTGGGCGAGGGCAGGTGTGGGCTGGGAGAGGGCAGGTGTGGGCTGGGCGAGGGCAGGTAGGCTGGGCGAGGGCAGGTGTGGGCTGGGAGAGGGCAGGTGTGGGCTGGGCGAGGGCAGGTAGGCTGGGCGAGGGCAGGTGTGGGCTGGGAGAGGGCAGGTGTGGGCTGGGTGTGAGCAGGTGTGAGCAGGTGTGGGCTGGGCGAGGGCAGGTGTGGGCTGGGAGAGGGCAGGTATGGGCTGGGTTAGAGCAGGTGTGGGCTGGGTATGAGGGGGTGTGGGCTGGGCGAGGGCAGGTGTGGGCTGGGTGTGAGCAGGTGTGGGCTGGGAGAGGGGGCATCGGGTCTGGGCTCCCCAGTGCGGACTCCCCCGCCTGCTTGCTTTCGGTTTCCTGCTCCCTGACTTGTTAGTTCTGTCAGCTCCCTTTTCCTTGTTGGTAACCTGCGTCCAGCCGTGGGCATCGCCGAGCTGGGGAGGTGTTACCCCCGGGAATGGGCTATCCCAGGGGTCCTCAAACTTTTTAAAGAGGGAGCCAGTTCACTGTCCCTCAGACCGTTGGAGGCCGGACCATAGTTTAAAAAAAAACTATGAACAAATTCCTATGCACACTGCACATATCTTATTTTGAAGTAAAAAAACAAAACGGGAACAAATACAATATTTGTATTTGCATGTGGCCCGCGGGCCGTAGTTTGAGGACCCCTGGTTTAGAGCTTGTAGACATCCACCATAGATTCACAGAATGTCAGAGTCCTAAGGGGGCCCAGAGATAATCTAACCATAGCTACTCAAAGTGTGGTCTGTGGGCCAGGATCACCAGCATCCCCGGAGAACCTGACAGAAATGCAGAACCTCAGACCCCACCCCAGACCCGCTGATCGCACTCTGCCCACTCACAGGATCCCAGGTGATTCCTCTGCCCAGGCACTCTGAGAAGTCTTCCCTTGACCTCCGTGGAGTACAGCAAATCCTGCATCCCGGCCCAACACCCGTTCGGTCTTTGCATGCACACCTCAGTCGTGGGGACCTGTTTCGTGCTTCAGCAGCCAGCCCCTTCATGATGAGCAGTGCAAATAAATTGCTTTTTCTTTGTCTCAATGGAAATTTGCTTTTGTATAAATTCCACACTCCGGGTCTAGTTCTGACCTTGGGTCGATCCAAAGCACACACACTCTTCTTTCACCTAATATCTCTGGTTATTTACAGACTTAGTGTCCTTATCTCCAGGCTGAATACCTCCAGATGCTACAGTCATTCTTTATATTCATTTATTCACCCACTTAGTATATATTTATTGGTACTGACTATATCCAGTCACTGAACTTGACCTATTTAAAAACATGTTGACAGTTAAAATGGGTTAACTGGACATTATAGTTCTGAGTATTTATTTTTTATAATATAATGGGTTTATATTTAATATCAACACCATTGTGGTATTACTCAGTTAACATAAAGGCTTTTAAAAAAAAAGGGCAGGTGTGGGCTGGGTTAGGGCAGGTGTGGGCTGGGTATGAGGGGGTGTGGGCTGGGCGAGGGCAGGTGTGGGCTGGGTTAGGGCAGGTGTGGGCTGGGTATGAGGGGGTGTGGGCTGGGCGAGGGCAGGTGTGGGCTGGGTTAGGGCAGGTGTGGGCTGGGTATGAGGGGGTGTGGGCTGGGCGAGGGCAGGTGTGGGCTGGGTTAGGGCAGGTGTGGGCTGGGTATGAGGGGGTGTGGGCTGGGCGAGGGCAGGTGTGGGCTGGGTTAGGGCAGGTGTGGGCTGGGTATGAGGGGGTGTGGGCTGGGCGAGGGCAGGTGTGGGCTGGGTTAGGGCAGGTGTGGGCTGGGTATGAGGGGGTGTGGGCTGGGCGAGGGCAGGTGTGGGCTGGGTTAGGGCAGGTGTGGGCTGGGTATGAGGGGGTGTGGGCTGGGCGAGGGCAGGTGTGGGCTGGGTTAGGGCAGGTGTGGGCTGGGTATGAGGGGGTGTGGGCTGGGCGAGGGCAGGTGTGGGCTGGGTTAGGGCAGGTGTGGGCTGGGTATGAGGGGGTGTGGGCTGGGCGAGGGCAGGTGTGGGCTGGGTTAGGGCAGGTGTGGGCTGGGTATGAGGGGGTGTGGGCTGGGCGAGGGCAGGTGTGGGCTGGGTTAGGGCAGGTGTGGGCTGGGTATGAGGGGGTGTGGGCTGGGCGAGGGCAGGTGTGGGCTGGGTTAGGGCAGGTGTGGGCTGGGTATGAGGGGGTGTGGGCTGGGCGAGGGCAGGTGTGGGCTGGGTTAGGGCAGGTGTGGGCTGGGTATGAGGGGGTGTGGGCTGGGCGAGGGCAGGTGTGGGCTGGGTTAGGGCAGGTGTGGGCTGGGTATGAGGGGGTGTGGGCTGGGCGAGGGCAGGTGTGGGCTGGGTTAGGGCAGGTGTGGGCTGGGTATGAGGGGGTGTGGGCTGGGCGAGGGCAGGTGTGGGCTGGGTTAGGGCAGGTGTGGGCTGGGTATGAGGGGGTGTGGGCTGGGCGAGGGCAGGTGTGGGCTGGGTTAGGGCAGGTGTGGGCTGGGTATGAGGGGGTGTGGGCTGGGCGAGGGCAGGTGTGGGCTGGGTTAGGGCAGGTGTGGGCTGGGTATGAGGGGGTGTGGGCTGGGCGAGGGCAGGTGTGGGCTGGGTTAGGGCAGGTGTGGGCTGGGTATGAGGGGGTGTGGGCTGGGCGAGGGCAGGTGTGGGCTGGGTTAGGGCAGGTGTGGGCTGGGTATGAGGGGGTGTGGGCTGGGCGAGGGCAGGTGTGGGCTGGGTTAGGGCAGGTGTGGGCTGGGTATGAGGGGGTGTGGGCTGGGCGAGGGCAGGTGTGGGCTGGGTTAGGGCAGGTGTGGGCTGGGTATGAGGGGGTGTGGGCTGGGCGAGGGCAGGTGTGGGCTGGGTTAGGGCAGGTGTGGGCTGGGTATGAGGGGGTGTGGGCTGGGCGAGGGCAGGTGTGGGCTGGGTTAGGGCAGGTGTGGGCTGGGTATGAGGGGGTGTGGGCTGGGCGAGGGCAGGTGTGGGCTGGGTTAGGGCAGGTGTGGGCTGGGTATGAGGGGGTGTGGGCTGGGCGAGGGCAGGTGTGGGCTGGGTTAGGGCAGGTGTGGGCTGGGTATGAGGGGGTGTGGGCTGGGCGAGGGCAGGTGTGGGCTGGGTTAGGGCAGGTGTGGGCTGGGTATGAGGGGGTGTGGGCTGGGCGAGGGCAGGTGTGGGCTGGGTTAGGGCAGGTGTGGGCTGGGTATGAGGGGGTGTGGGCTGGGCGAGGGCAGGTGTGGGCTGGGTTAGGGCAGGTGTGGGCTGGGTATGAGGGGGTGTGGGCTGGGCGAGGGCAGGTGTGGGCTGGGTTAGGGCAGGTGTGGGCTGGGTATGAGGGGGTGTGGGCTGGGCGAGGGCAGGTGTGGGCTGGGTTAGGGCAGGTGTGGGCTGGGTATGAGGGGGTGTGGGCTGGGCGAGGGCAGGTGTGGGCTGGGTTAGGGCAGGTGTGGGCTGGGTATGAGGGGGTGTGGGCTGGGCGAGGGCAGGTGTGGGCTGGGTTAGGGCAGGTGTGGGCTGGGTATGAGGGGGTGTGGGCTGGGCGAGGGCAGGTGTGGGCTGGGTTAGGGCAGGTGTGGGCTGGGTATGAGGGGGTGTGGGCTGGGCGAGGGCAGGTGTGGGCTGGGTTAGGGCAGGTGTGGGCTGGGTATGAGGGGGTGTGGGCTGGGCGAGGGCAGGTGTGGGCTGGGTTAGGGCAGGTGTGGGCTGGGTATGAGGGGGTGTGGGCTGGGCGAGGGCAGGTGTGGGCTGGGTTAGGGCAGGTGTGGGCTGGGTATGAGGGGGTGTGGGCTGGGCGAGGGCAGGTGTGGGCTGGGTTAGGGCAGGTGTGGGCTGGGTATGAGGGGGTGTGGGCTGGGCGAGGGCAGGTGTGGGCTGGGTTAGGGCAGGTGTGGGCTGGGTATGAGGGGGTGTGGGCTGGGCGAGGGCAGGTGTGGGCTGGGTTAGGGCAGGTGTGGGCTGGGTATGAGGGGGTGTGGGCTGGGCGAGGGCAGGTGTGGGCTGGGTTAGGGCAGGTGTGGGCTGGGTATGAGGGGGTGTGGGCTGGGCGAGGGCAGGTGTGGGCTGGGTTAGGGCAGGTGTGGGCTGGGTATGAGGGGGTGTGGGCTGGGCGAGGGCAGGTGTGGGCTGGGTTAGGGCAGGTGTGGGCTGGGTATGAGGGGGTGTGGGCTGGGCGAGGGCAGGTGTGGGCTGGGTTAGGGCAGGTGTGGGCTGGGTATGAGGGGGTGTGGGCTGGGCGAGGGCAGGTGTGGGCTGGGTTAGGGCAGGTGTGGGCTGGGTATGAGGGGGTGTGGGCTGGGCGAGGGCAGGTGTGGGCTGGGTTAGGGCAGGTGTGGGCTGGGTATGAGGGGGTGTGGGCTGGGCGAGGGCAGGTGTGGGCTGGGTTAGGGCAGGTGTGGGCTGGGTATGAGGGGGTGTGGGCTGGGCGAGGGCAGGTGTGGGCTGGGTTAGGGCAGGTGTGGGCTGGGTATGAGGGGGTGTGGGCTGGGCGAGGGCAGGTGTGGGCTGGGTTAGGGCAGGTGTGGGCTGGGTATGAGGGGGTGTGGGCTGGGCGAGGGCAGGTGTGGGCTGGGTTAGGGCAGGTGTGGGCTGGGTATGAGGGGGTGTGGGCTGGGCGAGGGCAGGTGTGGGCTGGGTTAGGGCAGGTGTGGGCTGGGTATGAGGGGGTGTGGGCTGGGCGAGGGCAGGTGTGGGCTGGGTTAGGGCAGGTGTGGGCTGGGTATGAGGGGGTGTGGGCTGGGCGAGGGCAGGTGTGGGCTGGGTTAGGGCAGGTGTGGGCTGGGTATGAGGGGGTGTGGGCTGGGCGAGGGCAGGTGTGGGCTGGGTTAGGGCAGGTGTGGGCTGGGTATGAGGGGGTGTGGGCTGGGCGAGGGCAGGTGTGGGCTGGGTTAGGGCAGGTGTGGGCTGGGTATGAGGGGGTGTGGGCTGGGCGAGGGCAGGTGTGGGCTGGGTTAGGGCAGGTGTGGGCTGGGTATGAGGGGGTGTGGGCTGGGCGAGGGCAGGTGTGGGCTGGGTTAGGGCAGGTGTGGGCTGGGTATGAGGGGGTGTGGGCTGGGCGAGGGCAGGTGTGGGCTGGGTTAGGGCAGGTGTGGGCTGGGTATGAGGGGGTGTGGGCTGGGCGAGGGCAGGTGTGGGCTGGGTTAGGGCAGGTGTGGGCTGGGTATGAGGGGGTGTGGGCTGGGCGAGGGCAGGTGTGGGCTGGGTTAGGGCAGGTGTGGGCTGGGTATGAGGGGGTGTGGGCTGGGCGAGGGCAGGTGTGGGCTGGGTTAGGGCAGGTGTGGGCTGGGTATGAGGGGGTGTGGGCTGGGCGAGGGCAGGTGTGGGCTGGGTTAGGGCAGGTGTGGGCTGGGTATGAGGGGGTGTGGGCTGGGCGAGGGCAGGTGTGGGCTGGGTTAGGGCAGGTGTGGGCTGGGTATGAGGGGGTGTGGGCTGGGCGAGGGCAGGTGTGGGCTGGGTTAGGGCAGGTGTGGGCTGGGTATGAGGGGGTGTGGGCTGGGCGAGGGCAGGTGTGGGCTGGGTTAGGGCAGGTGTGGGCTGGGTATGAGGGGGTGTGGGCTGGGCGAGGGCAGGTGTGGGCTGGGTTAGGGCAGGTGTGGGCTGGGTATGAGGGGGTGTGGGCTGGGCGAGGGCAGGTGTGGGCTGGGTTAGGGCAGGTGTGGGCTGGGTATGAGGGGGTGTGGGCTGGGCGAGGGCAGGTGTGGGCTGGGTTAGGGCAGGTGTGGGCTGGGTATGAGGGGGTGTGGGCTGGGCGAGGGCAGGTGTGGGCTGGGTTAGGGCAGGTGTGGGCTGGGTATGAGGGGGTGTGGGCTGGGCGAGGGCAGGTGTGGGCTGGGTTAGGGCAGGTGTGGGCTGGGTATGAGGGGGTGTGGGCTGGGCGAGGGCAGGTGTGGGCTGGGTTAGGGCAGGTGTGGGCTGGGTATGAGGGGGTGTGGGCTGGGCGAGGGCAGGTGTGGGCTGGGTTAGGGCAGGTGTGGGCTGGGTATGAGGGGGTGTGGGCTGGGCGAGGGCAGGTGTGGGCTGGGTTAGGGCAGGTGTGGGCTGGGTATGAGGGGGTGTGGGCTGGGCGAGGGCAGGTGTGGGCTGGGTTAGGGCAGGTGTGGGCTGGGTATGAGGGGGTGTGGGCTGGGCGAGGGCAGGTGTGGGCTGGGTTAGGGCAGGTGTGGGCTGGGTATGAGGGGGTGTGGGCTGGGCGAGGGCAGGTGTGGGCTGGGTTAGGGCAGGTGTGGGCTGGGTATGAGGGGGTGTGGGCTGGGCGAGGGCAGGTGTGGGCTGGGTTAGGGCAGGTGTGGGCTGGGTATGAGGGGGTGTGGGCTGGGCGAGGGCAGGTGTGGGCTGGGTTAGGGCAGGTGTGGGCTGGGTATGAGGGGGTGTGGGCTGGGCGAGGGCAGGTGTGGGCTGGGTTAGGGCAGGTGTGGGCTGGGTATGAGGGGGTGTGGGCTGGGCGAGGGCAGGTGTGGGCTGGGTTAGGGCAGGTGTGGGCTGGGTATGAGGGGGTGTGGGCTGGGCGAGGGCAGGTGTGGGCTGGGTTAGGGCAGGTGTGGGCTGGGTATGAGGGGGTGTGGGCTGGGCGAGGGCAGGTGTGGGCTGGGTTAGGGCAGGTGTGGGCTGGGTATGAGGGGGTGTGGGCTGGGCGAGGGCAGGTGTGGGCTGGGTTAGGGCAGGTGTGGGCTGGGTATGAGGGGGTGTGGGCTGGGCGAGGGCAGGTGTGGGCTGGGTTAGGGCAGGTGTGGGCTGGGTATGAGGGGGTGTGGGCTGGGCGAGGGCAGGTGTGGGCTGGGTTAGGGCAGGTGTGGGCTGGGTATGAGGGGGTGTGGGCTGGGCGAGGGCAGGTGTGGGCTGGGTTAGGGCAGGTGTGGGCTGGGTATGAGGGGGTGTGGGCTGGGCGAGGGCAGGTGTGGGCTGGGTTAGGGCAGGTGTGGGCTGGGTATGAGGGGGTGTGGGCTGGGCGAGGGCAGGTGTGGGCTGGGTTAGGGCAGGTGTGGGCTGGGTATGAGGGGGTGTGGGCTGGGCGAGGGCAGGTGTGGGCTGGGTTAGGGCAGGTGTGGGCTGGGTATGAGGGGGTGTGGGCTGGGCGAGGGCAGGTGTGGGCTGGGTTAGGGCAGGTGTGGGCTGGGTATGAGGGGGTGTGGGCTGGGCGAGGGCAGGTGTGGGCTGGGTTAGGGCAGGTGTGGGCTGGGTATGAGGGGGTGTGGGCTGGGCGAGGGCAGGTGTGGGCTGGGTTAGGGCAGGTGTGGGCTGGGTATGAGGGGGTGTGGGCTGGGCGAGGGCAGGTGTGGGCTGGGTTAGGGCAGGTGTGGGCTGGGTATGAGGGGGTGTGGGCTGGGCGAGGGCAGGTGTGGGCTGGGTTAGGGCAGGTGTGGGCTGGGTATGAGGGGGTGTGGGCTGGGCGAGGGCAGGTGTGGGCTGGGTTAGGGCAGGTGTGGGCTGGGTATGAGGGGGTGTGGGCTGGGCGAGGGCAGGTGTGGGCTGGGTTAGGGCAGGTGTGGGCTGGGTATGAGGGGGTGTGGGCTGGGCGAGGGCAGGTGTGGGCTGGGTTAGGGCAGGTGTGGGCTGGGTATGAGGGGGTGTGGGCTGGGCGAGGGCAGGTGTGGGCTGGGTTAGGGCAGGTGTGGGCTGGGTATGAGGGGGTGTGGGCTGGGCGAGGGCAGGTGTGGGCTGGGTTAGGGCAGGTGTGGGCTGGGTATGAGGGGGTGTGGGCTGGGCGAGGGCAGGTGTGGGCTGGGTTAGGGCAGGTGTGGGCTGGGTATGAGGGGGTGTGGGCTGGGCGAGGGCAGGTGTGGGCTGGGTTAGGGCAGGTGTGGGCTGGGTATGAGGGGGTGTGGGCTGGGCGAGGGCAGGTGTGGGCTGGGTTAGGGCAGGTGTGGGCTGGGTATGAGGGGGTGTGGGCTGGGCGAGGGCAGGTGTGGGCTGGGTTAGGGCAGGTGTGGGCTGGGTATGAGGGGGTGTGGGCTGGGCGAGGGCAGGTGTGGGCTGGGTTAGGGCAGGTGTGGGCTGGGTATGAGGGGGTGTGGGCTGGGCGAGGGCAGGTGTGGGCTGGGTTAGGGCAGGTGTGGGCTGGGTATGAGGGGGTGTGGGCTGGGCGAGGGCAGGTGTGGGCTGGGTTAGGGCAGGTGTGGGCTGGGTATGAGGGGGTGTGGGCTGGGCGAGGGCAGGTGTGGGCTGGGTTAGGGCAGGTGTGGGCTGGGTATGAGGGGGTGTGGGCTGGGCGAGGGCAGGTGTGGGCTGGGTTAGGGCAGGTGTGGGCTGGGTATGAGGGGGTGTGGGCTGGGCGAGGGCAGGTGTGGGCTGGGTTAGGGCAGGTGTGGGCTGGGTATGAGGGGGTGTGGGCTGGGCGAGGGCAGGTGTGGGCTGGGTTAGGGCAGGTGTGGGCTGGGTATGAGGGGGTGTGGGCTGGGCGAGGGCAGGTGTGGGCTGGGTTAGGGCAGGTGTGGGCTGGGTATGAGGGGGTGTGGGCTGGGCGAGGGCAGGTGTGGGCTGGGTTAGGGCAGGTGTGGGCTGGGTATGAGGGGGTGTGGGCTGGGCGAGGGCAGGTGTGGGCTGGGTTAGGGCAGGTGTGGGCTGGGTATGAGGGGGTGTGGGCTGGGCGAGGGCAGGTGTGGGCTGGGTTAGGGCAGGTGTGGGCTGGGTATGAGGGGGTGTGGGCTGGGCGAGGGCAGGTGTGGGCTGGGTTAGGGCAGGTGTGGGCTGGGTATGAGGGGGTGTGGGCTGGGCGAGGGCAGGTGTGGGCTGGGTTAGGGCAGGTGTGGGCTGGGTATGAGGGGGTGTGGGCTGGGCGAGGGCAGGTGTGGGCTGGGTTAGGGCAGGTGTGGGCTGGGTATGAGGGGGTGTGGGCTGGGCGAGGGCAGGTGTGGGCTGGGTTAGGGCAGGTGTGGGCTGGGTATGAGGGGGTGTGGGCTGGGCGAGGGCAGGTGTGGGCTGGGTTAGGGCAGGTGTGGGCTGGGTATGAGGGGGTGTGGGCTGGGCGAGGGCAGGTGTGGGCTGGGTTAGGGCAGGTGTGGGCTGGGTATGAGGGGGTGTGGGCTGGGCGAGGGCAGGTGTGGGCTGGGTTAGGGCAGGTGTGGGCTGGGTATGAGGGGGTGTGGGCTGGGCGAGGGCAGGTGTGGGCTGGGTTAGGGCAGGTGTGGGCTGGGTATGAGGGGGTGTGGGCTGGGCGAGGGCAGGTGTGGGCTGGGTTAGGGCAGGTGTGGGCTGGGTATGAGGGGGTGTGGGCTGGGCGAGGGCAGGTGTGGGCTGGGTTAGGGCAGGTGTGGGCTGGGTATGAGGGGGTGTGGGCTGGGCGAGGGCAGGTGTGGGCTGGGTTAGGGCAGGTGTGGGCTGGGTATGAGGGGGTGTGGGCTGGGCGAGGGCAGGTGTGGGCTGGGTTAGGGCAGGTGTGGGCTGGGTATGAGGGGGTGTGGGCTGGGCGAGGGCAGGTGTGGGCTGGGTTAGGGCAGGTGTGGGCTGGGTATGAGGGGGTGTGGGCTGGGCGAGGGCAGGTGTGGGCTGGGTTAGGGCAGGTGTGGGCTGGGTATGAGGGGGTGTGGGCTGGGCGAGGGCAGGTGTGGGCTGGGTTAGGGCAGGTGTGGGCTGGGTATGAGGGGGTGTGGGCTGGGCGAGGGCAGGTGTGGGCTGGGTTAGGGCAGGTGTGGGCTGGGTATGAGGGGGTGTGGGCTGGGCGAGGGCAGGTGTGGGCTGGGTTAGGGCAGGTGTGGGCTGGGTATGAGGGGGTGTGGGCTGGGCGAGGGCAGGTGTGGGCTGGGTTAGGGCAGGTGTGGGCTGGGTATGAGGGGGTGTGGGCTGGGCGAGGGCAGGTGTGGGCTGGGTTAGGGCAGGTGTGGGCTGGGTATGAGGGGGTGTGGGCTGGGCGAGGGCAGGTGTGGGCTGGGTTAGGGCAGGTGTGGGCTGGGTATGAGGGGGTGTGGGCTGGGCGAGGGCAGGTGTGGGCTGGGTTAGGGCAGGTGTGGGCTGGGTATGAGGGGGTGTGGGCTGGGCGAGGGCAGGTGTGGGCTGGGTTAGGGCAGGTGTGGGCTGGGTATGAGGGGGTGTGGGCTGGGCGAGGGCAGGTGTGGGCTGGGTTAGGGCAGGTGTGGGCTGGGTATGAGGGGGTGTGGGCTGGGGGCGGGCAGGCGGGCTGGGTGTGAGCGGGTGTGAGCAGGCATGAGTGGTGAGCGTGGTGGAGCGTCAGGCAGAACTGCCGAGCCTCTCCCCTTCCTGGGACAGGACCTCAGGCACATGGAGCCTGCCCTGGGAGGCCCTCCCACAGCCCTGCACACACCCCTGCTGGGAAGGTCGCCCACCTCCAGCGAGATGGCACCGTGGGCAGGGGCTTGGCCCACAGGGTGGCAGCGCCATCTGGGCTTCCTGAGGGAGCCTGGCCTGGGAGGAAGCGCCTGCCTGGCCGCCGGCCCTCATGTCGCTGTCGCTGTCGCTGGCCAGGGTGCTGAAGCACTCGGTGGACGCCACCTACGAGGAGCAGGGCCCGAGCCCCGGGTACCGCATGGAGCTGTCCATCTTCTACGTGGTCTACTTCGTGGTCTTCCCCTTCTTCTTCGTCAACATCTTCGTGGCCTTGATCATCATCACCTTCCAGGAGCAGGGGGACAGGGCGATGTCTGCGTGCAGCCTGGAGAAGAACGAGGTGGGCGGGCCTCCTGCACCTCCGCGTGGGTGGTGGGCGGGCCCTCTGGCTCTTTGTCCCGAGCAGAGAGCTTGCATTGACTTCGCCATCAGCGCCAAGCCCCTGACGCGGTACATGCCTCAGAACAAGCAGTCCTTCCAGTACAAGACGTGGACGTTCGTGGTCTCACCGCCCTTCGAGTACTTCATCATGGCCATGATCGCCCTCAACACCGTGGTGCTGATGATGAAGGTGCGTCCGTGGGCCGGCCTTCCTCCCCGCGCGGGGTCGGGAGCTGCAGGAGCTGCAGGCACC
>NW_005370704.1:1262968-1264274 GCF_000412655.1 Myotis brandtii
GCGAGCGTCCCCGTCCGGCGTGGGCGTCGGGGCAGCTGCGCCCGTGGCCAACATTCTCCTCCCCGCAGTTCTACGACGCGCCCTACGAGTACGAGCTGATGCTCAAGTGCCTGAACATCGTGTTCACGTCCATGTTCTCCATGGAGTGTGTGCTCAAGATCGTCGCCTTCGGGGTGCTGGTAGGCGCCACTCCTGGGCCGTGTCATCCGAGAGGGGCCCTGGGGGCTCCTTGTTTGGAGCTGGAACTCCCCGAGCCCCAGAGCGCAGACGACCCTGCGGGGGCCCCATCACCCGAGTCTGTGCCCCGGCCAGCTCCGGGGGCAGGTTCCCCTCGGGGCACGTGGCTCTCAGCTCTGCCCCTGCCCAGCCTGGTGTCTGTGGGCCAGGCCTGCGCTGTCCCCCTGGGGTGGCCCATCAGCTCCTGGCCCGTCCTGACTAGGCCCTCCTGGCGCCCCCGGCAGAGCCCCAGCCCCGGCACTGACCGCCCTTCTCTCTCTAGAACTACTTCCGAGACGCCTGGAACGTCTTCGACTTCGTCACGGTGCTGGGCAGCATCACCGACATCCTCGTCACGGAGATCGCGGTGAGTGCTCCCCGTCCCGAGGCTCCTGCGAGGCCTCCCTCGGGGCGGCAGGGCGCTCTCCACGGGCGGAGCTGGGCGCAGGGGTCGCCCCAGCAAGTGCTTGCTCTTGGGTGAGACACCGTCCCCAGCACGTCCGGCGGCGGCTCATGTCACACCAGCAGGAGGACGAGAGCCCTTACGTGTGTGTGACGCGTGGCCCCAAACTCAGAACCAGGACGAGCTCAGACCTGAAAGCCCAGGTGTGTTTTCTGTGGAAAGCGGGACAGTGGTTCTCCGTCATGGTCTGTGCCCAGCGCTGGCCGTGCTGGGCGGACCTGCGCTGAGGGCTGAGCCAGGAGCGCGTTTCTGAGCACAGCCCTCGGCGTTAGTGAAACAGCAGGTTCTCCGGGAGCTGACGTGACGTGGGCTCTTGTACGCGTGCCTGCGTGGGAGGCGTTCCCGCCCCAGCCGCAGAGAGAGCTGGGGGTGGGGCGAGGGGAGGAGTGGAAGTGCCAGGTCTAGAGCCCAGGACAGGGCAGGTCTCAGACCCCAGGAGAGGCGGCTCCCAGCCCCAGGGGCCAGGTTGGAGGGACAGCGGGGGCCTCACCATGAGGCCGTGCCGCTCTGCCCACCTCACGTGTTCACCTCATCGATTCCGGGGTGGGGCTGGCCACCCTGCAGGAGGAGAGGGCTGGGGGGAGCCAGAGCCCCCACATCCGATGGGCCTGAGCTGGGCGGTGCCCA
>NW_005370704.1:1264515-1264862 GCF_000412655.1 Myotis brandtii
CCAGCCCCCCGAGGCCTGGGCCTGTCCTGAAGCTTCTCCCGCTGAGGGTGGTCCCACCAGAACGTGCTCAGTGGTTGTCCTGCCTCCAAGCCCACAGCCCACGGTGGGGAGCGAGGCCGCGGCCCAGACCGTTCACACCGCCAGACTGTGTCGTCTCACATGTTGCATTGCCACCTGGAGTTCAAGGAAAGGTCATCTCGCTCTGGACACCGCCTCCCGGGGAACGGACGTGAGCGGACGCCCCCGGTTTGTGCGAGACCCGTACAGTCTCCACACCCGCTTTTAAAAGGCAGCGTGAGAGGAAACAAAAAATACCGTAAAGTCACTGGAAGGACCGTGTGAGAAAG
>NW_005370704.1:1264880-1268770 GCF_000412655.1 Myotis brandtii
GCCGTGGCAGAGAGGCAGAGCTCTGAGCGGCACTGGCCGAGCCCAGCGTCCTGGGAGGAAGGCCGGTGGCCTCGGGCAGGCTCTGCCTCCCAAAGTCCGTGTGGAACTTCATGAGGTCCCGTCAGGGCTGCAGGGAAGGCGCCCAGTGCGTGTAGGTTTTGTGTACGATCCCAGCCATTAGCAGCCCAGGAGTTACCGACCCGACGAAGGCACTTGCCACAAGCTCCACGCGACGCCCTGGTGCCGGCGGCATGTGGGAGGAACAGCCTCGAAGCCAGAGAGGCTCCTGAGGCCTGGCCTTTCTCACGCGGATCCCAGCCTCGCTGAAGGCCAGGGAGACCGGGAGGTGGGGCTGCTCTGCTCCTTGGCGAGTGGGCACAGCCCCCAGCTGACCTGCAGACTCACGGCGGTTCCAGTTACCATAGCGATGACCTTGCTTCTGTCTGGGAACTTGACAAGCTGCTTTTACAATGTACCCGAAGGAGAAGGTGCCGCCGGAGGTGGGTGGAGCGGCCCTGCCGCTGTGCCATGGCGGCACTGGCTCCGGTGGGACCCGCGGTGGGTGGGACCTCGATGTACGAGGGCTGGGCTGCAGCCTGGTGGGGAGGAGCCAGCATCCCGTAGCTCGCGCTGCGATCACCGGCAACGTGGGGAAGCCAACATCGGATCTTGGCTCACACCATTCACAAAAATCTATTTCAAGATGACAAAAAGACTTAAATGTAAGAGGCAGAACTTATAAATATATTTTTATTGATTTCAGAGAGGAAGGGAGAGTGAGAGAGAATCATCAATTGGCCGCCTCCTGCACGCCCCACACTGGGATCAAGCCTGCAAACCGGGCCTGTGCCCCGACCAGGAATTGCACCGTGACCTCCAGGTTCATAGGTCGATGCTCAACTACGAGCCACGCCGGCCCGACAAGAGGCAGTACTTTAAAACTCGGAGAAGAAAATGCAGAACATCTTCTAGACCAGCGGTTCTCAACCTGTGGGTCGCGACCCCTTTGGCGGTCGAACGACCCTTTCGCAGGGGTTGCCTAAATACATCCTGCATACAGTGGGGCCTTGACTTACGAGTGTCCCGACTAACGAGTTTTTCGAGTTACGAGCCGTCTCAGCCGATGTTTTGCTTTGAGTTGCGAGCTAAAATTCGGGTTACGAGCCAGCTTCAGATACCCCACCGCTAGTTGGCGCAGCGAAAGTCACAGTGAACGCCACAACATCAGCCCAGCATCACGTGTCTCACTCGTTCACTTTTTGATTTGACATACAAGTAATTTGAGTTACGAGCTCCGTCACGGAACGAATTAAACTCGTAAGTCAAGGCCCCACTGTATCAGATATTTACATTACGATTCATAACAGTAGCAACATTACAGTTATGAAGTAGCAACGAAAATAAATTTATGGTTGGGGGTCACCACAGCATGAGGAACTGTATTAAAGGGTCGCAGCATGAGGAAGGTTGAGAACCACTGTTTTAGGCCTTGGGATAGGGACGGCTTCGTTAAGCCAAATGGAAAAGCACCGCCCTCCCTGGAGAAAACACTCCGTGTATCGGGAGCAAGGGCCGGCCGTGCGCGGAGGACCCCTCGCTCTCCGTTCCTGCGTGGGAGCCGGTGCCGCGGGCCCAGCGTGTCGTTAACTTCCTTCGGGCCGTGTGTGCGTACATGTGCTTACACGTAGTCTTTTCCATGTGGTCTGTTCTATGGCTTTTAAAATCGAATGGTCTGAATAATCCTGGCAAAAAGATGAAAGCTGCCATTTGACAAATCAAACAAAAAATCAAGGCTGCGCCGCCCGCCGATGGCACCATGGCCTCGCTGATCCGTCCTTGGACTTGGATATCTAATCCCGGTAAAGGGACCGCACTCCGTGGGGCTCCTGCGTCCTCACGAGGGCAGTGCCGAGCGGCTGCCAGGAGGGGCAGGCAGGGTGCCTGCTGCGTCACAGACAGACAGACAGGAGGCCTCCCCTCCCAGGCACAGGTGGCAGACGGTGCGGGAGCCTGGAGGGCCCAGCGCCTGCCCCGAGCAGCTGGACGCTCGGGCGGGTGCTTGTGGCTGTGCAGACCCTGCTTCCGACAAGCCCGCGGGGCGGCCGTCACCTGTGTGGGGAGGCTGACGGGGATGGAGAGCTCCCTGCCCACCTGCGTGGGCTCCGTCCTCCCGCGCTGCCCAGAGGCCTGCTGTCCCCCGTGGCCTTTCTTTCCATCTGTGGTCACTTCATCTTGGTGAACGCACTGTTTTTCCTCCGGCAAAAATATTGGTGTCAGCTCCACCCCCAATTTAAAAACAAATCAGAGCCATCGCCCTGCCCAGGGCCGGAGGGAAAGCACCACAGGCGTGAAACTGACATTGATTTCTTTGCCTGGAAACAAAAAAATAAGTGTGTCATTTTGAATTTGCATTGCAAATAGGAATGCAAATGAACGCCACTGTCTGCATCACCTACCAAGTTCAAAACAGTGTTTTGATGCATTTTAAGCAAAATGCCCATTTACCCAAAGCTAAACCCCAGTGCCGCCGGAGTCTGCGTTCTGCTCGTGTTGATGATCATTTTCTCCTTTGTTTTCTGTTTTGTCCTTGACTCACCTTAACCTGCCTGCTGACTCACGCCATCCAACCAACACACTGCGAAACCATGTCTGCGTCTGTCTGTCTCGCCTGCTGCTCAAACACCCCAATTTGTAAATAATATGCAAATGTTCATCCATGAAAACATCACATGTAGGAAAGGGTTGGTTTCATGACTTTCACGGTTCTTACAGCCCCTCGCCTGGCTTGCTGTGCTGTCCGTCTGCTAGCCCGGCCCTGCCCTGCCCTGCCCTGCCCTGCCCTCCCCGGGTGTGGTCACAGCCCGGCGCCCCTCCTCTGGCTGCTGCACGGTCTGGACCAGCCTCTGGGCCAGCAGGGGCTCCGAGGGGCGGGAGTGTCCAGACTCTGAGTCGGGGAGGTTTGCAGGCGGTGGGTTTGGGCTAAGCCCGGTCGAGTCCATGGTTTCTGTGGCACATCAGCAGCAGGTGCAGGAGGCTGCTCTGCCCAGCGGCCCCTACGGAGTCTCCCAGGGGTCCTTCCTGAAGCAGAGCCCGCTCGGCCAGCCTGGGCGCAGGTGGGGGGACCGCCCCAGGAGACAGCCTGCTCTGGCTCGTCACCGGGGAGCCCCTGGTCTGAGGGTGCGTGCCGTTGGCCGGCAGGCCGTGGGGACCCGGGTGGCTGACGGGCTCAGCCAGGTCTCCGGGACCATCTGGGAGGAGAGAGAGACTTGGGCAGGCCGAGCCGAGCTGTGACTGGCCGGTTGTGAGGCAGCAGATGGTGCGCTGCCTGTAGCGGAGGGGGCGTTCGTGACGGAGGCCCCGGTCGGAGTGGAGACCCTGAGTCTTAGAAAATGGCTGGTGCTGCTCAGGCTCCCAGCAGCGTCTCCCACGAGCCGTGTGCGTGGGTCTAGGCAGAGTGTCCGCTGTCATCAGCCCCACAGGAGGGAGCGAGGTGAGGCCAGCAGGTGTGCGGGTCTCAGGCGGGCAGCCTTCGCCTCGCCGTGGCCTGACCAGAGGCACTGGTGTGCTGACACAGGGACGCTGGCCCTGGCCTGGTCCGCCCGCCCCTGGGTGGGGAGTGACAAGCGCATTGCTGTGCGGCCTCCTCACGACCCCCCAGGGCAGGGCTCCGAAGGTCTCCATCTCGGAGGAGGAGCTGGGGATCAGAGGGGCCCGGACAGCGCGCCCCCAGGTGACGGTCTCCCCCATCGAGGGTGCGGGCCTGGCTCTGAGGTCGGTGTAGCTGCTCCCGGTGCCACGGAAGCCATGGACTCGGAGGATGGGAGGGGTGCCCACCTCCAAGGGGTGGCCGAGGCCAGAGGTGACCGTGCACGGCCGTGGGGAGGTGCCTC
>NW_005370704.1:1268833-1270514 GCF_000412655.1 Myotis brandtii
CTGGGTGGCGGTGCCTGGCGGCTCCTGCGGGTGCAGCCACAGTGCCGTCCCCGTCACGCGCTTGAGCGTCTGTGGCCGCTGTCACCATCTGTCCTCATGGCTCTCGGGCTGTCTGTTGCCACCCCCCGCCCCCTGAGTGCCCGCGGAGCCCCGAGAAAGAAGCCTGGGAGGCGGGGTGGGAGCTGGAGTCCTGGGTAAGGGGCTCGACCCAAAGCAGCTTGGTGACCAGCCCAGCCCCCTCTGTGCGCTCCCCTCCAGCCCCGAAGCTGGGTCTCCCCCGTGTTCCGGACTCGGCTACAGCTGCTGAGCAGGTCGCTCCGAGCCGGGCAGGTGCGCCTGTCACCGCCACCCTGGCCGCTCCCACCCCCACTGAGCAGGGGCTTCAGAGTGAGACCCCCAGGAGGCAGGCCTTTCCGCCCCTTCCGTGCTGAGCTGAGTCGCCCTGGCCTGTGCACAAAGCCCTACGTCCCATGGCCACCTCCTCCGGAGGAGACTGGCCCCCCTGAGAGCCCTCGGGCCCCTGAGGGGTCCCTGCCCACTGTGCCCACTGGGGTCCCCCCGCACAAGCCAGTGAGGGGGCTGTAGGCAGCCTGCACCCCAGGGTCCCACCCGGAGTCCACTCTACCCCCTGCTGGTCTGGACCACAGCCGGCTCCTCCTCGTGCCCGCGGATGGCCCTCCCACCCAGGGGCCCTGTCCCCGCCTGTCCCTCACGCAAGCCGGGCCCCTCACCAGCAGAGGCAGAGTCCCCTCCACTCTGTGGGAACCAGGGGTCAGCCCCTGCGGGGAGAGGATAAAGGAAGCACTGGCAAGGGGGTGGGGCCACTGTCCCTGGAAGCCAGTGACCCCCTGTCACCACTGATGGCCCCGAGCCCAGACAGGCAGCCTGGGGTGTGGCCGGCCTGCATGCTGCTGCCCTCGATCTGAGTCCCCTCCCTTCTCCCCACGGGCTCGGACCACCAGCCTGCCCGCGCCTCAGACAGCGCAGTGGCGGGAGCCGCCTGGGCCGCAGCACCAGCTGAGCACTGCCCAGCTGTGCCCCTGAGAGGGATGGGCCATAGCTCAGGCGCCCGGCCACGGAAGCCACACTCCCAGGCGTCCCGTGGCAGCCGGAGGACGGGGTTAGACCTGCTTGTGGACGGGGAGGAGGCCTCTGTGGTGTGAGCGGCAAGACCACTGCACCCACACCTGGGGGGCCGTCTGCAGGAGGAGTGTCCCCTCTGCGGCCCAGCGGGGCTCGGCTGCTGTGGGGAGGGGAGGGGAGGGGAGGGGGGCCCCAGCAGGGCAGGTGGCCCGGCCGCTCCTCTCTGTCCCTCTGTCGGTCGGTCTCTGATCTGCTGCATGAACTGATGCGATCACAGCTTTCCTTTCCGAAGGGGCTGCTCACACTGTGGCGTGGTGACTTCCTGTTCCTCTCCCTCCCGCCTTTCCTCGGACCCCGGGCGCGGGGAGGGGTGGGAGGGGAGCAGCTCCGCGCAGGAGGCAGGTTCCGCGGGTCAGAGAGCCGCCCTGTTCCCGCAGAACAACTTCATCAACCTCAGCTTCCTGCGCCTGTTCCGCGCCGCGCGGCTCATCAAGCTGCTGCGCCAGGGCTACACCATCCGCATCCTGCTCTGGACCTTCGTGCAGTCCTTCAAGGTGAGCCGCCGCCCGGCGTCCTCCGTCCTCCGTCCGTGCTCACA
>NW_005370704.1:1270725-1273542 GCF_000412655.1 Myotis brandtii
GCAGCCGCCTCTGCCTGCCTGGCTCCAGGAGCCGCCCATGGCCTGCAGCTGCTCTTCCTTCCAGGTGTTTGGGAACATCGCCCTGGACGACGACTCCAGCATCAACAGGCACAACAACTTCCGGACGTTTCTGCAGGCGCTGATGCTGCTGTTCAGGTGTGTGCAGGAGCCCAGACAGGCTCCTTCCTGGTGCAGAGGCTGCGACCGGCCCGGCCCCCCACCTGCACCCTGGGCTGTGCTGCTTCCTGCCAGCCCACCTGCCAGTCCACTTCCTGCTGCGCTGTGGGGGGAGCTCAGGCCAGGGTGCCTTGCTGAGCCGCATGGGGAGTTTCCGAGCGCTCTCTGCTTCCCACAAGCAGGCACCTGAGGGCGCCGTTCCTCTGGCCTTCAGCTGGCCGCGCGCGCGGTATTCGCTCACATCCCTCCTGGGCCACAGCCGAGGAGGTCGCCTAGCGCCCGAGGAGGTCGCCTGGCTCGGAGCCTTGGTCTCTGGTCTCGGAGGTCTCTCTTCCCTCCAGTCCTTGTGCCCCACGTGCGCCCCTCGCCCCTGGCCACCATCAGTGGGGCGCAGCCAGCTTCACCCAGGGGACCCCCGGGCACAGAGGGCCCAGAAACAGAAATCGGTGCCGAGGCGCTTGCAGTGGCTGCTCGAGGGGGGGCCCTGGGTGTTCAGGAAGCGGGAGGCTGGTGTGGCCAGAGCAGGTCGGGGGCAGGGAAAGGCGGGCAGCGGTCACGCGGCGCTGTGGGCGGGCATGTGGATCTGGGCTGTTGCCGTGACTGACAAGCTCTGACCTGTCTCGAGGGGACCTGCTGGGCGTTGGGCAGGGGAGCAGGGAGGTGTCAGAAGCCGTTGCAGTGACTCGGCTGCGGGGACGGGGACGCAGGCAGGAGCTGTCTCTGGGAGATGGGTCATCTGACCGGCAGGACGGGGTGAGAGAGACAGAGGCGGGGCGCGGGAAGTGGGGGGCCTAGGGCTGCGTGGCTCGGGGGGCCACGGAGGGCATCAGCCTGGTGCTCCGGGTGCTGTTGGTCATTTGCAATGAGCAGTTGGAGAGTCTGGTGCCTGAGGGTCCTATTCTAGCAGCAGCCATCTGTCCCCAGACCTGACAGCCACATGGGGTCTCTGGGTGGGGGCCCAGGCCGTCGGGGCCACCTCCTGGCCTCACGCTCCCTCCCCCCAGGAGCGCCACCGGGGAGGCCTGGCACGAGATCATGCTGTCCTGCCTCAGCAACCAGGACTGCGACGAGCAAGCCAACGCCAGCGAGTGCGGCAGCGACTTCGCCTACTTCTACTTCGTCTCCTTCATCTTCCTCTGCTCCTTCCTGGTGAGTCCGGGCGCCGCGCCCAGCGGTGCCGCCTCCGTCTCGGTCCATCTCGGGGCCCCTACGTTGGTGATCCCTGGTTTCGATTCGTGCCACGCTGCAAGCTGATTCCTCAGAGACAACGCCCCGTTCACGTAACAGGAGTGCCCACCTGAGCCTCTGGAGAGGCCGGGCTTCCCCGGGCAGCTGTCCCTGCGGTCTCAGCCGCTGGAGGACGCCCAGGGTGGCGACGGACACGGAGGAGCGGCCCCTGCTGGGGACACGTCTGCCTGGCGTGTCGGAGCCCACGCAGGGCAGCGAGTGAGCAGGGACACAGGTGGCCGTGGGCACTGTCAGGAGTGGCAGCTACAGGTCAGGAGTGTGTCACAGGGGCATGTCCACAGCCATCGCCCTGGTAGATGGTGAGGGGGAACACAGTGCGGCCTCAGAGGGGGAAACAATTAAAGGCGCCTCCAGGCCGCACTCAGCTCAGCGGGTCTGCGGACCAACCACCAACTGGGAACGTCGGATTGGAAACGGCTGCTCTTCCCCGGGACCCTGGGGGCCTAGCGTCCGTGGCCCCCACCCACCCTCCCTGATGACAACCGCCTGTCCTGGGCTCCCGAAGATGCATTTGCAGAAGAATCCGACGAAAGGCGAAGGCGGCTGGGCGGGAGCTCTGAGGCGCCCCGTCTTCTGGGGTGGCCCTTCCCGTCAGCACACCTCTCGGACTTCACGCTCGGGCGCTCTGACCGCTGCCATTTTTACGCATCTGGCCCGAGCGGTGTCCCAGTCACAGGAGGAGGGGCTGAAAGCCACCAGAATCTGGTCCTTCAGAACTCGGTGGGGGTGGGGGTGGAGAGCCCAGAGCAGCCGGCACGCACTATAGCGATCCAGTGGATTTGTCATTAAGTTAAAAAACCTCTGCGTCAAAAGACATCAGTGCTGTGAACAGTCTTCAGAGGGGAGAGTATTTACAGCTCACGCACTTCATAGAGGTTAGTTCAAAACAGAAAGAACCCTTACAGCTCAGCAACAAAGAGACAACCACGTGAAATGGGCAAAGAGCCCGGCCGGCGTGGCTCAGTGGTTGAGCGTCGACCTGTGAACCAGAAGGTCAGGGTTCGATTCCCCGTCAGGGCACAGGCCCGGGTTGCGGGCTCCATCCCCAGTGTGGGGCGTGCAGGAGGCAGCCGATCCATGATTCTGTCATTGAGGTTTCTCTCTCTCTCTCCCTGTCCCTTCCTCTCTGAAATCAATACAAATATATGTTTTTAAAAAGACCCTGAGCTCATGGCCTCCTGAAGGCCAGCTCCGAGGCGTGAGGGTGGGCGGGGAGGGCTGACCTGGACGGTGGGGCTCGTGGGCTTGAGATGGTGGGGCCTGAATTAGGCCGGGACTTGGAATCAGAACTAAATATGGTTAGTGTTAGACCTCTGAGGCTGAGGCTGCTGCTACTGGTGGTGGCATGTGGGGGGCCTCCAGGAGGAGTGGGGGGACCTTGGGGGTGCAGGG
>NW_005370704.1:1273862-1274313 GCF_000412655.1 Myotis brandtii
CCGGGGGTGGCGGTGCAGGGGGCCAGGCTGTGGGGAGAGAGGTCTGGGCAGGCTCTGGCTGATGGTTTCACAGGCTCTGGCTGGAGGGGGAGGACCGGGAGAGGGCAGGCTGAGGTCTCTCCATGTCGCCTCTTCTCCTTCCTGTCCCGCAGATGTTGAACCTCTTTGTGGCTGTGATCATGGACAATTTTGAGTACCTCACGCGGGACTCTTCCATCCTAGGGCCTCACCACCTGGACGAGTTCATCAGGGTCTGGGCTGAGTACGACCCGGCTGCCTGGTGAGTGAGCCGCGCCCCGTCCTCAGGTGGTCCGGACCCTGGGCACTAGGACAGGGATGGGGTGGCTTCAGGCGTGTTTTGAGGGAACGTCCCCTCGGTTGTGGGGGCTCCTGCCCACGCGGAGGCGCTGGTCTCCGTCCCGGGCGGCTCCCTCTGGCCTCCCTGTGTGGA
>NW_005370704.1:1275630-1276380 GCF_000412655.1 Myotis brandtii
CTCGGGGACTGGCACCCGCCTCCCCGTCCCGCTGCTGCAGGGACAGGGCAAGGGGACCCTCTGTGGACGTCAGAGGAGCGGCCGTGGGGATGTTTCCAGGCAGAGCCAGGGTCTCAGGACGGGCCTGGCCCGGGTCAGAGGTGGTCCGAGACCGTTTCCTGGGAGAGCCCTGCCCGCCCACATGCGGCCAAGGCCTGAGGGCAGCACCCGTCCTCACAGGGGCACAGGCTCTGCCCACCTTTAGCTGGAAGCTCAGCATAGGCTCTGCCCCAGGGAGCTCTCCCCACAGGCCCCCCATCAGCCCTCCCCCCGAGCCCCCACAGCGAGGACCCGAGGTGCCCCAGGGCCTGGCTCCGTGTCAGGGTGCTTGTCCCGTTCCCGGTGTGTGGCGTCTCCGTGGCCCGGGGAGCCTGGCATCTCCTCACTGAGGGCGGACGGTCCCGGCTTCTCTGGTCAGGAGGCTGCTGGGTTGGAGGGCACAGTGGCCACCCGAGGGCTGTCCCCTGAGGCAGGCGCAGACGGCAGGAGGGAGGCTCACTCCGGGCCCTCGCGGGGTCTAGGGCGCGGTGTTTCGGGCTCTTTGCTGCTGGATGTGACGTTGCCGTCAGATGTTTGGGACGGGACTTGGGCCGACGGCAGAGGCGGTCAGTGCGGGCCTGGGAGCGGGCGTCCCAGGAGGGTGAGCGCAGGCTCAGGCCCCGTCCGGCAGGTGGACACGGGAGGGAGTGCTGTGGAGGAGCAGGGACACCT
>NW_005370704.1:1276721-1277143 GCF_000412655.1 Myotis brandtii
GGGCGATGCTGTGAGCGGCCACTGGCTGTGACGGGCCGTGACTCCCGGGGACACTGCCGTGTCCTCCGTTTGGGGGGCTGTGAGACAGCAGGACTGGTGGCGTTTCCCAGGCTCGCGTATGAGTGTGTGTGTGCCTGCGTGGGTATGAGAACGTGTGCACAGCCATGTACATGTGTGCATGCATGTGAGTGCCTGTGCAGGGGCCTCCTGCTCCTGCGGCTGCCTCAGCACGTGGTGGTGAGTGTGGACTAATGGGCATTGCGATCGGGCACTGTAAGCGCCACCAGCTTGTCTCTGCCCATTGCCGTCCAGGCCATGTGCTGAGCATCTGTGTGCTGGGCCTGGGGTCCCCGTGGTCTCTGTGCCGGTTGTGGGGAAACAGGAACCAGAATGGGGGGCCAGGGTGTGTCTGAGGAAGATGC
>NW_005370704.1:1277522-1278611 GCF_000412655.1 Myotis brandtii
GCAGGGGCAGGGGAGGTGCCAGGGGAGTGTCCTGCTGGGAGGGAGAGTGGAGAGAGGGCGGTGGGACAGGTGAGAAAGGCCTTGGAATTGGGGTTAAACAAGCGGCTTTGACTTGTTCTGGATCCTCGTGGCCGCGTGAGGACCACACTTTTTCTGGTGGCGTCTCAGGGGTTGATGGCGGAAGGGAGAGGAGCCCAGGATGGGCTGGGGACAGAGGGCTCCTTGGCCTCCTGAGAGGGGCGGCCAGAGGGCGGGGAGCGCCCGGAGGGGCTCGGCAGAGGTTGTGTGTGTGAGAGGGGCTGCTGGCTGCTCCAGGGCTCCTGGCCCAGACCCCCGGGAGCTGCTTCCAGCCGCCCTCCCCTGCAGGCCTGCCCTCAGGCCCAGGGGCGGCAGGATGTTGCGTAACCTGTGCGCTTCCTTTCCAGCTGCCGCGTGCACTATAAGGACGTGTACAGGGTGTTGCGTCGCATGGCGCCGCCCGCTGGCTTAGGGGAGAAGTGCCCTCGTAGGTTGGCCTACAAGGTTGGCACCTTCAGAGCCTCCATCACATCCTCCCCCAGCGCCTCCACGGCCGCTCCTGCCTGGTTTGGGAATGAGACCTCACCTCACCCCCTGCCCTGCCCCGCACTCCGAGCTCCTGGGTGCTTCCGTCCGTCCATCCTGTCCAGCCTCCCGCCCCCTCCAGTCGCTGGGACCGACAGCCTGTGAGACAGACAGCTTTCTGCTGGGCTGTGGGCTGGGCAGCTGCTGCGGGAAGCAGCCGGGGGCAGTCCCGCCCGCGTGGCTCCCAGGCTCTCGAGGGTGGGCTGATAGGGGCAGGCACCGCAGACCAGGCCACGGCTCCTCTGGGCGGGCAGAGCCCACCCACCCAGGCTCGGTCCCTGGGGAGCAGCGGGCAGAGAGCCAGTGGGAGGGCCTGCGAGGAAGGCTGCTCCCTCTTCTGTGCCTGAGCCTCCTGTGCCCGGGACCCCGCCCAGGCCCTGCGGCAGCGGCCCCTGGTGGAGGGAGGCTTCAGGCTGGCCCACCAGGGAAGATGGTCGTGGACTCCAGACACTGGGCCTGCCCTGCCCCTGGTCCAGCGTCAGGAGG
>NW_005370704.1:1278840-1280041 GCF_000412655.1 Myotis brandtii
TGGGCGGCCTGTCTCTGGGCCTGGAGCGGGCTGACCTGGCTGTTCGTCCAGAGCCACGGTCCTCAGAACGGCTGGCCCGCTGGTCGGCCGCTTGTTCTAGGTTTTCCCACGTCTTGGCCTCTCGGCTGACTTGGCAGCAAACCAAGCGTTAAGGGAAGCTGGCGCCGCGGTTCCCAGCGGCCTCCACCGGTGTCATCCGCCAGCTCTCCACGCGGTGAAACCGCTTTCGGATCTGGCGTTGCCCGTAGTTCCTAAAAGTATAAAATCAGACGCTGACCACCCAAAGCCGCCCCGATGCAGCCCTTCCTCATCCTCCATGTTCATTAGCTCAGTCACCCCGAGCCCTGCGTGGGGCGGAGCGTGGAGGTGAGGCTGGGGCCCGAGGGCTCGATGGAGGAGACCTCCTTGGACTCAGCTGACACCCGCTCCGACCTGGTTAACCGATCTGTTCTCTCTGCTTCTTCCCCCCCCCCCCCCCCCCGCACCCTCCTGTGGACCCTCCTGGGCCGGGCGCAGCGGGCGCATCACTTACAGTGACATGTTTGAGATGCTGAAGCACATGCCCCCGCCCCTGGGGCTGGGGAAGCGGTGCCCCGCGCGAGTGGCGTACAAGGTACCCGCCTGCTCAGGCTGTGCCGGCTGCTCCTCCCGCCGGGGCTTGTCCGTCCGTCTGTCTGCCACTCTGCTGTCTCACTGTGTCTTCCTTTGCCCAGCCATCTCCCCTCCTTCCCAGACAGAGGGACACCGCCCTCCGAGGTCCCTGCACCGCTCCCTGTCCCCAGAGCTGCCCCTGGGCCAGCCCCCTGCCCTCCCCCCGCCCCCTAGAGTGAGGGTGGACCGGCTTCCGGACAGGCTCTTGTTTTTGTTTTGTTTTTTATTGTTTAAAGTATTACAAATGGTAGCACATGTGTCTCCTTTTTTTCCCAATTGACCTTCCCCCGCCTCCCCCACCCTCGGGTCTGATGTGCAGGGAGAGGGGCTCAGGGCCTCAGGCACCTGGGAGACCCCGCCCCACGCCCACAGGATGTCCAGGCCCCACTGCAGGGCCTGGGAGGAGGTGGGGACAGGGCCCCGAGGGCGCCAGGGACAGGCATCCTGCAGGGGGACACAGCTTCGGGGCACAGGAGCCCTGTGACCTCCCCACCCAGGAAGCTGAGCAGCAGGAGGGGGAAGCTGAAGGACCCTCCTCACCCCCTCACGC
>NW_005370704.1:1280345-1288545 GCF_000412655.1 Myotis brandtii
TCTTGCCTGCCTGCAGGCCCTGCATGCAAGACCCTGGCTTTGTCCCCAGAGGAGAGCTCTGTCCAGAGTGACACCAGGGCCAGGGCGGCCACAGGGCCTGCCAGGGAGCCTTGGAGCCCCTCCCCCTGGGCTGATGGCGTGGAGGGGCCAGGGCGCCAGGCGGGTGGGGTTGGAGGGCTTAGCGAGCTGGGGAGGCAGCAGGAGCCACACAGAGGCCGAGGCCCAGGGCAGGGAGGCCCGTCTGTCTGTCTTTCTCTCCTGGCCTCCCTCCTCTGCTGCTCCCGAGACTCCAGTCTCCGGGGGTGGGTGCCCTGGACGGAGCCCTCCTCTCGGGACCCCTGCTCTGCTCCTCCTGGGTCCCTGGAGAGGAGCCCCTCTGCCTCTCCCGCCACCCGTGCTGGTCAGCAGGGGCGCCTGCGTCCCAGGTGGCATGGGAGCTGCGGGAGCGGCGGGGGGGTGCCCGGGGGCTTTGCCCGCCTTTGGGGGGGGGGGGTTGTGTCTTGGCCTCCCGCCCTCCATCAGGCTGAGGATTCCATTTGGGGCCAGGACGCTGGGCGGTGCTGGGGGCAGAATGGCCTCCCCAGCCCCCGGTGGGCCCTGCCCCACCTCCAGCTCCCATGCTGTGGAGGGGACAGCAGGCCGCTGGGAGGGGACAGGTGGGCACGTACCCTCTGTGCTCAGGACGCTGCAGACCCCTGAGACCCTTCCTCCAGGAGGCCCGTGCGTCCTCGGAGCCTCCGCCTGACGTACGGAGGGGGTGGGGCGCAGGGCTGCTCTGTCCTCGGAAACTGAGGGAGGAAAGGGACTCGCCCCTGCCCGTCTGGCCTGGAGCCCCGTGCCCCTGTGGCGTGGCCGCACCTCTCCCTGCAGCCCCAGCTCCTCGGGGTCTTTCCCCTGGAGCGGGCCTGAGGCTCCTCCGGTGGAGAGAGGCAGAGCCTTCCTGGGACTAGTGTCGCCTCTGGAGCCCAGCGCTGCCGCCCCCGCCCTTGCCGGTGCTCCAAGCTGTGCTGGGAGAGATGGGCCCAGGAGTAAGGCAGGGATCGTCCCTCCTGTTGTCCAGGAGGCAGCCTTGGCCCTGCACCCCACACCCCTCCCCCTCGGGCAGGGGCGGGGGCGGAGGGGCCTGCGGCTGAGGAGGGGCCTGTTGTCAGGACGAGCCGGGCCCTGGCCAGCCCGGGGCCTCTTCACCTGGCCGTCTGTCTCCTTCTCTGCAGCCGGAGAATCCTCAGCTCACGGGAGGGCGGGTGCGGGGACAGGGATGCTGGCAAAACTCCCAGGTCCCAGCCTCATCTTGTCCCGGGCGCTGCAGGGGTCACCTCCAGGGGCCTCAGCACTGAGGGGCTCTGGGGGGACCCCGGCAAGCCTGGCCCTGACCTGCCCCTGTTCCCAGCGCCTGGTCCGCATGAACATGCCCATCTCCAGCGAGGACATGACCGTCCACTTCACGTCCACGCTGATGGCCCTCATCCGCACGGCGCTGGAGATCAAGCTGGCCCCAGGTGAGCGGGGTCACCCGGGAGCCACCCTGGCGGGTGTGCAGGGGCCATGGGCCTGCAGGGGGCACCTAGAACGGCTGTCCTGGTGCCGGTGCTGGGCACTGACCGTGTCCCCTTTTCACATGAGGAAACAGAGGCACAGGGACATCACCCAGCACCGCCCCTGCCCCTCCCCCAGTGAGCCTTCATCCGGCCCAGACTCCGAGGGGCCAGGGAGCCGGCACCCTGTGGGCCCCACCCTAACCCTCCCGATCACTGCTTCCCCCTCCCAGAGAAAATCAGTCACCGGGGGCACCTGCGCATCCTGCCCAGCCCCTGCCCCCTACAGCGCACCCTTACTCAGCTGATGGGCCAGGCCCCGCCTCGCGCACACGGCCTGCTCCTATTACCTCCCTTCTCTCCCCCTCCGTCAGTGCTCCGCCGGATTATTTGTTCAATACATAGACATGCTATTATTCCTCCCATCTTTAAAAAGCTCTTCTCTTCCCTCTACCACCTTCCCGGTTTTTCTTCTTCCCTCAAAGCAAAAGCTCAAGGGACTGGCGTTCGCCGTCTCTCATTTCTCATCCCTCGTCTCCCGTGGGGCTGTCCCGCGCACAGCCCCGCAGCTGCTCTCCGCAGTCTGAGCCCTGACCTCCTGGCCTCGCTGCCGCCTCTTCTCCCTTCTCTTTGAAACCCTTTTGTTTCTCCCTGTCTGGCCGACCTTCCTTCCCGTCTCCGTGGCTTTGGTAGGTAGCCCAGGCCTCCCTGCATCCCTCCTGTGCGTCCCACGGTTGATTACCTTCTGCACCTGGAGGCCCAGTGAGCATCCAGAGCCCTGGCTCACCCCGCCTTCCCGCCCGTCGGCGCGGACTGTTCTTCCAGCTGCTCCTCTCTTTCTCACCCCGTTTCCGATCAGTGTCTGATCTCTTATCGTAGCTCTGACTCTGCCTTCACAGTCCATCTGGGTTAGGACCATGCTGCCCTCCCCACTGCCCTGGTCCCAGCTGCTCTCTGCTCTCGCCCTCTCAGTCTTCCTCCAACACAACAGCCAGAGTGATCACGTGGAAAATCACACCAATGACGTGAGTGAACATCTAGCCGGACTGGTGAAGACGGAAAGAGACGGGAACCATCCTTCGGAACGGAAGAGGGAGCATCACTGCAGATCCTGCGACGTCATCTGGGGGACAGAGGTTTTGTGGACAACTTCATGGCACGGCTTCAGCCACGTCAGTGACAGGAAAAATGCACTGACACGGCCATCAAGCTCATTCACGAATAGAAGACCTGAAAAAGTAGATAAGCTGTATTTATGAAAGAAATTAAATTCGTAGTTAAAAACCTTTTAACAAAGAAAACCGCAGGCTCGGTGGGCTCCGTTGGTGAAGTGTACCAGACATTTAAGGAGGAAATAATGCCAGTTCCATACAGACTCTTCCAGGAAATAGAAAAAGAGGATATTTCTCAGGTTTACAGGCCAGCATGGCTCTGATGTCAAACCCCAACAAAGACGCTAAAGGGAAAAATCACTGACCAATATTTCTCATGAATATAGACACGGAGATGTATGTAATTGTCGCAAACTGAATCTAGCCGTGCACGCGCGCACACACACACATTAAAATAATACATGACGACAGAAGCAGGGTTTATCGGTTCACATTTAAAAATCAATACATACAATTTAATATATCAAAAAAGAAAAACTATATAATCATCTCAATTGAACATTTATGATTTTTAAAATCCTACATAAAATAGAAATTCAAGGAAACGCCCTCAGTCTGGTGAAGGGCACTATGGGAAGCCAGCCCCGATGACGCGCTCAGCAGAGGAAGACCGACCCCTGTTGCTCCACCGGCGTCTGCTGTCTCCGTGCCTGTCCAACAGCGTATGGGCGTCCTGCCCCTTGTGATAAATCAAGACGGAGAAAGAAGAGGTGTAGCCATCCATGTGCTCGTCTCTGCAGAAAATCCCCCAAAAGACTAATAAAACGTTCATGAACCTGAGGCAGCTACAAGCCAAGGCGTGCCCATCGTCCAGGGGAGCCGCAGGAGCGAAGCAGCGACGCGGCAGGCCGTCCACCCCTCCCCGAGGAAGCGTGGCTTCCCTGACACCTTAATTTTGAGCTTCTGGCCACCAGAACTAAGACAATCCATTTCTGTTGTTTTAAGCCATAAAAAAATTACTAAAATTAACGTGAATGTAGCAAGATCACAGAATGCAGTCAGTGTTTATATTAGCAGTTAATAATTGAGATTGGGAAAATACCATTAAATCCCTGAAAACATGAAATATTTCCGTATTACTGGAAACTCTAAAAATATATATATGTAACACTTGTATGCTGCAAATTCCAAAACATGGGCTAGAGCAGTGGTCGGCAAACTCATCAGTCAACAGAGCCAAATATCAACAGTACAACGACTGAAATTTCTTTTGAGAGCCAAATTTTTTAAACTTAAACTATATAGGTAGGTACATTGTTATTAACATAATTAGGGTACTCCTAAGGCTTAGGAAGAGCCACACTCAAGGGGCCAAAGAGCCGCATGTGGCTCTCGAGCCGCAGTTTGCCGACCACGGGGCTAGAGGACTCAGAGACCTAAATAAATCGAGCACCATGTCATGTTTGTGCATTAGACGACGTCGATTCTTCTAATATCAATCAACAGATTTGATGTTACCCCAGTCAAAGTCAAGAGGGGCTTTTGGGTAGAAATGTACAAACCAGTTCTAAAACGTATGTAGAAAAGCAGGACAACTTGAGTCACAAACAATTTTGAAGAGAAGAGCTCAGCTGGAGCCATCACCTCCCTGACCCAGAGGCTTGCTGTGAGCTGCGGGGGAGGCCGTGGAGGGGAGGCCGGCGGCTGGAGCAGTGGCTCGGGGAGGGACGCCCCGCTGCGGGCGCGCGCTCCTGGTGCCGCAGAGGAGCTCGTGCAGAAAGGCCTCCTCAGAAATGGTGCTTGGGACGTGCAGGCAGCCACATGCCAGTCTTGAGAGCCTTGACGTTGACTGTTGTCATCGCCTTGGGCCGCCAGAACCAGACCTGACACAGCGGCTCACCCACCGAAACCTGTTGCTCGTGGTCTGGAGGCTGGGAGTCCGAGTCCAAGGTCCCAGGAAGGTCGGCTCACCTCCGGCTGTTCTCCTGGCCTGTGCAGGGCCACCTTCCCAGGTCCCCGCGGGGCCTTTCCTTCAGTGGGCGCCTCTCCTGCTAGGGACACGAATCGGGGACCAGGGCCCCACCCCGAGGCCCCCATCTCACCTACTTGCCTCCCCCTAGGCCCTGTCCCAGTCACCTTGGACGTTCAGGTCTCAACGTAGGAAGGGAGCACATCCAGCCGGTAGCACAAACCTCTCTCCTTCACGGAAATTAACGGGACGTGGATCTCCGACATAAATGTCAAATCACAGAACCTCCGGAAGAAAACAGGAGGAAATCCTCGCAATTTTAAGTTAGGCAAAGATTATCTTAAAATACAAAAAGCATGAGCCATAAAAGAAAACACTGATAAGAAACTGTTCTCAGAAGATATTAACAAAATGAAGACAGGCGAGCCACCCGGAGGGAGTGTGTGAAACACTGACCCAGGGTGGGCTCCCAGCTGACGGAGCGACCCTTACACCGCGGCACTAAGAAAGCCAACAACCCACTAAACAGGCAGAAGACTGAACAGATACGTCCCCAGAGAGGATTGGGGGAAGGCTGGTACCCACGCGGAGAGAGGCTCCGTTCTCCATGGAGACCTTGGAAAGCGGGTGAAAGGAGCCGTGCACAAGGCCTTCTGCGAGCGTGGCTTTTTCTCATGGCCCCAAACTGTGAACAAGTCACATGTCCCTCAAGTGAGGAGGGTGCTCAGCAGCGACCGGGCAGACCCTGGCCCTCCACGGGGAGGGCTCGCATGTGTCCCGCTGAGAGAAGGGGTCAGACCCCAAGTCCAGCACCTGTGTGATGCCATGTGCACGACATTGGGGAGAAGGTCACGGTGGAGCCAGGAAGCGTCCGTGATGGCCCCGGGCGGGGGCCGGGGGACGCCGGGGTGCTGGCTGCAGAGGGTGCAGGGGCTGGGCAGCCGGGCCTGGCCCACGTCGTGGTGGTGGAAACGTGACCAGAAGCCGTAGACTGGGAGAACTAGAATGGGTGAGTTTCACTCTCTGTACATTACACATCAATAAACCAGATGCGCCGGCTGCAGGGGTCAGGGCTGAGCGTCGACCTATGAACCAGGAGGTCAGGGTTCGATTCCCGGTCAGCACAGGCCCAGGTTGTGGGCTCCATCCCAGTGTGGAGCGTGCAGGAGGCAGCTGGTCCATGATTCTCATCATTGATGTTTCTCTCTCTCCCTCTCCCTTCCTCTCTGAAATCAAAAAAATATTTAAAATAAAATAAACCAGATGTCACAGGTAGACGGCATATTTCATTCCCCTGCCCTCGCCTCGGCCTCTGTGCCCTCCCTCCAGGCTCCTGTGCGGCACCCCAGGCGGGGCCGTCTGCTTCCGGGTCTCAGAGCACATGCTGCTTCTCCTGAGGCCTCTCGGGCCCTTCTCACCCCTCCGCGTGGCTTGACCTCTGTCCACCAGGCTGGACCCTAACTGATCGCCCTTCCTTGTGGATGAAAGTCTGTCCCTCCAGAGGCAGCTCTTGGTTTGTTCCATCACTGGTGACAGCCCCTGACACGGGGGGTCAGTGCATATCACTGGGTGGGCGACGAGTGTCTGGGAGATCATGCCCCTCCCCTACCCAGGGCTGCCCCCCCCGACACACACACACATACACACACACACCACACATACACACACACACACCACACACACACCACACACCACACACACACACACCACACACACCACACACACACACACCCACCACACACACACACCACACACACATACACACACACACACCACACACACACCACACACCACACACACACACACCACACACACCACACACACACACACCCACCACACACACACACCACACACACATACACACACACACACCACACACACACCACACACCACACACACACACACCACACACACCACACACACACACACCCACCACACACACACACCACACACACATACACACACACACACCACACACACACCACACACCACACACACACACACCACACACACCACACACACACACACCCACCACACACACACACCACACACACATACACACACACACACCACACACACACCACACACCACACACACACACACCACACACACCACACACACACACACCCACCACACACACACACCACACACACATACACACACACACACCACACACACACCACACACCACACACACACACACCACACACACCACACACACACACACCCACCACACACACACACCACACACACATACACACACACACACCACACACACACCACACACCACACACACACACACCACACACACCACACACACACACACCCACCACACACACACACCACACACACATACACACACACACACCACACACACACCACACACCACACACACACACACCACACACACCACACACACACACACCCACCACACACACACACCACACACACATACACACACACACACCACACACACACCACACACCACACACACACACACCACACACACCACACACACACACACCCACCACACACACACACCACACACACATACACACACACACACCACACACACACCACACACCACACACACACACACCACACACACCACACACACACACACCCACCACACACACACACCACACACACATACACACACACACACCACACACACACCACACACCACACACACACACATGAGTTCCTGCAGGGACAGCTCTGACCGGCCTCCCTCCCAGCACCCTCCCTGCCCGTCCCCCCTGCCGGCCCAGCGCTGCCTGTTCCCCATGGGGCTGCAGGGCGGCTCCTAACCCCGCCTCCCCACGCTGCCCAGCTGGCACGAAGCAGCACCAGTGCGACGCGGCGCTGCGGAAGGAGATCGCCGCGGTGTGGGCCAACCTGCCCCAGAAGACCTTGGACCTGCTGGTGCCGCCCCACAGACGTGAGTGAGGCACAGGGACCGCGGGGAGTGGGCGCCCCTTCTCCATAGTCTGGGCTCAGGGCCCCCCCGCAGGGACCGTGCTTTCTCGGTTGGTGCAGGAATTGTGGGAGAAGGGAATGGGCTGCTCTGTTGAGCAAGGTCGCCCCACGCCTAGTGTGGGAATTCACTTCAAAAAGCCAGAGAAAAGGCAGCCAGACCCCACCCTTCGAGATGCCAGAGAGCGATGAGGTGCTCAGACAGACTCCGCTCCGCTCCACGGAGCTTGAGGCCGTGCGGGCAGCAGAGGGGCCTGTGTGGGGCGGGAGGGTGGTGTCTGCAGGCTCTGCGGGTCGGGGGCCCTTGGGCAAAGCCACGTGCCCTGCCTGTGCGTGCCCAGTGGTCCCGGGAGGGGGCCTGCTTCCTCTCCCCACTCCGCCCTCTTGTCCTGTGGCCTCCGTCCTGCCCCTGGGAGCCCAGCCTCTGTCTGCCCGCCCCGCCCCCAGCTGACGAGATGACCGTGGGGAAGGTCTACGCGGCCCTGATGATCTTCGACTTCTACAAGCAGAGCAAGACCAGCAGGGACCAGACCCACCCCGCTCCTGGCCTGTCCCAGGTACCGGCCCCACCTCCTGGGAGCAGCCGATGGCCGGCCGGGCGGGAGGGCC
>NW_005370704.1:1289724-1290916 GCF_000412655.1 Myotis brandtii
CCTGGGGGGCGTGTGGGTCCTGGGGGGCTTCTCTGATGGTTGCGGGGAAAGCAGGACTCTAGTTCCTTGACCCCCTGCTCTGAGGGGCTCCCAGCAGCGCCCAGGACAGGGGTCCTCAGGTCCCTCCCGGCTCTGCAGGGCCCTGTGCTCAGCTGCACACGGAGGTGCTGGTCCAGGTAGTTCCCGTGCTGAGCTCCACGGTGATGCCTTCCGGGGCCTGAGACGTGGCTGGGAAGGTTCACGGCCCAGCTTCCCCTCCTGTGTGTCCGCGTCTCTCTCGGGCGGCGGGCTGGGCCGTGGAGCTCTGGGCCTGCAGATGGTAGAAGTGACTTGTCCCCCTCGGGGCCTTAGCCCTTTCTCTCAGGGCTCCTGCGGCTGTTGGTTTCCGAAGCAGCTGTACTTGCAGACAAATTGGCAAGGTCTTTGTCATGTGACTCGCCACAGCCGCCCAAACCCAGCTGGTGGCCAGGCTAGGCTTCAGGCGAGGGCAGGGTCCGCTCAGCCAGCCCCCTGCCCCCCCCCCACCTCAGGGCCAGCTGAGGTCCCTGACGGCAAACACCCCATTGCTCCAGGCTCCCCCCCCACCCCCGCAGGGGCCGAGCTGGGGCTGGTCCCCACCTGCCGTCTGGGGAGGGCGTGCACGCGGGGCCCGTGGTTCCTCTCCTCCCACGTCCACATGCTGCTGTGAAGTCAGCTTTGGGTTGTGGACTGTTACGCAGGAAGCTTTCGCTGGGTGACCATCTGCCAGGACTGAGTGGGGTGTCACTTCTCGAGTTTAGGGGCCAGCCTGGCGGCTTTTGCAGCCGGGGGGCCCAGGCTTCCCTGGGGTGGGTGACTGGGGTTCCTGTCTGCCAGCCACCTGCGCCCAGTCTTGGTCCCTGTCTCCTGCTGGCCCCCGCTTGGAGTGTCTGCACACGCAGGCCCCGCCCTCGGCTCCCCCTCCCTCCTGATGGGGGAGAGCTGCCTGGCAGCTGGCCCAGCTGCTGTGGAGCTGACGGGACAGCCTCTCCTCCACAGACAAACCCAAGAGGGCGGCCTCAAGGAGTCTGTTTCCTGGGGCACCCAGAGGACCCAAGAGGTGCCACACGCGGCCAGGGCCCCCCTGGAACGAGGCCACTCGACAGAGATCCCAGTGGTGCAGCCGGGAAAACCGGTGAGGAGGGAGGGGAGCGATGGGGACTGGGGGCCGGGG
>NW_005370704.1:1292664-1293040 GCF_000412655.1 Myotis brandtii
CCCCGCCGTCCAGGACCCAGCTGGACCCTCTGCCTCCCCCTCCCCCCCTCTGCTGCACCTGCTCTGTGCCCTTGGCCTTCCTCTGATGGGCTGTGCTCCTGCAGGGCAGCGGTTCCGTGGACGGGAGCCCCCTGCTGTCCACATCTGGTGCTAGCACCCCCGGCCGTGGTGGGCGGAGGCAGCTCCCCCAGACTCCACTGACACCCCGGCCCAGCGTCACCTACAAGACGGCCAACTCCTCGCCTGTGCACTTCGCTGGGGCCCAGGGCAGCCTCCCCCCCTTCTCCCCGGGCCGGCTCAGCCGGGGCCTTTCGGAACACAACGCCCTGCTCCAGAGAGACCCCCTGGGCCAGCCCCTGGCCCCCAGCTCCAGGAT
>NW_005370704.1:1302384-1305571 GCF_000412655.1 Myotis brandtii
GGATAGGGTTAGGGTTAGGGTTAGGGTTAGGTTTAGTATTATGAATCAGGATAGGGTTAGGGTTAGGGTTCAGGTTCAGGTTAGGGTTAGGGTTAGGGTTAGGGTTAGGGATAGGGTTAGGGTTAGGGTTAGGGTTAGGGATAGGGTTAGGGTTAGGGTTAGGGTTAGGGATAGGGTTAGGGTTAGGGTTAGGGTTAGGGATAGGGTTAGGGTTAGGGTTAGGGTTAGGGATAGGGTTAGGGTTAGGGTTAGGGTTAGGGATAGGGTTAGGGTTAGGGTTAGGGTTAGGGATAGGGTTAGGGTTAGGGTTAGGGTTAGGGATAGGGTTAGGGTTAGGGTTAGGGTTAGGGATAGGGTTAGGGTTAGGGTTAGGGTTAGGGATAGGGTTAGGGTTAGGGTTAGGGTTAGGGATAGGGTTAGGGTTAGGGTTAGGGTTAGGGATAGGGTTAGGGTTAGGGTTAGGGTTAGGGATAGGGTTAGGGTTAGGGTTAGGGTTAGGGATAGGGTTAGGGTTAGGGTTAGGGTTAGGGATAGGGTTAGGGTTAGGGTTAGGGTTAGGGATAGGGTTAGGGTTAGGGTTAGGGTTAGGGATAGGGTTAGGGTTAGGGTTAGGGTTAGGGATAGGGTTAGGGTTAGGGTTAGGGTTAGGGATAGGGTTAGGGTTAGGGTTAGGGTTAGGGATAGGGTTAGGGTTAGGGTTAGGGTTAGGGATAGGGTTAGGGTTAGGGTTAGGGTTAGGGATAGGGTTAGGGTTAGGGTTAGGGTTAGGGATAGGGTTAGGGTTAGGGTTAGGGTTAGGGATAGGGTTAGGGTTAGGGTTAGGGTTAGGGATAGGGTTAGGGTTAGGGTTAGGGTTAGGGATAGGGTTAGGGTTAGGGTTAGGGTTAGGGATAGGGTTAGGGTTAGGGTTAGGGTTAGGGATAGGGTTAGGGTTAGGGTTAGGGTTAGGGATAGGGTTAGGGTTAGGGTTAGGGTTAGGGATAGGGTTAGGGTTAGGGTTAGGGTTAGGGATAGGGTTAGGGTTAGGGTTAGGGTTAGGGATAGGGTTAGGGTTAGGGTTAGGGTTAGGGATAGGGTTAGGGTTAGGGTTAGGGTTAGGGATAGGGTTAGGGTTAGGGTTAGGGTTAGGGATAGGGTTAGGGTTAGGGTTAGGGTTAGGGATAGGGTTAGGGTTAGGGTTAGGGTTAGGGATAGGGTTAGGGTTAGGGTTAGGGTTAGGGATAGGGTTAGGGTTAGGGTTAGGGTTAGGGATAGGGTTAGGGTTAGGGTTAGGGTTAGGGATAGGGTTAGGGTTAGGGTTAGGGTTAGGGATAGGGTTAGGGTTAGGGTTAGGGTTAGGGATAGGGTTAGGGTTAGGGTTAGGGTTAGGGATAGGGTTAGGGTTAGGGTTAGGGTTAGGGATAGGGTTAGGGTTAGGGTTAGGGTTAGGGATAGGGTTAGGGTTAGGGTTAGGGTTAGGGATAGGGTTAGGGTTAGGGTTAGGGTTAGGGATAGGGTTAGGGTTAGGGTTAGGGTTAGGGATAGGGTTAGGGTTAGGGTTAGGGTTAGGGATAGGGTTAGGGTTAGGGTTAGGGTTAGGGATAGGGTTAGGGTTAGGGTTAGGGTTAGGGATAGGGTTAGGGTTAGGGTTAGGGTTAGGGATAGGGTTAGGGTTAGGGTTAGGGTTAGGGATAGGGTTAGGGTTAGGGTTAGGGTTAGGGATAGGGTTAGGGTTAGGGTTAGGGTTAGGGATAGGGTTAGGGTTAGGGTTAGGGTTAGGGATAGGGTTAGGGTTAGGGTTAGGGTTAGGGATAGGGTTAGGGTTAGGGTTAGGGTTAGGGATAGGGTTAGGGTTAGGGTTAGGGTTAGGGATAGGGTTAGGGTTAGGGTTAGGGTTAGGGATAGGGTTAGGGTTAGGGTTAGGGTTAGGGATAGGGTTAGGGTTAGGGTTAGGGTTAGGGATAGGGTTAGGGTTAGGGTTAGGGTTAGGGATAGGGTTAGGGTTAGGGTTAGGGTTAGGGATAGGGTTAGGGTTAGGGTTAGGGTTAGGGATAGGGTTAGGGTTAGGGTTAGGGTTAGGGATAGGGTTAGGGTTAGGGTTAGGGTTAGGGATAGGGTTAGGGTTAGGGTTAGGGTTAGGGATAGGGTTAGGGTTAGGGTTAGGGTTAGGGGTATGAATCAGGATAGGGTTAGGGTTAGGTTTTTGGTTTAGGGTTACGGTTGTGAATCAGGATAGGGTTAGGTTTAGGGTTAGGATTTGTGTTAGGGTCCGCCCCGAGCCTGCCCGTCCTCTTTGGAGATGGACAACCTCATTCCTGAGATGATGAGGCCTGGAGGTGTCTCTTTTTGCCCTCCCCCCCCCCCCCGTCCCCTCCCATGGCTTGTACCCCATAACCGGTTCACCTGGCCTGCTTCCTCTGCCTGCAATTCTGCTTCCTCGGGTCATCTTTGTCCCTGTGCCCACAGCACTGGCTTCTTGGGAAGGCAGAGCAGAGGTCTGGCTGACCTGTTGAGGGATCGGAATGCGCGCTCACACGGGACTCAGCCCTGTCTCTGCTCAAGTGACAGGCAGCCCAGACCCACTGATTGTCTGGTTTCAAAATCAAATGTTTATGGAATAAGATCAATAAATGTTATCAAACTTTAATCAGGAAGAAAAAGAGGAACTAAATGACCAGGATCAGGTATGAAGAAAGGGATGTGGACCGTTTCATAACAGCAGGTCCCACAGCGCAGCCGAGCTGTACGCGTCCCTGACCTTCCCGCCTGCAGGCGCTGCTGGAGGACAGGGGCTCCGGCACCGCGGCTCCGACCTCTCGGGTCTGTCCCGGGACCACAGGGATCCAGGGAAAGGGTGGCTTTCCGCCGCTGGGACTGTCCTCGCTGGGGCTCCTCACGTCCCCGTCCCCCAGCCCCGCCTGCTGGGGACCTGCCCGCCAGGACCAGGAGTTTTGTGCTGACCCGCTCCCGCTGAGCCTGCACACAAGTGGGACTGGTCCTGCCTGTCGGGGGCGGATTAGAACCCCCGCCCGGAGGGGAGGTGCGACTGGCTTTAGAAACATGGTGGGGAGGGACGTTCAGCCTCCAGCGCAACACAGGGCTCCACTGTTTGAGCCGAAAGGATTGTCCTGAGATCAGATGGTGGTGATGGCTGTGCAGCCGACACAGCGCGGTGGGAGGCCGCCTGTCACTCTGAGCCGAACCCGCG
>NW_005370704.1:1306725-1308435 GCF_000412655.1 Myotis brandtii
CTGCAGACTTCCTCCCACAGAGAGAAGCCGGCCGCCCGCCCGGGCTCGGGGCTGGGGGAAGCCCCGTTACCAGCCCCGGGGGCTTTGCCACCGTTGGAAAGAGGGGGCATTGCAACCTCAGCCCTGGGGGCGCCTGAGATTCGGGGGGACACAGCCGGGGGGGAGCCACTTCCTCAGGAGGAGCCAGGACCCGAGTTCAGGGAGGGGCTCCCACCTGCCCCCGGACCCCGCAGCTCCGTCTGCAGGGTCTTGACGAGGGGGTATCGGCCTTGGCTGCAGAAGGAGCCCGCGAAGTCGTCCATGTCCAGCGCCCAGACCATGGCCCCGCCCAGTCCCTTCTGCTTCACGTAGCTGACCTGCGGGGGAGGGAGGGGTGCAGGAGCTGGAGGCCGCGGGCCGATTCCCGCCAGCACCCCCAGACCAGAGTGGTTGAGGCTCCTGGATGGGAGCCTAGACGGCTGAGCCCAGCCCGGCCCCAGCAGGACGGTCTGGGGGGTGAGGGGTGGACGGCGCGTGGCCCCTCAGTGGAAGCTGCCATCGGGCCTTTCCTGCCCTGGCCCTGTGTGCAGGCGCCTTGCTGAGCTGTTGCCATGGGAACAAGCTCCCCAATGTCTGCAGGGCTCCCTGCCTGCTCGTCTCTGCTGCACCCCAGCTTCCTCGGGGCAGGGCCGTTCCCTCGGGCGGCTTCCCTTCCCCGAACCCTGCCAGGGCCAGGGCTCACCCAGAGTCAGGCTGGGGGGAGGGGGGCTGGGCAGGCCCCCTTGTGGCCCCATTCTCCCCCTCCAGCTGCCTCCCCCCTAGACTTTCCCCGCCCTGTGCAGGCCCAGCTGTGCGGCCTCCAGCCACCCTCTCTGCCTTCTTGGCTTCGGCAGGGCTCCCTCCCCCAGCCTGGCTCTCCCTCCTTCCTTCCTCCAGCCCAGGGCGCCGTCCACACCTCTGCAAGGACCTGCCAGCACAAGCCTGCTGCCTGCGTGGTAACTGACGGGACACACAGGTGGGCCAACCATGACCCTGATTCTGACCCCGACACTAAGCACAACCCTAACCCTAACCCTAACCCCAGCCCTAATCCTAACCCCAGCCCTACCCTAACCCCAGCCCTACCCTAACCCCAGCCCTACCCTACCTCTAACTCTACCCTAACCCCAAATCTAGCCCCAGCCCTAGCCCAGACCCTGACCTTGGCCCTAGCCCTAACCTAACCCTCTGCAGCAGCTGACGACCTCACCCCGGGGGAGCCGGGCCTGAGAACAGTGAACTAGCGTCTCCACCGCCAGCGCTGAGCACAGGGCGCGAGTCAGTCCCCGTCTGGCAGGTGCAGGGCACCAGGGCGGCGGCTCCCGTGGGCATCTCCCCCGCGTGTCCGAGGACTTGTTTGCTTTAACCAACACCGAGTCTTTCCCGGCCGCTGGCTGTGGCGCGGTGGTTCTCGCCGCGTCTCTCCTAGTCGCTCGGAGCCACGGGGACAAAGTGCCGCCGCGAGCAGAGCCGTGGGCCCGACGCCCTGAAAGGCTCCCCCCGGGGGTTCAGTTCCGGTCACTGGGTCCCTCGTGTTCCTGAGCCCCCATCCCGCCCAGGACCCCCCAGCAGGGCGGGGCCTCACCTTGGCTTTGAGGCTCTCGGTATCGTCGAAGCCCACCCACTGGTCGCCCCGGAAGGCGTAGGGCGCCTCCTGCTCTGGGACCCGGTGCTGGGCGGCCCCCTTCCAGG
>NW_005370704.1:1308862-1309422 GCF_000412655.1 Myotis brandtii
GGGAGGCCAGGGTGAAGGTCCGTCCGTAGGTGGGCACGCCCAGGACCAGCTTGCTGGCCGGGGTCCCCTGCTGCAGCCACTGCTGCACCGCGAAGTCCTGGGGGCGGGAGAGGGGGCTTCTCTGTGTGCAGCCTGAGCCTCGTCATCCGAGCCTGGGGCTCCGGGGCGTTCCCACCCGCCCGTCCGCCCGTCCGTCCATCTGTCCATCTGTCCATGGACTTGGCTCAGTGAGACACATGGGAGCCTGGGCTTTGGGGTCCAACAGCCACGGACGCCCGTGTGCCCGGCCCGGCCCAGGTGCTCGGGACACCGCTGTGAGCAACGCACCAGTCCCTGCCTTCCCGCACCTTCCCAACCTCCCGGGCCTCAGGCTTCCAGTCTGCAAAATGGACACAATACCGTCTACCTCCCGGCACCTGAGAGGGGAGGGCGGGTGCAGGGCAACGAGGGTGGCTGTGCTCAGAACAGCCAGGGCGGCCCCAGCCCCGCGGGGCCTGCAGGGCGGCCGACCCACGGCTCCCTCTCACCCTGATGCTCCTCCCCCTCCCGTCCTCAGGGAA
>NW_005370704.1:1309645-1309884 GCF_000412655.1 Myotis brandtii
CACTCACCACGTTGAGTTCAGCCGCCGCCCCCTGCTCCCCCCGCCTCGGGTGGAGGGCGCTGTGATGGCCGGTGGTCCGCTCCCAGGAGCCGTGCAGGTCGTAGGCCATGAGGCTGATGAAGTCCAGGCTCCTGTGGGGGCGCGGGAGGGGGAGAGGCCAGTGAGCGGGGTGGGGCTCCCTCCTCACTCCCCCCCCCCCCCGGGCAGCCCCAGGGGGGCCCCCAGGGGGGGGGGGGGGG
>NW_005370704.1:1311269-1311657 GCF_000412655.1 Myotis brandtii
CCCACAGCACCCACAGCAGCTCCCACAGCAGCTCCCACAGCACCCACAGCAGCACCCACAGCACCCCCACAGCAGCCCACAGCAGCTCCCACAGCAGCACCCCCCGCACCAGCCTGACCTGCACCAGGAGGGTGAAGCGCGGCCTGTCGGCGGGGGGGCTCCCCCGGCTGCCCGGGTACTCCCAGTCAAGGTCGAGGCCGTCGAAGTCGTATTTGCGCAGGAACGCGATGGCCGAGGTGATGAAGGTCTGGCGGTTCTGGGCTGTGGCCACCATGTCCGTGAACCTGGGGGGGGGCCCGGAGTGTGGGCCACTCGCTCCTCAGCGGCCACGACAAACCCCTCGCGTCTCGGCGGGTCTGTCTCGGCCGGAGGGCGCCGGGTGTTTGCG
>NW_005370704.1:1311971-1313484 GCF_000412655.1 Myotis brandtii
CGGGTGAGAAGGGCCAGGCCGAGGGGAAGGGACAACCCAGCCACGTGTCCTGCCCCCAAACGGCGACATCCGGGCACATGGAGGCTGGAGGCCGGCTCGGACATCGCGGGGTCACGAGCAATAGCGGCCGCCCTCCCGGCTGGAGGGGCGAGGCGCTGGGGGGTGCTTTGTGCTCTTACCTCACCAGCCCAGGGCGCCCCGAGAGCCCCGAGTTCCCCAGGAGCCCCCCACCCCGTCCTCAGTGTCCCTGTGGAAGTCCCTGAACTTCTTGGGGTCTTGACTGGAAGACCGACCTCCTGCTCAGTCACTTTCAGGAAAGAACTTAATTCGAGGAGGAGCCGCGGTTCTTCAATGGGCGCTGGGCCGGCGCTGGGCCGGCGCTGAGAAAAAATCGGGCTCCACGCCCAGGCCGCCTGGGACACCCGTCAGAGGAACAGAAGTTCTCGGGGCCTGGGCGCTGCCGGGGACGGGCCGGAGCCTCCTTCCACCCGTTTAGAGGAGGACGCTGAGGCCCGCAAGGGGGTGCACAGGAGCTCGGCACTAACCCGCCCGATGGGGCACCAGCAGCCCAGAGGGGGTCACCCCAGAACGCAGGCCGTGTCCCCTCTAACCCCCCAACCCCCTGCCCTGTCCACACTCCAGCGAGCCCTCCCCCGCACAGGCGCTGACGGCCCACTCACTTCTGGGTGCCGAAGTTCCAGCCCCCGACAGCCAGCAGCGTCTTCAGCTGGGGGTTCCTGGAGAGGACAGAGGGCGGTCAGGCTGGGCCTGGCTCCCGCCCCGGCTGTGGGCGCCCTGGCGGGTGGGGACGTGTGAGCCCAGGGCACAGGCTGGGGCTCTAGGCTGGGACGGGAGAGACACACTCCGGCCAGGAGAACCCAGCCGGCTGAGGACAGACCCTCAGAGGGGTGTGGCCAAGGTGGCAGACACCAGAGCTGACGGACGGATGGACGGACGCATGGACGGACAGATGGACGGATTTTAGGACAAAGGATCCCACCTGGACCTAAACCAAGGGCCCGGGGTCCCTGTCCACCTCGTCGCCCCCATGGAGCCCAAGAAGCCCAGAGAGGGGGAGGGACTGGTCCATAGCCACACAGCGGGACCCACAGCCACACGGCGGGACCCACAGCCACACGGCAGGGCCCACACAGCCACACGGGGGTCACACCAGGCTACAGTGCTGGGGGCCTGGCCCCTGGGAGGCCCCTCCCCCGCAGCTCGCCTCTGCTTCAGGCCGTTGAAGTCCCGGTACAGCTGCTCGTCGTTCCACTCGACGGGGCTGAGCTGGTGCCCCTTCATGCCCGCGAAGGCGTAGACGAGGTGCGTGCACAGGTCGGGGTCCACGTCCTTGGGCAGGAAGCGTGCGGCCCCCTGTCTGTACTGGGACCAGTTGGTGAAGTAGCAGACCAGCTTCTCAGGGGATCCTGGGGGGGGCATGAAGAGGAACACCAGTCAGCGGGGGCCGCTGGGGCCTGGCATCCGGGGAGGGCAGGGTGGGTGGGTACAGCTG
>NW_005370704.1:1314279-1314583 GCF_000412655.1 Myotis brandtii
AGGGCACCCGCAGGACTAGGCGAGGTCTGTGCCACCTCCAGTGCCCTCGGGTCCCCTCAACCTAACTCACAGGGAGACTCAGGGCCGTGGCCCAGGTGCCCTCTCGTGGGCAACCCGCGTGGGGTCGGCTAGAGCCCTTGGCAGGGCTGCTCTGGGACGAAAAAAACCATGGCGTCGGCTTGGCAACAGGCAGCTGGTGACAACTCTGTGCTCCCGCCTTTTATCAGCCGCCGTCTCACCCAGGGCGACGGGCGGAGGGAGGGGGGCTGGGCGGCGGGCGCAGCGCGGATTGTGCAAGCGGACA
>NW_005370704.1:1314719-1317535 GCF_000412655.1 Myotis brandtii
TGGCTGAAGGACAGGGAGCTGGTCCCAGCCCCGCCTGCGCAGGTCCCGCCCTCACTGCCCCGAGGTGTCGGCTGGCGCGGGTTCTGGCAGCGCCGTTTCCCTGACTGTGACCCTGAGAGGAGCACTCACCGGCACGGGCGACAACACGTGAGGGTGAGGGTGAGGGTGAGGGTGGGGGGCTCGGGTCTGTTCCTCCAGGCCATGCTCTCGCTTCCTCACAGGCTCCGGGGGGCAGGAGGGAGCGCCCCCCACAGACAGGTCCCCTGCGAATGCCAACACACGCCCTGTTTCCTACAGGCCCAGTAGCCACCATGACCTGGAAAATGCCGATGGAATTTCCATTAAAATAAGGCAGACAGCCCTGACCGGTGTGGCTCAGTGGATAGAGCGTCGGCCTGCGGACTGAAGGGTCCCGGGTTCGATTCCGGTCAAGGGCATGTACCTTGGTTGCAGGCACATCCCCAGTAGGGGGTGTGCACAAGGCAGCTGATCGATGTTTCTCTCTCATCGATGTTTCTAACTCTCTATCCCTCTCCCTTCCTCTGTAAAAAATCAATAAAAGATATTTAAAAAAAAAATAAGGCATACACCAGGCTGAAGGCTTTCACCACTATCGTTCAGCATTGATAAGAAATTTAGCTATCAGCCCGGCCGGCGGGGCTCAGTGATTGAGCATCAACCAATGAACCAGGAAGTCAGGGTTCAATTCCCAGGCAGGGCACATGCCCGGGTTGGGGGCTCGATCCCCAGTGTGGGGTGTGCAGAAGGCAAGCAATCAATGATTCTCTCATCATTGATGTTTTTATCTCTCTCTCCCTCTCCCTTCCTCTCTGAAATCAATTTTTAATATTTTATCAGCATTGGATTATGAATCTAAGAAGGGCATTGGTGAAGTGATAAGGAGTGGGGGTAAGGGAGTGTGGGGTAGGTGGAAATATCTGTTTGATTTTCTAATTGTGCATTGAGACACCATATTAGCTGGGAAATAGACTTGGACTGCTCAGAGTCACAGATTCAGGACTGACTATCATTCTAGCACTAACTGTATAGCATTGGTGAGTTATATCATTTTTAAAAATCCAACTTTCTCATCTTTAAAGTGGGATAACAAATCCTGCCTCAGAGCATTATTATATTAATGACATGAAAGTTTTACAAATAGAAAGACATCCATACAGGGCCATTGGATTTTTTGTTGTTATTGTTAATCCTCACCCAAAGATATTTTTCCATTGACTTTTCAGAGAGAGTGGTGGTGGTGGGGGGAGGGACACAGAGAGAAAAACATCCACATGAAAGAGGCACATCGACTGGGTGCCTCCTGCACATGCCCCAACCAGGGCCGGGAATTGGGCCTGCAAACAAGGTAGGTACCCTTGACCAGAATAGAACTCAGGACTCTTCAGTCCTCGGGCTGACATTCTATCCACTGAGCCAAATCGGCTAGGGCAACCATTGGATTTTAGGGATGCAAAAAGTGAACCTCATCTCCCTCCTAGTCTTAACTCAGGGCGTCTCTCTGCCAGCTCCTCAAATCATCTGTGCTTAACACTTAACAATCTTCCATGGAAATTTCTTTGATCCATTTTCTCTAAAAATTTGCTGGCTTAGCACCAGGGCCATGATCTGACTTTCATGGGCCTTGGGCACTTTTGCCCTTGTGGGCTTTTTCCTCCATAAAAACAATGAAAATTATGTTCTATAAATGTTCATTTTCTTCTGATTTAAAAATAAATTTAAATACTTTTGTGAGCCCTTAAAATATCTTGGGTCTAGTTACTCTGCCTACTAAGCTTAATGAATAAGCCAGTCCTGGTTAGCTCCAACTTTTCACTTGTGATACTTTTTTTCCAGTTGTTAAGAATAACTCTCAATCTCCTCTTTTCTTTTTCTCTTTGTTGTACACATTAATGTTCTTTAATCTTTCTCCACAGACTCAATCCTCTTATTCTTTTATCATCTTGGTTGCTCTCTTTGGGTTCTAGCCAAGGTATTGATGTTTCTTTTTGGTAAGAGTAAACTTATATATGATACTCTGAGCCACCTGATATCAGCCATACTGAATAAAATGATTTATTTCTTCCTAGGATATGTGAGGAAATAAATCTACTCTTTTGAACTTTTCGAAGTGCATTTGTGCTTTTTAATTTGTATTTGTTTTTAGTAGCTGTCCAGGCATATTTAATTACTTCTGAACTTTTACCCTCAGCTTCTACTACTTTCCAAATGTCATTGTTTCATTTGTCCCTTTTTTGACTTCATACACAGAATGTCCTCAAATTAATAATAAATCAAACACTTAGCCATGGAGATTCAGCATACCATCACCTGTCTCCAAAGTGTAGCCATTATAAGAAGGGAGCAACCCAAGGGACCCAGATTTTAAGAGGATTTATCGAGGCCCCGGAGAGACAGTGAGGGGGTGAGCCTGACCACAGTGCGTGTGGGGACTGCTAGGCCCCAGACCCCCTCTTCATCCCCATCAGGTACAGGATGGACCAGAGCGGCTGTGGCCTGGGAGCCCCTCGCCGGGCAGAGATGGCAGGGCTGGGGGGCAGCCTGGACCGCGCTGCCGCCTTAGAGAGAGAGACGTGTCCCCGCTGTTCTCCATGGACGGCACGCAGGTCCTGACCCGCACGCACTCCCCGCAGCCCCGGGACAGCTGTCGGGGGAATGAGACGGCATCAACCAACGAGGACCCGGTGGCAGGGGGACCCGAAGCAAAGGCTAAACCAGGACACACAGGGCGACAGGGTCCGCAGACCTGGGAACCTGAGGCCACAGGCGGCGGCGGGACCACGGGCAGCAGGGCGTGT
>NW_005370704.1:1317753-1321711 GCF_000412655.1 Myotis brandtii
ACGGGTCTAGCACGGAGGAGGCGTCCCCACGTGGAAGACGGACTCACACACCGAGGGAGACGCAGGGACCGCCCGCCGGGGGCGGCGGCTGCGCTGCGTTAGCCATGAGCACGCGCTCCTTTCCGACTGAAAGAGGCAGAATGTGCCCTTTGCCGCCTACCGGTTAGGCCGCAAGTGCTGGTCACACGCTGGGAATGCTGAGAGCACGTCACAGCCCGTCCCTGTGGGGGAGGGGCCATTTTTATCAATCGATCGATTGATCAATTGATTGGCTTGGGTCATTTCTAAAAATGCACGTGCTGGGGACAGGTGCAGCCCGCTTCACTCACACGCCGGCCTCTTCTCCCCGAGGGCGGCGCCTGGCCCCCCACGGCTCGAGGCTTTTACCTTCCCCCCAGCGTGTTAGAGTTGAGACTCCTCATGACTCAGGTTTAAAGGTGATTGTTTTTACATAAACACCAGAGACACAATCCATGAAAGGAAAAAACCGCTAAATTGAGATCATCATGGAAAACCTCTTCAGTATTAAGAGAATGAAAAGACAAGCTTCAAACTGGGAGAAAATATTTGCAAAACGCATTTGGGATAAAGAACCTGTGACCAAAATATGGAAATAACAGGGGAGTGTCCGCCACCGGGAGGCTCTCTGACGCCACCTGGTGCCTATCTTTTGAAGAACACCTGGCTGGTTGTCACCCAGAAGCCGCCTTCGGTCCTGCACCTTGGACAGACCCCCGAGGGCGGCTCATAAAAAACAAAGACCCTCCTCTGCTGCCACCTCGTGTGCACCTGGGGAACATCACCCGAGTGGGGGTCCCCGGGAAGGTCTTTTCCCGCTTCCTCCAGTGCACATTTGGGGGAACCCCCCCCCAGAACCAGGGAACGCTCCTTTCTGGCGCCCTCTAGTGTGCACCTTAGGAACAACACCCAGTGGGCTCCCCTGCAGGCCGGTCACGGGACACCCGCCTGCAGACCAGGGAGCCCTGCCCGTTCCGGCCTGTCCGCACGACTCCGACCACACTGTTCTTCCAAACGCATTTTATTAGTTTATTAGCGGCCGTGGGGTTGCCAGTTAAGCAGGTTCCTTCCAGAGAAGTACGCCCTGCGGATCCGTCACAGCAGAAACCCCACTCCCGTGGGAAGAGAGGTTAACGGGGACCCTCTCCGCCAGGGAACGCCTCCCGTCACGTGCCGACCACACGACCCACACCCAGCTCAGGGGTGGGGCCCAGGCTGCACCATCGGCTCCGGGAGCTGCGAGTTACCAGAGGGTCCTTTTAGGTCTGGAAGCATCGATGTTAGTCAGTCAGCGAGGGTCCGACCGTCCTTAGAAACACATCTGCCGCTCCCGCTGTCTTTCACCCGATGTCCTTCCGAGCCCAGTGGACGCCGCGACACTGCGCTCAGCTGGACTCTGCCCATGAGCTCTGCTGCTCCTGCCGCCGTCAGACGCGTCCGCGGACGCTCTTCCCACCTGCCTCCCGGTCCCGCCGGAAAGAGCAACCACGACAGCCCGGGAGGGGGGGCAGCTCTGCCGCTGGGGGTGGGGGTGGGGGGGTGTCTCCCGATTCCAGCTCCCTGAGCGAGGCCGTTTTGGTGGGGGTTGGGTGAAGATCACGTCGGTTCTTCTTTCTAACCTGAGACCAGGGGGCGGCTCCAGAGACGGCTCCGGCCTGTCATCCTCGCTCGTCGAATTCTGACCTCACTGTGGGCACTTCTCTCCTCCCTTCAGACTCCGCCCCTCACCACGCACTCGGACAGGCACTGCTCCGGGGGCAGGACGCGGGCAGGCCGGAGGGCGCTTCCGGTTCTAGCTAACGGGTCAAGCTGAGCCTGCAACCCAGGCAACGGCGTCACCTGCAGGCCAGCCCCTGGCCTAACCCTCCGGGGCTCAGGGCAGGTCCGTGACCCTGGTGTCGCCAAGATTGACGCCGACGTGCAGCTTGCCGTCCTTGGCGGCCGCCCAGGCCATGGACTCCGAGGTCCACTGGGCCGCCCAGTCTCCCGCTGTGTTGAGCAGGATGACACCACCCAGGCCTTGGAGCTTGGACTTCATGTAACCCAGCGACACCGCCGCCGCCTCGTCCAATGTCTTTCCTGAAAGCGAGGGCAGGTTGAGGAACGACACATTACTTTAAAGGAATCCGAGGGGACTGTGCGGCGTGAGGAACCGACGCCCGTGGACACCCGAGAGCTTCAAGGACGGTCCCGCACAGGCCGGCCTCGCTGAGCCCCCTGCCCGGGGAGACGGCTCTCCCCACCCAGCTCAGAGCCGCTGCTGCCCCACGAGGGACAGGCAGCAGCATAAACGCGAGTCTGACCCCGACCGAGGTGGGGAGAGTCGACACGGACACGGTGTCCACCTGCAAGCCACGCCTGCAGCGCAGGAGAGAGAGCGAGACCCGCCTATAGACGGCATGCCCTTGTCCACGTACCCCGCTCCACGTGGAAGAGCGCGAGCCTGGCCAGGTTCACCTTCAGGATGCTCTCCCCGTGCCCCGTGGTGGAAACAGCTCCAATGGCATTGTCGGCGTAGCCCCCGGATCCTGCTCGGAGAAGACGGTGCGGCCTGAGCAGGAGGGACAGAGTGCGGCCCGGCCGGCACGGCCCCGTGGCTGGGCGCCCGCTACGAACCAGAAGGCACGGGCTCGATCCCCAGTCAGGGCACAGGCCCAGGTTGTGGGCTCGAGCCCCAGTGTGGGGCCTGCAGGAGGCAGCCGATCAATGATACTCTCATCATTGATGTTTCTCTCTCTCTCCCTCTCCCTTCCTCTCTGAAATCAATAAAAAGATGTTTTTAAAAGAAGGTCTAACACGTAGTACAAGCTAACGCTGATGTGCTAAGTCCCAAAGCACAGCCCAAGGCCCGAGGAGCACCCATGACCTTGGGATGCAGAGGTGGACTCGCAGCGCCATGTGACCGCCCTGCAAGCAGGAGGAAGGGAACCTGGGGGCGGGGCGGGGGGGCTGACCTTTCCTGGGGCAGCGACACCCGGACAGTCAGCACGGCTGGCACACGCCCCCTCCCCCCTCCTGGGAATGAGATGCACCTGCTTCCATCCTGAGCAGAGAGCAGGTGGCTCTGTGCCCCTCAGACCGAGTAGCTGCCCACTCAGCTCCTCAGCTCGCTTAGCGCCCACGCCCGGGAAGAGGTTCCCTGTAGTCAACCCTTTGGGACTAAGTCTGTGGGCCCTCAAACTGGAACTAGAGAGAAGAGGCACCGTGGGTGGCTTGGGGGCAACCGCAGCGGCCTGATCGCCATCTCCCTCCCCACGTCAGCCCAGCAGCCACGCCCCGAGGGACCAGCAGGTCTGCGTGTGTCCCGTCCGTCCCCCCCCCCTCCCCCGCACCCCCAAGCGGCCACTCCCAGAGACTGGGCGATGAAGAGAGGAGAGCGGGGAAACAGAGAATGCGAACCCGGTGACGGGCGGAGAGGGGACAGGCGGCGTCTGTCAGGCCTACCTACACAGGGTGTGTCCCCGACGCGGCCGACCATTTTGTTCACGATGCCCCCGGTCGAGGTGGCGTAAGCCACGTCTCCTCCTGAGTCCAAGGCAACGGCGCCCACGGTGCCCAAGTCTCTGCGAAAAGCACACAGAACAGAGAGACGCGCAGTTAGCGGTCCCGTTAGGCGACAGGTTCCGGGCACTCAGATCTCAGATACAACACGCGGGGTTGCATCTGGGATCTTGCATCTGACACAGACACCGCAGTTCAGGACGCAGAGCTGGAGTCCTCGGCGCCAGGAGAGAGTGAGAAGTCCACGGGGCACTGCGCCAGGACAGTAACAAGCCTGGCCCTGGCCGGCGTGCTCAGTGGTTAGAGCGTCAGCCTGGGGACTGAAAGGTCATGGTTTGATTCCTGATTAAGGGCATGTACCTCAGTTGCAGGTTCAATTCCTGGCCCTGGTTGGGGCATGGGTGGTAGGCAACCAATTGATCTTTCTCCCTCCCTCCCT
>NW_005370704.1:1321942-1324488 GCF_000412655.1 Myotis brandtii
AACAGTACCAACATTACAGTTATGAAGTAGCAACGAAAATAATTTTATGGTTGGGTCACAACATGAGGAACTGTATTTAAAGGGCCAGAAGGCTGAGAACCACTGCTCTAAAAGAAAATCAAGCCCTAGCTGGCTTGGCTCAGTGGATAGAGCGTCAGCCTGCGGACTGAGGGGTCCCAGGTTCGATTCCCGCCAAGGGCATATGCCAGGATTGTGGGCTCCATCCCCAGTAGGGGCATGCAGGAGGCAGCCGATCAATGATTCTCTCTCATCATTGATGTTTCTATCTCTATCTTCCTCTCCCTTCCTCTCTGAAATCAATAAAGAAATATATTTAAAAAAAAATCAATGAAAAACATCCTCATGTGAGGATTAGCATAAAAAAAAAGTAACAAGCGGGTCAGGGACTTAACACAGTGCCGAGGCCGCCCCCGCCAGGCCCGTGGGAGGGACCCTGGGGCCCTGCTGAGTGAGGAGCCAGCGGCAACGAATGAGGCCACATTTAACACTCAGACGAGCAGGTTCCCATGACTCAGCATCGTTTGGTTCAAAGCCCGGAACTACCGAGTGGCATTTGGCTTATGTAAGAACTGCAGGGCCCTGGCTGGGTTGCTCAGTGGATAGAGCGTCGGCCTGCAGACTGAAGGGTCCCGGGTTCGATTCCACTCAAGGGCATGTACCTGGGTTGTGGGCTTGATCCCCAGTGGAGGGCATGCAGGAGGCAGCCAATCAATGATTCTCTCTCATTATTGATGTTTCTCTCCCTCTCCCTCTCCCTTCCTCTCTGAAATCAATAAATATTTATTTTTTTAAAAAAGAACTGTAAGTTATCAAACATTTGCCAAACGTTCACGCTGAACAGACTCCCCAGACGTGAGCCTCAGTGGCACTTACTTCGGTTGGTCTGGATTCTGAGCCTCCTTCTGCTTCTCTCTCTCAAGGTGTTTCCTTCTTCTCTCCGTTACCAGCTGCTCCCCAGGAACCGCCGGGACCCCCATGGCGGCGGCAAATTCCCCAGCGCCCAGGCCGGTCAGGAGGCAGTGAGGCGTCTGACCAGGGAGAGGTGGACACGAGGTTGGTTTTTCAAAACATTGAAATCTTGTTAACCGTCCCTCTGAGAGATGACACTCCTCCCGCATCATCCGGTCAGAATTCTGGCTCACCGGAGCGGCGTAACCGCACTCCCGCTGTCACATGATTTAGGAGTGACCTCTGGCGGTCACCACAGGGCAGCGGCGACGGAGCCGCGGGGAAAGGGCTGGCACACCCACCTTCTCCATGACGAGCCGCGCGAGCCGAACGGGGTTTGCGATGCAGCGGACGGCGGACACGGCGCCCGAGGACAGGTCTTTCCCACTCATGATGCTGGCGTCCATTTCCACTTCCCCGTTTACGTTCAAGACGGACCCACAACCTAGGCCCGAAAGGGAGGGGAAAGCAATTCACCTTCACTCCTGAGCCAGAGGAACATTTATTTTCACTGATTTCAGAGAGGAAGGGAGAGGGAGAGGAACAGCAATGATGAGAGAATCATGGATCAGCTGCTGCCTGCACGTCCCCTGCTGCGGATCGAACCCACAACCCGGCATGTGTGGCTAAATCCCCAGTATGGGGCGTGCAGAAGTCAACCAACCCATGTTTCTCTCTCATCAATGCTTCTCTCTCTCTCTTCCTACTTACACTCTCTCTAAAAAATCAATAAACGTATTTAAGATAAGTAAGTCAGATCACAGTGCAGACTGAGTTCATGCAGATGCCTTAGGCGGCAGTGTGCCCCTGGCTGGCTCTCACCGTAGTTAAGCTTATTGTCACTCTAATCGGCTCAGTGAAAGAAGGCAAACACAACAAACCCATTCTGCACGAAATCCTAGGGAACTAAAGTTACTCTCTCCTGACAGCAGGTCAGCAGGTGCCGGGAGCTGGGGACTAAAGGGGGAGATGAACCCCTTGGGGGTGATGGGAATGTTTTAACCTGATGGTGGTGTGGTCACACAGGTGTATTACACATCTGTCAAAACTTAAAATGGACAGAGTTTGTGGTGTGTAGTCTACCCCCAGCCCCCACAAAAAGGTGTCATAAAAAGCCTCTTGGGCCACAGCCCGTTTGACTCAGGGATAGAGCATCCACCTGGGGACCCAAGGGTCCTGGGTTTGATTCCGGCCAAGGGCACAGGCCCGGGTTGCAGGCTCGATCCCCAGTGGGGGGCCTGCAGGAGGCAGCTGATCAATGGTTCTCTCTCATCATTGGTGTTTCTCTCTCCTTCTCCCGTCCTCTCTGAGATCAATAAAGATATTTTTTAAGTGCTACTTATTCATATATTTAAAAGCCTCTGGGGATGTGAATTCTAGGAAGCGGATTCAAGGGGACAAAGGGGGGAAAGATTTAAAAATCCTTAAAGCAACTTGGTCACCAGGTAGTAAGACACACGCAGCTCTACCCCAGGGCGGACCGGTCACCCGCACCCCAGGGAGGGGCTTAGCCTGACCGGCCGCGGGGCACACTCACCGGCGTTGAACTCCGGATCGTCCTCCAGGGCGGCCACCGC
>NW_005370704.1:1325362-1330568 GCF_000412655.1 Myotis brandtii
CTCGCTGTGTAACCCCGCCCCCACTGCCCTGTCCCTCCTGATTGGAGCACAGGCGCACCGTCTTTCCTGATTGGCTGATTCAAGGGGCGGGGCGGGCCTTTGCCGGTCCAAGATGGCGGCCGCCAGGGGAGCTGCGAGTCGTGCGGTCGACATGGCGCTGCCTACGGTTCTTGGACGGAGAAGGCGCCCTGTCCATTCTCGGTTCCCCTTTTCTTGATTAAACTCTTTTCTTCAGACTCGGCTGACGGCCACGGCTCTCCCACCGCCAATTCCACGTAAAAAACACACCAAAAAAAGACTTTGCACTGCACACCGAGCAGCGGGCCCTGCACTGCACACCGAGCAGCGGGCCCTGCACTGCACACCGAGCAGCGGGCCCTGCACTGCACACCGAGCAGCGGGCCCTGCACTGCACACCGAGCAGCGGGCCCTGCACTGCACACCGAGCAGCGGGCCCTGCACTGCACACCGAGCAGCGGGCCCTGCACTGCACACCGAGCAGCGGGCCCTGCACTGCACACCGAGCAGCGGGCCCTGCACTGCACACCGAGCAGCGGGCCCTGCACTGCACACCGAGCAGCGGGCCCTGCACTGCACACCGAGCAGCGGGCCCTGCACTGCACACCGAGCAGCGGGCCCTGCACTGCACACCGAGCAGCGGGCCCTGCACTGCACACCGAGCAGCGGGCCCTGCACTGCACACCGAGCAGCGGGCCCTGCACTGCACACCGAGCAGCGGGCCCTGCACTGCACACCGAGCAGCGGGCCCTGCACTGCACACCGAGCAGCGGGCCCTGCACTGCACACCGAGCAGCGGGCCCTGCACTGCACACCGAGCAGCGGGCCCTGCACTGCACACCGAGCAGCGGGCCCTGCACTGCACACCGAGCAGCGGGCCCTGCACTGCACACCGAGCAGCGGGCCCTGCACTGCACACCGAGCAGCGGGCCCTGCACTGCACACCGAGCAGCGGGCCCTGCACTGCACACCGAGCAGCGGGCCCTGCACTGCACACCGAGCAGCGGGCCCTGCACTGCACACCGAGCAGCGGGCCCTGCACTGCACACCGAGCAGCGGGCCCTGCACTGCACACCGAGCAGCGGGCCCTGCACTGCACACCGAGCAGCGGGCCCTGCACTGCACACCGAGCAGCGGGCCCTGCACTGCACACCGAGCAGCGGGCCCTGCACTGCACACCGAGCAGCGGGCCCTGCACTGCACACCGAGCAGCGGGCCCTGCACTGCACACCGAGCAGCGGGCCCTGCACTGCACACCGAGCAGCGGGCCCTGCACTGCACACCGAGCAGCGGGCCCTGCACTGCACACCGAGCAGCGGGCCCTGCACTGCACACCGAGCAGCGGGCCCTGCACTGCACACCGAGCAGCGGGCCCTGCACTGCACACCGAGCAGCGGGCCCTGCACTGCACACCGAGCAGCGGGCCCTGCACTGCACACCGAGCAGCGGGCCCTGCACTGCACACCGAGCAGCGGGCCCTGCACTGCACACCGAGCAGCGGGCCCTGCACTGCACACCGAGCAGCGGGCCCTGCACTGCACACCGAGCAGCGGGCCCTGCACTGCACACCGAGCAGCGGGCCCTGCACTGCACACCGAGCAGCGGGCCCTGCACTGCACACCGAGCAGCGGGCCCTGCACTGCACACCGAGCAGCGGGCCCTGCACTGCACACCGAGCAGCCGAGGCCCGTGCACCGGCATCTGCATTGTTTTGTTGTTTTTTAACTAAATGGCCAGTGGTATGTTCTGATCGCATCACATGGAGATGGGGCGGGGAATACTGGTTCTGGGAACACCCCCCTCCCTCCGTTAGCGGCGTGCTCCTGCAGCTCTGGGCCTTCGGGTCCAGGAAGTTATTTTTTTTAATATATTTTTATTGATTTTAGAGAGGAAGAGAGAGAAACAGAGAGAATATCATGGATCAGCCGCCTCCTGCACGCCCCCCCCACCCCCCACTGAGGATCAAGCCAACAATCTGGGCACGTGCCCTTGACCAGAATCGAACCCAAGACCCTTCAGTCCACAGGCTGATGCTCTATCCACTGAGCCAGACCGGCCAGGGCAGTTATTTTGCTCTCACTGTATATCCAAAAAAGAACAACGTAAAAATTCTTGCATACCTTGTTTGATTGGAGAGTTTTAGTGTTTTTCATTTTTTACTGTTGTAAAACCCAAGACAATTTTATAACTTTTTTGTATGCAGCTGTTACAGGGAGGGCAATCTGTCTTTAAGTAGGGATTAAAGTACTCTAAAAAAATGAATCCTAGATAGTTTTCCCTTCAAGTCAAGTGTCTTGTTGTTTAAATAAACTTCTTGTTTAAAATGAAAAAAAAAAAACTTTTCTCTCTTTTTTTTTTAATATGTTTTATTGATTTTTTTACAGAGAGGAAGGGAGAGGGATAGAGAGTTAGAAACATCGATGAGAGAGAAACATCGATCAGCTGCCTCCTGCACGCCCCCCACTGGGGATATGCCCGCAACCAAGGTACTTGCCCTTGACCGGAATTGAACCCGGGACCCTTGAGTCTGCAGGCTGAAGCTCTATCCACTGAGCCAAACCAGTTCTGGCCAGAAAACTTTTCTTAAAATGTAAACCCTAGGAAGGTTGTCAAACCCATTCTACCAAAAGATTATGTAGCAAAGTGACAAGAGGGTATAAAACACAAACATATGCTAGTAAAGCTTCAATTCCCATAACTAAGTTTCTTTTTAGTACCTGGTTAATATAACACATAATAGTTTATAGGACTTTTGCTTTAGGAAAAGACTAACCAAAGTAAGGTTTATTTTCTAATTTCGTTTGTCCTTGGGCGCGGTCAGCAAACCACACTCATTGGGTTTCGAGTTCAGGCTCCCTGAGTACGTTGACATAAGCCATTTACCCACTGGTTAGGGAGGCAACATGCAAATCATTCGCTCTAGGTGCCCTTGGCTTAGGGAAGACGGTTTACCAGTTGGCCCCAAATTGCTATTTAACTATTTCGATTTCCCTATCCTACTCATCCTGGCTTACTGGCCTGTGTCATTTATTCAGTTTTCTTTTCAACATTTTTCTTTACAAACATTCTATATCTTTTACAAACTTTTCTTTAGAAACCTTATAACTTTCAGAAATAACCAGCTTTAGAAACCACTTTCTTTCTTCTTCAAAATGCATTTTCATGCCTCATGCTTTCTCTGTTATACCGAAACCGTAATTCCTTTTCATAATTTTTGAATTTTTTAACCCTTAGAAGCCTTAATGTTTAGGTGGCATGTAATTAACATTCCTCAGATTAGCAATACATTCACATTTTAAGAGATATTTCAAGTAAAATACAAGACTTACTCATTAATAGATTCAAATCCATCCTCTATATTTTCCCTAAGAGGCAAACTCAAATTAATTAATGTTTCAGTATCCTGTTACTTCGAAATATTTAGATGTTTATTATTTAACCCAGCAACGCTCCAAAGCCTGTAAGTTATCAAAGACTTTGGGAAATGATGCGTAGGCCCAGGAGGCTGGAGGAAAGGGCAGGGGGAGGGAGCAGGCCCCGCAGCCCGTTCCCAGGCCTCCAGCTGCTTGGGTTCAAAACTGCCCCGTGTTCCCTGGAGATGACCTGCTCAGGTGTGGGCAATGCTGCCATCGCTCCTGTTCCGAGCCCCTGCCAGCCCTTCCCTGGCCACTTGTCCTGCCGTTGTGAGCGTTAGGTCAGCCTTCTGTGTCTGCCCTTTTTATCTTTACGTCTAGACCTTCTGAGCCTCTTTTATCAGCTGTTCCGCACTCTCTCCTTCCAGTTCTCTAACTTGGCAGTTTTCGTGAGATGTCAGGTCAACTATTGGTGACAAAATGTAATTTTTAATATTTCTTGGCCCAACAGGTCCTCGGGGCCTGGCCCAGAGCACTCTCTCATTTGCTCTTTGAGCCCCGGCAGAGGTCGGAAGGCCCTTCTTGGCCTTGCTGAGTACTGAAGGCTTCGACTTAGACACTGGACTTAGGCCTGCACCTGCCCCGAGCTGGGCCAGGCAGGGGTCAGCCCCAGGCGCCCGCAGGTCGGTGCAGGTGTCGTGTCTCAGCCACGGCGCCCCCTCACGGAGCCCAGACTGGGGCCTCACAGGGCCTCACCCCACAGGCCTCCATAGGGCCGTGGCAGGGACTTTGGTCACACAGACCAGGACCAGCCCCCACAGACCATCCTGCCAGGGACGGAGCAGTGGGTGAAGGTTTCGCCCGTGCCCTGCCTCTGTCCCTCGGGCCCCAGGGACAGCCATTGGGTGACAGGTGGCCGCTGCCAGCCAGCGCCCAGGAATGCTGCGGGGCCGGGTGGCACTGGGTGGCATGGGCGGAGCGAGGCCTCCGCAGCCTCCAGCTATTTCCTGGGCGAGTCACCTCCCAGGGAGGCGCTAGGCCCTGTCCTTGGGCTCCCGCAGCCCATGCCCCTGGGCCCTGCCCGTCCCTGGCAACCCCCACCTTCCAGGGACTTGGAGGCCCCCAAGGGGAGGAAATGTCTGTGGGTGACCCAAGGGGGCCTCGGGGCAATGGGGGGCACATGCTCCCCAAACTGTGCAGAAGTTTTTCTCAGGGTAATGAGCTTATTGGAAACAGTGCTAAACCTGAGAGCTCCCTTTACTTAAGCCAGTGCGTTTGTGTGTGTCTCTTCCTCCTCCCCCCTCCCTCTCCTCCTCCTACTCCCCTTCCCCTCCTCCTCCCCTCCCTCTCCCCCCCTCCTCCCCCCTTCTCCCTGTCCACCTCTTTCCTCCCCAGTTTGGGATCCACACAGAGGTTGGCCAAGCCCCTCAGGTCCTGGTAGCACCCGGTGGTGGGCGGGGTCCTAGCTGCCACTGGGCCTTGCGGGAGGAGCGGGAGGGGCTCCAGGGAGGTGGGCACAGGAGGAAGGCCGTCTGGGAGGAGTGGGCTCGGAGCCACCACCCCAGCCCTGGCTGCAGCCCGCAGGCGGGTTCTCTGCCCTGCGGTGACCTCAGGTAGCCTGGCCACCTTGCCCTGGCCTGGTCCTTGTCCGAGGCCCACACCGGCCTGGAGTGTCCACCTCTCTCTAGGTGCCCAGGCCCCCCTTCCCAGGGGCACAGCAAGAGCCCTGCGGCTGGCCACTGCCACCTCCTGCCAGGCCTCCCGGGTCAGGCCCAGGGAGAGGCGAGTCAGGAAACCAGGGTGAAGCCTGGCACCCGGGCACCGGAGGCGGGAAG
>NW_005370704.1:1333160-1333543 GCF_000412655.1 Myotis brandtii
CACGCCGGGCTCAGCGCGCCCAGACCCCTGACCCTTCGCAGCCCCTGTGGGACGGGCTGTGGAGCCCTAGTTACAGGCGGCAGAAGCGAGGCTCAGAGGGGGAAGGCAACGTGTGCTGGTCACACAGCAGTGGGCCCTGCGCCCTGCTCGGCCTACCTCCGAGTCTGAGCCTGGCCGGCTCACGCACAGCCCCCCTCCCGCCGAGAGTCCCGGCTCTCCTAGCCCAGGGACCCCAGTGCCCTGGACTCCCAGCATCAAGGAAGGAAGAAGAAATACCCTCCCCCTGCGGTGATGGCTACGGGGCCACCTAGCGCCCCTCAACCCGCCATCCGCGGCTCATCACTATGGGGGCCTCCTTGGCCCAGGCCCCTGGCACACGCGTG
>NW_005370704.1:1352812-1354381 GCF_000412655.1 Myotis brandtii
TGGCGCGGCTGACGCGTCCCCGGAGCAGGTCCTGGTGCTGACATCACCCCTTGGCACTCCAGGCAGGTCCAGCGTCACCATCTGCACCCCCTCCTTCCTGCTCCCCGAGCCTGGGCCGGGCCAGGGGCTGGCGGATGGGACAGTGTCCTCCTCTCTAAGGCTCCTTTGGGATGAGGCCCATGGAGGACCTCACGGCCTCCCCAGGACCCCCCTCCCAGGGGAGCACTCTGTCCGGGCTGGTGCGTGAAGCTCCGGGCGGTTTACAGGGAGAAGGTGAGGGTCCAGGTGTGTCCAGGCGATGCGTGCCCCCAAGGCGGGGGAAGAGCAGCCGGAGAGGGAGGGGAGCAGAGTAAATGGGGGTGCGGAGGGGGCCAGCGCCAGGGGGAGGCACTGTGATGGAGGGTTAGTGGCCAAGAGCGCCCCCTCTCCCAGATGTCACCCAGGAGCCCCTCCCTCCGTGGACAGAGTGCGTCCTCCCCGGGCGGCCATGGGGGCAGCGCCGTGTCCCTGGGGCCTGCCCCCGACCCACCTTCCTTTGGGGGTTGTGCTGAGAGTCAAATCTCCAGATGCGAGAAGACACATTCGGGTGCCGTGGGCGGGGTGTCCCCGACGCAGCTGGAGCTGCCAGCAGGGGCCAGGGGGACCAGCCTGGGGCGCCGGCCCCGGGCACAGATGGTTCTCATTGCTGCCGCCTCTTCCTCGGAAAAACAAAGCAGCCGGCCAGGCCGAGCTTTATCTTGGGTTGGTTTCGATCCCTCTCCCTCTTCCTTGGCCCGAGCCAGCGGCCTGTGGGCTGCGTCCGGCCAGGGTCTGGCTGGGCGGCTGTGGCATTTTTTCTGACCTGGGGCAGCTCTCCTCTCCGGGGAGGGGCTGGACGCTGGGCGGAGGGGGGGCGGGGATGAGCGGGGAGTAGCCCATTTCCCGCTGCTGGACTTGTCTCCATCCCGCTTGGTCACAGCGACTCTCCAGGGTTTGGGGTCTCCTGGCTGCACCAGGAAGGTTGGGAACGAGGAGGGAGCAGGACAGAACCAGAAGGTGAGACCCACATGTGCCCGCGGTGCCCAGGAGCTGGCCCTGCCCCCGACTGGAGAGAACGCCCTGAGCCCTGGGGAGGGGGGGCGGGGGGGGGGCAGAGCCAGGGCCAGGGCCGGTGGCTATGAGGCCGCATCTCACAATCGGGCCTTCGGGGCCCAGGAATTCAGAGCAGGAGGTGGCCCCGTGCCCACACCAACGGCTGCTCAGCCAGCGGCCCTCCCTGCACCCGTCCAAGTCTCCCTGGTCCCCCAACTCGCAGGTAAGGCCAAGGGTCGGAGGGCGACGGGGCCACTGCGGGTCTCAAGGTCTCAGTGGTGAGGGACAGCAGGGACGGGCTGCCACTGTCCACAGTGCCCTGGCCGGGCCACACAGCCCCCCACACCCCTCCCCTCCATCCCTCCTCCCAGACCCCAGTTCCCAGGGGCAGGGGCTGTTTGTGATCAGCACCCCCAGGTCTCTACCCGAGGCCGAGGAGCTCCCCAATGCCCACTCCCCTGCCAGTTCCAAGGGGTGACACGCGGGGGCGGGACCAGA
>NW_005370704.1:1355908-1356681 GCF_000412655.1 Myotis brandtii
GCTGCCCCTCCCCGCTCAGGCCTGCTCCGTGCTGCTGGCCAGACACAGCCCCATTGTGTGGGCTCCGCACGAGTGCTGGGCCCCCGGCCTGGCTCCTGGGCCCCCCACTGGGGGGCGTGCGTGTGGGTGGGTTTGCTGGCAGCTGATGCGGGAGGCCTCCCTGAAGGACCCCCTCCAGGGCCCCCAGGGGATGGAGGGCTGTGCAGGCAGCACTGGCCCCAGGGCCCTGCTTGACGGAGGGGGTGTTGGTCCCAAAGAGCAGCAGGAGTTCATCTGGCTGCACCGGCTGTGAGCGTGTGTGCGTGTGTGAGTCCGTGTGTGTGTGTGCGTATGTGTGTGTGTGCGTGTGTGAGCGTGCATGCGTGCGTATGTGTGTGCCTGTGCGTGTGTGAGTGTGCACGCGCACCTGTGAGTGTGTGTGTGCGTATGTGTGTGAGTGTGTGTGTGTGAGTGTGTGCGTATGTGTGAGTGAGTGTGTGTGTGTCTGTGAGTGTGTGTGCGTATGTGTGTGCACGTGCGTGTGTGTGAGTGTGTACATATGTGTGCGTATGTGTGCGTGTGTGTATGTGTGAGTGTGTGTGCGCGCGTGTGTGAGAGACAAATTGACAGACAGAGGCTGGGAGACCGTGAACAGCATCCTGGTCACCCCACGGCTTGACATGGGAGCCGGGGTGTGGGCCGGTGCCAGAGGCCAGTGGGGACACAGACAGGGCCCTGGCCCGGGAGACAGCCCGGAGGGGACGCCGGGAGAGGCCTGGGGCCCAGCCTGCGTC
>NW_005370704.1:1358099-1358870 GCF_000412655.1 Myotis brandtii
GGTGTTGGGGCAGAGGCGCAGGGAGGGGCCTGGCCGTGCGGGGCAGCCTCCCAGGGGACCCAGGAGGGTGGCCTGCAGTGCATGTGCCGGGCAGCAGCCTTGGGGGGCGGAATCAGGGCCTGGGGGTGCTGTGAGCCTGCAGAGTTTGGGGGTTCAGCTCATCAGCAGGGGCTGGGCACGGAGGAGGTGGTCTAGGGCCCGTCCCCTCGGCTGAGCTGTCCTCGGGGGCGATGGTGGCATCGGACAGAGACCTCAGGGCAGGGAGGGGAGTGCCCGGCTGGACACCCTTGGGAGCAGGGTCTGGTGTGGGCGAGTGCCTGGGACCTGGTCCCCCCTCGGCATCCACTGCCCAGAAGGAATCCAGCTGCCCTCCAGGTGGGCCCTGGGCTTGCCAGCTTGCAGGTCTCTGCCCCTACCCGGTCTTCACGCGGAGGGCAGTGTGTGAGAGCAGGAGCTGGGGCTGGGGCTGGCAGCGGGCACGTGCCGTCGGAGGTTTGGGGGTACGTGGAGAGGGGCCCTGTACACCTGCCTGGCCTTCTCCAGGTGACCTCCCTAACACGTTGCTGGGGCCCATGTTAGACGCCCATTCTGCCTTCGCGATGACACCCCATCAGGGTGACCCCCACCCCCTTGAGTTTGGGGCCCTGGTTCCCAAGCCAGAAACCTTGGCTCTGGGACTGGTGGGCGCGGCCAGGTCTGCCGGAGCCAGCAGGGCCTGTTCCTGCCCGAAGGGCCCACAGTTCAGAGCCTGCGTCCCTCCACCGTCCCCGG
>NW_005370704.1:1358914-1359166 GCF_000412655.1 Myotis brandtii
CCCTGCCCCTCGGCCCGCCCTGCTGACTGCGCTGATCCCGGCTCTGAGCTGCCCTTGATCCTCTGTCCACCTCGGGCCCTGGGAGCCCCAGATGATCCGCTCGAGAACCTGGGGTCTCCTGCCGCTGAGGCCGCCAGAGCCTTCAGCCCGCCACCCTAGGGCGGGGAGCGTCAGGGGAACCCCGACTTCAGTGCAACCCCAGGACCAACAGCCAGGGCGGGGGAGGGCTGACTGGGAGAGAGGGAGGCCGGG
>NW_005370704.1:1359924-1360263 GCF_000412655.1 Myotis brandtii
TGGTGTTGTGGCCGCCGGGAATGTTGGGGCGCGAGGTCGCGTGCAGCAGAGCGGTGGCTGCATCAGGGGCGCTGGTCAGCGTTTGAAGCGCCGGCCCAGCGGCTGTTTATCTCTAAGGAGATGTGTTGGTTCCCAAAAACTGCTCATCGCACGTTTCCCGCGACACGGGGGGCCGAGGGCCTGGGACGCACGGGGTCGTGTGTGCACATGTCTGATCCACGGGCTCTGAAACCTCCACACGCCACGGAACGAGACAGGCCGTGGGGCTGCCTGACCGTGTGGGACGTGGGGACAGGACCTGCTGGCTCCCCCTGCGGCCCCCCCTTCCCTCCGCCCTCG
>NW_005370704.1:1360791-1361753 GCF_000412655.1 Myotis brandtii
TTCCTGAGGGCAGCTCAGTGAGCGGGGCCCACGCGGGGTGCTGTGTGGGGTCCACTTGGGGTGCGGAGAGGGGCCCACTCAGGGTGCTGCATGGGGCCCATGCGGGGTGCTGTGTGGGGCCTACTTTGGGGTGCTGTGTGGGGCCCACTCGGGGTGCTGAGCGAGGCCCCAGGGTTAGGCCTCTCGTCTGAAGCTCCTGCCCACAACCCGGGGGCGGAGGGGGGGACAGGGAGCCAGCACGGCCTCCCGCGAGGTGCTGGCGGTCACCCAGGCCCTGGCCTTGGGGTTGGGCGGGTTTCCAGGGTTGGAATCACCCTGGGACACGGTGCTGTCCGTTTCCTCCCACAGCAGCACCCGGGGGTGGGGACGCATGGCGGCCGCGGTTTCTCAGGCCCGTCCTGGAGGCGGGCGTGGCCTTCTTCGAGGCGGCCGTGCAGGTGGGCACCGAAGACCTGAGGACGCTGAGCGCCATCTACAGCCAGCTGGGCAACGCCTACTTCTACCTGAAGGAGTACGCCCGCGCCCTGGAGTACCACAGGCACGACCTGCTGCTGGCCCGGTGAGCGCGGGGGGCAGGGGGGCTCTGGCAGGATCTGCACGCCCTGCCCTCGGGGCCCAGCTGTCAATGCAGCCGAGGGGCTGAGCTCTCTGGGTCCACGGGAGCCCGGGAAGGGGGCCAGGATCCAGGAAGTGCCCCCAGGAGGCCGTGTGTGAGCTGAGACACGAGCCCCCGTCGCCATGCCTCGGGAAGATAGTGCAGGCTCCTAGCCTCAGGGGCCCCTCCCCCGGGCGGCTGACACTTGGGGCTCCGCCATCGCAGCCCGAGGTTCACAGACTCACGACCTGGGCCCAGGTGCTCCTGAGCCCTGGCAGTGAGGAGGCTCGGGCATCGGTGAGCAGCACAGTGTGCCAGCCTGGGCATGGGCACGCCACCCGCCCTGGCCCCGGCTGCTGGGCGTCTG
>NW_005370704.1:1362031-1362843 GCF_000412655.1 Myotis brandtii
AGGCCCGGGGGAGGGGGAGCAGGGAGCCTCGGGGTGCAGGGGGTGTGGGCAGGGGGGCTCTGGCAGGATCTGCACGCCCTGCCCTCGGGGCCCAGCTGTCAATGCAGCCGAGGGGCTGAGCTCTCTGGGTCCACGGGAGCCTGGGAAGGGGGCCAGGATCCAGGAAGTGCCCCCAGGAGGCCGTGTGTGAGCTGAGACACGTGTGAGCACGTCTGTATGTCTGCATGGGTGTGAGCATGGGCGAGGCCCTGTGTCCCGTGTGCATGAGCACACGTATGTGCCCGTGTGTCTGTGCCCGTCTCTGGGGCTGTGTGTAGAGGGGTAGCCCCCTCCCTGCCCTGTGTTTCTGGGTGTCCCTGCCCCTCCTGCTCCTTCTTCAGGCTGCAGGGGCCGCTCCTCAGCCGCCTCAGTGGCCGGACCCCCAGCAGGCCGTGGGCCCCGCCTCCTGCCCCAGCCCCAGCCCCAGATTCACTGCATGTCATAATGTTAATTCTCACTTTAAGGCCCCCCAACTCTCCCTGCCTCCATCCGGGGTCCTCCCTGAGCCCCTCCCTGAGCCCCAGCAGCTGCAGGCGATGCAGGGCCCCCCCAGACCTGGCCCCGCGGACGGGTCACCCTGAGTGGTAAAAACCGGCCCTCCCCCCTTGCCAAGACTCCCTGCCGAGCCGGCCCTCGTCCGCCCTCCAGGACCATCGGCGACCGCATGGGGGAGGCCAAGGCCAGCGGGAACCTGGGCAACACCCTCAAGGTCCTGGGCCGCTTTGACGAGGCTGCTGTCTGCTGCCAGCGGCACCTGGACATCGCCCAGGAGC
>NW_005370704.1:1363037-1364383 GCF_000412655.1 Myotis brandtii
GCCGGTGCTCGCCCACCGCAGTGGGGAGGAGGGAACCGCTCACCCAGTGCGTGTGGCCTTTACAGCGCATGGGCTGGCCTGGCCAGGCGGGCATCAGCCCGCACACTGAAGGGTCACAGGTCCGATTCCCGGTCAAGGGCACATGCCTGGGTTGCAGGGGCAGTGCCCAGCCCCACTCTGGGCATGTGCAGGAGGCAGCCAATTGATGTCTCCCTCACATCGCTGTTCCTCTCCCTCTCTTCCCGCTCTCTCTGTAAAACTCATTGGGAAAATACCCTCGGGTGAGGATTACCAAAAGCACCCCAACATTTGGCTGGAAACAGGGCCGGGGTGTTGGCCGAGCCCCCGGGCGTGGGAGAACTCTTCCCGTTAGAATAGAGGTTAGACCTGGGCCCAGTCGGGGACGGGGGAGCCGTGGCCCGAGCCTCGAAGCTCGGACGGCAACGAGTGGACCAGAGCTAAAGGGACCGCTCAGCGCGCTGTGCCCGGGGACGGTCACAGGGCCCCGCTGCCCCACGGGAGGGACATGGCTCTGACCCACTCGCCCCCAGGAGGAACCTGTCCCTGGTGAAGGAGCTGGGTGACCGGGCGGCCCAGGGCAGGGCCTACGGCAACCTGGGCAACACCCACTACCTACTGGGGAGCTTCGTGGAGGCCACGACCTTCCACAAGGAGGTGAGTGGCAGCTGGCGGGGTGGGCAGCGGCGGGCGGCCTGACACCCACCCCAGGCTGGCCGGGGCTTGGTGAGCGCCTGGTGCCCTGGCTGAGGGCCCCCTGGTGCCGGTTACTGGGGGGACCCAGAGCCAGTACAGCCGTTCCCATATGGACTCGGGACGGTCAGGACCGCTGGCTCCTGGGGGACCCTGATTAGGGCCAGGACACTCGCTGGGCCATCGGCCTCCTGGTCTGAGTGGCTGTGCGGGGCCACTGGGCAGAGGCCGGACCACGTGCACTGGGCTCTGTGTTGATCCTGGCGAAGGAATTTGGAGACAAGGCCGCCGAGCGGAGGGCCTACAGCAACCTGGGGAACGCCCACATCTTCCTGGGGCGCTTCGACGTGGCGGCCGAGTACTACAAGTAGGCACCCCGCAGCCGGGAGGGGGGCCAGGTGGGGTCCCCCCCACCCCAGGAGGGCTGACTGACAGCCGTGGGCCAGGGCTGCCGGGGCTTGGTGAGCGCCTGGTGCCCTGGCTGAGGGCCCCCTGGTGCCGGTTACTGGGGGGACCCAGAGCCAGTACAGCCGTTCCCATATGGACTCGGGACGGTCAGGACCGCTGGCTCCTGGGGGACCCTGATTAGGGCCAGGACACTCGCTGGGCCATCGGCCTCCTGGTCTGAGTGGCTG
>NW_005370704.1:1365343-1365549 GCF_000412655.1 Myotis brandtii
GGCCGTGTCCCGGGCGGCACGGGCTGCCACCGAATCGATCGCGCTCCAGGACGGCGCGGCTTCACTTAATGACCCAAAGGGCTGGGCCCGCTGTCCCCCGGGTGGAAGGAGCCCTAGGAGTGAGGGCCTTGCCGGCCACCAGGGGGCGAGCAAGCCACGCCAGGAACCCTGGTAGCTGAGTGTCCAGCCCCCCCACTCCACTCCCC
>NW_005370704.1:1365935-1366459 GCF_000412655.1 Myotis brandtii
CCATCGCTGCGTGCTGCCCAGGGCCTGGCCTCCCCACCTCTTCCGGGGCCTGAGGCCAGGCGACCCATTATCTCCTGCAGCCAGGAGGTGGGGGGGGGGCGGGGGGCCTGGGTTCCACCCCTAGAGCCTGTGTGCCCTGTGGGCAGACACACACCAGGCCCTTCTGTCCCCACGGAACTGGTCAGGCCAGGCCACAGGGACGCCTGTGCCCGAGGCCCCGGGTGGGAACGACCTTCCAGAGGCTGCCCTGCAGCGTCTTCGGGGAACGGCCAGCCCATCGCCGCCCTGGGGAGGGGGGGCAGGTCCCCTCCTGTTGTCAGGGCAGCCCCTGGCTGGGAGCCGCGGTGTCTCAGTGACCTCTGGTTCCCTGGCCCCTGGCTGACCTCTCCTGACCTCACCCCCTTCCTGCTCCTTGCCCCCCGGCCTGCCTCCAAGAAGCAGCCCCATTCAGGGCAGGGCCACGCCACCTCCCTCTCGCACGCCCCCAGCGCCCGCCCGGACCCACCACAGCCCTGTGTCTGGGG
>NW_005370704.1:1367298-1369140 GCF_000412655.1 Myotis brandtii
CCTGGGAGGGGCTGGCTCCTGCAGGGCCGGGCAATACTGCGGGTCCCACAGAGGTGGGCACTGACCTCAAACAGGGGCAGGGCCCCCGGAGGTGGGGAGCCCCTGTGCCTGGGGGTATCAGCATTGGAGCTGTGCTCTGAGCCCATGGTGGGGGTGAGGGCACGATGGCTATGCAGGTGCTGAGGGGCACACACGGTGGCCCTGTCTCCCCAGCGCAGGGCAACGGCAGGGAGATTAGAGATGGGAGAGTTAGGCATTCGAGGGCTGGGAACAGCATGCGAAAGTGGGGCCCAATACGGGCCTCGGGGCCCCTTCTTCATGGTCTCTGGGCAGCAAGAGCCTGTGGTCACCCTCGTCCCCCCCCCTAGTGGCCCCTCGGCCAGCAGGAAGGGGAGGGCCCTCTGCTCCTACCTTGCTGACCCCCAACCCCACCACCAACGTCTGAGGACCCCCCAGGGGACCAGGTGGGAGGGGCTGCTGCGAGGAGGGTGGGCTGAGTCAGCAGATGGAGCGGGCACCGGGCACTAATCAGCTCCAGCCGCTGTAATGACCTCATCGCTCACAGGCTGCTGGTCGCCCCGTGCAGGTCAGCGATGCGCACGCAGGACAGACCGTTCCCTGCAGAGCAAACAGATGAAGAAGCTGGGGTGGGGGAGGGGGGCTGCGGGCGGGTGCTGGGCGGCTCAGGGCGAGGTAGCGGCCCCTCCCCACCCCCATGGTTCTTGCGTTTTCATGGAGTCTGGTCCCCGCCTTTCAATGGCCGTGTTCCCAGGGGCACCCCCTGCCCCCCACCTGGGCTGCTGAGAACCAGGCCAGGAATCGGCTGCTGGGGGTGGGTCCCAGGGTGTCTGGCAGTGGCCTGTCCTAGGAGATGGGGGTACATGTCACCCCCAACCCAGCTTGCTGAAGACTGAAGGGAGGGAGCCGTCTTCTGGGGCCCTCAGCCTGCGCGTTTTGGGGGTACTGTGGTCGAAGGAATGGGATGGAGTGTGTCCCCCAGGAAGTATCAGGCCAGGGTGTTCTGAGGCTGGGCAGCTCTGAGAGCCCCTGGCAGCCCCTGGCCCTTGGGGGCCACCCTCTGGGAACCCGGGCAGGAGGTGGGGGCAGGGCTGCTCCTGGAAAGGCCCGTCCTCCTGGGGGAAGGGGGGCCGTGGTGGGTGAGCAGCCCGCTGAGCGGAACAAGGCGGCTTCTGTCCTCCCCACGCCAGCTCCTCAGCTGCGCCTCCGGACAGGCCCCCAGCGGGGGCCCTGAGTGTGGGCGGCCCTGGAGGAGACCCCGCTCAGGTGAGCCCCGTTCGGCTTCCTGCAGGGGGTTGGCGCTCACTCCCTCACCGCCCCCCCTCCTGTGCCTCCTGAGCCAGGGTGGTGGGCTGGCCCAGGTCTCAGAGCCAAGCACCCACTTCTGGGAACTCCCTTGGGGGGTGGGGCAACCACATATCCAGAGCCTGTCCGTTGGGGTGGGGGGTGGAGGGGAACAGGGAGACCTCGGAGGGCAGGGGCTGGCCCAGGAGAGTGGGCGCGGTGGGCGTGGTCTGTGGCTGGTGTCTGGCCGGCTGGAGCCAGGCCGTGGGCTTGCTTCCTTGTCTTGATAAAAACAGGGCCCCTTCTGCAGCTGGAGGACCCAGAGCCTCTCCATTCAGCCCCCACCCCAGCGAGTCTGTGTGGGAGGGGCGCCTCCCTGTCACTGTGTCTGGGCCCCAGCGTCCAGGTGTCCTGGGTGCCCACCTGCCCTTCCCAGCAAGGGCACCTGGCGATGGGCGGGCAGGACGAGGGCCCCAGGACATCCCCGACGCGCTGCTCGATCGGTACAGAGTGGAGGGAGCCAGTCCGCCTGCCCTCGGT
>NW_005370704.1:1369500-1371044 GCF_000412655.1 Myotis brandtii
CCACGGGCCTGGGCTGTCCGTCCCCCAGGCTCGCACTGCTCTGCGGCTCCCTCCTCCTCCCGTCCCTGCTCAGGGTGTCCGGGTGCAGGACACTGCCCGGAGGGTGGAGATGCACACGGCGTGTTGTCCGAGGGGCTGTTTAGACCGCGGGCTCTGGTCCCGGCCCTGCCGCGTCCTGGCTGGCTGAGAGTCTGGACCCAGCTGTGCCTCAGTGTCCCCACCTGGGAAGTGGGCCCACGGTCACCCTGGGAACGGCGCCTGGCAGGAGTGAGGGCACAGCTGCCCTGTGCGGCCCTGACTTCCCCGTCCTGCCCCTGCCTGCCCCTCCCCACTCTGTGGCCTTGTCCAGGCGGCCCCGTCCCTGGGCCCAGCCAGTGTCCACAGTCTCGGGAGGGCGGCCCGAAGGGGACGGTGCCTGGGGAGCCGCACGCAGGGGCCCACACGCAGGCGCTCAGCCAACACTAGCTCCTCACCATGTCCTAATGCAGCACCTACTGCGCGCCAAGCCCTGTGGGAGCTCTAGGGCAGTGACGGTGAACCTTTTGAGCTCGGTGTGTCAGCGTTTTCAAAAACCCTAACTTAACTCTGGTGCCGTGTCACACACAGAAATTTTTTGACATTTGCAACCATAGTAAAACAAAGATTTATATTTTTGATATTTATTTTATATATTTAAATGCCATTTAACAAAGAAAAATCAACCAAAAAAATGAGTTCGCGTGTCACCTCTGACACGCGTGTCATAGGTTCGCCATCACTGCTCTAGGGGCACCCCAGCGGCCAGAACAGGCAAGGATGGCGACCAGTCCTGTGCCAGGGAGTCACCTCGTGTCCCCGGGCTTCGGAGGAACACGGGGGACAGCTGGGGTGTCAGGTGGACAGCGGGTGGCTTCGTGGAGGCCGGGTCAGTCCGCGCTGGCTGTGCCACGGAACCGCGGACCCGGCGGCTGAAACAGTTCTCTCTCTCAGTCTGGAGGCTGGGGGTCCACGCTCAGGTGCTGGCGCGGTGGGTGCCGGTGAGGGCTCCCCGGCTTGCAGAGGGGAAGTGTGGGGTGCAGGAGAGAGCGAGCTGTCTGGTCCCTTCTCCTGAGGGCACCAACCCCAGCGCGGGGCCCACCCCCGTGACCTCAGCCACCCATGTCATGTGCCAAGGCCCACAGCCCCGCCGTCACACTGGGCTCTGGGCGTCCACATCCGACACAGACACGCAGCCCTTAACGGTGACATCTGAGCAAAGACGAAGGAGAGGGGGCGTGAACCCTGAGCAGAAACGGAGGAACCGCGTCCAGACACGGGGCCCGCAGGAGTGAGCCTGGCCCGAGGGAGGGAGTAAAAATGGGGGGGGGGGGGGGGGGGGGGGGGGGGCGCGGCAAGGCTGACAGGGAGGAACGAGAGCTAACGGGGCCTAAGCTGTGTGTGGAGAAGGGATTTGGGCGCAAGGCTTGGGGGGCGGGCATGGGACTCCGTCCGGGTGAGGCGGGAAGGGGTCGGGTTGGGACAGTACGTCAGGGTGGCCGGTGGGGCAGATGCTCACCAGGGAGGAG
>NW_005370704.1:1371939-1372451 GCF_000412655.1 Myotis brandtii
CTCTAGTGAGCAGGATGGGGTGTGGCTCCCCCAGAACCTAGAGGCCGGACCGGGAGAGGGCCCAGCCGCCCGGCCGCCCAGCCGTCCCCCCAGCCCTCGCTGGACCCCCATTCTCATGAAGCCCTGGACACTCAGTGGCTCCGTCCCTCGGGGCTGTCCGGGGAGGAGGTGTGGCTGGAGCTGGGGGCTCCCCGTAGGCCGCAGTGGTTCTCAACCTTCTGGCCCTTTAATACAGTTCCTCATGTTGTGACCCAACCATAAAATTATTTTCGTTGCTACTTCATAACTGTAACGTTGCTACTGTGATGAATCGTCATGTAAATATCTGATATGCAGGATGGTCTTAGGCGACCCCTGTGAAAGGGTCGTTTGACCGCCAAAGGGGTCCCGACCCACAGGTTGAGAACCGCTGCCGTGGGGCCTGCAGTCGTGGGGCCCACGTGGGGCCTGGGCGGCCGCCGAGTGGGCAGGGAGAGAGCCGTGTCCAGAGCTCGGGCACTGGCCCTTACGGG
>NW_005370704.1:1372963-1373255 GCF_000412655.1 Myotis brandtii
CCGCGGGCTAATGAGGCCGCTGCCTGTCTGCTGAGCGGCCACCTCTGTCCACGTCATCCCTGCCCGGGAGACAGACGTGCCATCTGCCCATCGGGTCCCCGAGAGGCCCACAGGCCTGTCGTGCCACCGCCCACTCCCTCCCTCCCTCCATCAGGGCCCTGCCCGCCGTAACCCTGGGGCCCGAGCCCCGTGTCCTCACCCCACAGACCCCTCTGCTGAGCCCAGCAAGTCCCCAGCCCCCCATTAGGGCCTTGGGGTGCTGGTGGCCCACCCACGCCTGGCCTCCTGCCCC
>NW_005370704.1:1373536-1374111 GCF_000412655.1 Myotis brandtii
CGGTAGACGGACGGTGGGGGGTGGACGGACGCGCTGGCCTCCTGCAGGCTGGCAGGTGTCCCTCTGTGCCCTGAAGCCCCTCCAGCCTCCGGAATCAGTCTGAACACAGTTCCCTCCGCGCTGTCACCCCCGCCCCAGCCTGTGGGTGTCGGCGCGGATTCTCCACACGGTGGCTGCTGCCCACCCTTTCCCAGGAGCTCGAGGTGGGCGTCTCTGCCGACCCCTTTGGCCCCAGCGCTGCTCAGCCGTCAGGGCCTGTGTCCATGAGCTGAGGAGGGATCCCTGCACAGGAGGGGGCGCTGGACGCCAGGTGAACGAGCCGTACACCCAGGCGACAACACTGCCCGCACCCACTGTTGTCACATGACCCGGGGCTGAGTGAGGCGGGGGCAGAGCCCAAACCCCAATTCCCTGGCGTCTCCCCCACAGCAGGGAGAACAAAGGGACGTGTCTTTCTGGTTCCCGCACGCCTCACCCACAGCAGCCTCCCGCCCGACAGCTGGTTCCACCAAAAGGCAGCCGGGCCAGCGGTGCGCCACCTCCAGTGCCAGGGGCTCAGCCTCGGGCAGAGGTGG
>NW_005370704.1:1374130-1374462 GCF_000412655.1 Myotis brandtii
AGCCAGGCCAACGTGCCCCCGGCCCACATCTGTCAGCCCCCCCACGCTGCTCCCTGGCACCCCTGTAGCTGCCGCCTGGGACCCCTTCTTCTGGACAGACAGCAGCCGACACCCGGGCCTGTCCTGTGTAGCTCGTTTACAGAAACCCCGAGGGGGAAACTGAGGCAGAGGGCAGGGGTGTCAGGCCGGACCGGTGGCGCTGGGGCTCCAAGGCCTGATCGGCCCAGCACCTGAGGCTTGGCCCCATGAGAACAGCGGGCTTTGGGGTGCTGGTGTTGTGGGGGGACTCCCATGGCCGTGCTGAGCCTGGCCCCACTGGAGGGCCGGGCCCC
>NW_005370704.1:1374966-1376104 GCF_000412655.1 Myotis brandtii
TCCCCACACAGGAAGCAGCCTCGGAGGGCGGGGCCTGGGCTGTGGGGGACCCCTCTGCCCCGGGATCTGTGCTTGCTGTGGAGGGAACAGGGCAGGAGGGCCCGGGAGGAGGCTCCAGTGGCCCCGTCCTGGCCTCACTCCTGCAGGCTCACAGCCACTGCCTGGTGCTTCTTGGTGAGCCCGGGCTGGCCATGGTGACAAGGACAGGCCTCCAGGGCAGGAAAGGGACGCGGGGGACAGTTTGAAGCAGGGAGGGCCCTGGCCTTGGGGCTGGGCGGAGGCCGGGGGGCTGCTGTGTGGGGAGGGGGGCCTGGGCTGGGAGTCGGTTCCCATCCCCCAGGCCCTCCGGTGTGACCGCCACTGGCCCAGCCAGAAGGCTCAGTGCTGTGCTCAGGGAAATCCACTTCCGAGTGTTTACGGAGCGCCTGTGTGTGCGTATGTGTGTGTGAGCATGTAAGCGTGTGAGTGTGTGTGCATGAGCGTGTGCGAGGGAGGGAGCTTCGGCGCTGGTGGGCGGGGACGGGGAGGGGCCCTCACCAGGTCCTATTTAAGCATGCAGCTCCCAGGGCCCCGAGTCTCGGTGGCGAGGTGCCGGGCAGCGCGGGCAGGGTAGTGAGTGGCCCGGGCACCTTGGTGTCCTGCCCTGGCCCCACGTGGCCAGCACCTGGTGGACCCAGCGAGCTACGGACGCGGCGTGAGTGTGGGGCCCTGACAGGTGGAGGGGGAGCCTCCTGGTCCGTGTGGACCCCAGCAGAGCTGTGGGGGAGGGGGGCTGGCAGGTGGACGTGCAGTCAGCCCCGGGGAGTGGGTGGTCATCCCAGGGCCCGTGCCCGGGTGAGTTCAGGGTGTTCCCTGCCCCTGCGGCCTCCCCGCCTGCTCTCAGCCCCTGCCCTGGGTTCTGGGCAGCTCTGGGCCATGGCATCACCCCTGGGAGGGGCAGCCCCAGGCCGGGGGTGGGGGGCTGTGCTCCCAGTGAGAGACTGGCCTGAATTCTAGGAGCTGGAGTGAGGCCTGAGGAGCTCTGAGACCCGGGGTGGACGGAGCCTGAATTTGGGGCAAAGGAGAGGTCGGAGCTGGGACAGCCCCCAGGCCCCGCTCAGCTGGGGTCCAGGTGGCGGCCTGAGCGAGGGCGCGGGGG
>NW_005370704.1:1376319-1376907 GCF_000412655.1 Myotis brandtii
GGCTGCGGAGGCCTCGGGACGAACCCTCTCCTTCAGGCGCCTCCCTGAGCGCCGAGTGTCAGTCCGGGGGAGGCTGGAGAGTGTTGGGGTCACACCTGTCCTGGGAGGGGCCTGGTTCCCTTCACCTGGCCTGTGTGGGGTGCTGCTGTGCTCACCCCACTCCTGGCTGAGCCCGGGGTTCCCCACAGCCACTCAGCCCACAACAGCCTGGGAGCAGAGCCCACGACTTCCGGGGGAGGCACCCGGCCGCCCCGCGCTGTGCTCGGCTGCGCTCTGCCTGTAGGTCCCCGTGAGGCCTCACCAAGGGCAGCCCCCGCCAGGGCCCCTCATGCCAGCTGTCCCTTCCCTCCCTCCCGGCTGTGAGGTTGAGGGGCCGCTGGAGAGCAGAGACCTGGGGTGGGGGGGGTCTTAAACTGTGGCAGCCTTGGCTCTGGGCCTGCCTGGGTCTCTGACCTCCGAGCTGCCACAGCGGGAGGCCGGGCTGGCCGCTCCGTGCTGCTGTGTGAGCTCCGGGGCCTTCGAGCTCTGTGCCTCAGTCTCCCCGTGAAGCCGTGGTGTCTCTGCTGCTGTGGTCTCTGCACGCCCAGC
>NW_005370704.1:1378387-1379111 GCF_000412655.1 Myotis brandtii
AGCCGCCGGGGTCGGTGGGGGGTGTCCGGCCCCAGGCCCCCTGCAGGGCTCTGCCCTCCTCTTAGGCCGGGTCTGGGGAAGCCTTGGGCGGGGGAGGGGGGAATGACAGGCGGCTCAGCAGGTGTCACCAAGCGGCCATCGGTGGTCAAACCCCCCTGAGGCCACCCCAGGAAGTCCTCAGTTTGGCTGTTCGTACAGAGCTGGGGGGTCCCCAAGGCAGTGGCTTTGGGGACCCCTCCAGCCTTCCACCTTGGAAAGAGAAAAGCCACGGGCCAGATGGCACCGGAGTGGGGAGGATGGACGGGGGGCTGCGCAGGGCCCTGGGGAGGCTGGGGGGTTGGGCCTGCTCTGGCTCTGCCCTCTGGGGAGGCCCGACAGACCCCACGTTCCAGCCACCCCTCCCGTGGACGTGTGACCCGAGGCCCAGGGTCACCTGTCAGGAGGGACACCGCCAGGCCCAGTGGCCCCATATCTTGTCTCTCAACCCACCTTCCCCTTCCCTCCGAGGACCACTCTCCCCATCCTGACCCGCCGGTGGGACTTGCCCGGGCCCAGCTGGGTCCCCTGGGGTCAGGTTGCACTGATGGCATCTCCCGGGGCCCGGGTGGTCCAGCTGCAAACCCAGGGGAGGGGCAAGGTCATGGCCGAGGATGAGGGCTGGACAGGGCGGTGCTGGGAGCAGGGGCGAGGGGCGGCCTGGGGACCAGCAGGAGGCCGAGGAGAG
>NW_005370704.1:1381402-1383472 GCF_000412655.1 Myotis brandtii
ACAGGAAGCCCACAGTGGAAGCAGGCTCACCTGCTCCCACAGCCCCTGGCCCTGAGCCCCAGGCGGCCCTGAGCAGGCAGGCCCCAGAGGAAGGAGGCGGTGAGCGTCCACATTCCTCAGCTCCAAGCTCGGGAGCCCGGCCATGGATGGGGCCTGGGTGCGCGGGGACCGGGGCCAGCCAGGCCTGCACCTGGCCGTGCAGGACGGGCAATGGCCTGGAGGCTGCCACACCATGGCCACGGGGGACAGCGGGTCAGCAATGCTGGGAGGCTCAGCTCCGCCCTCCCCCACCAGCTAGGGCTACATCTCCCTCCTCCTCCATATGTGGAGGGGGTCCTGCTCCTCCCTGTCCCCAACTTGGCCACGGGATGGGCAGGAGACAGCCCTCACCCACACCTGGGCCCGCTTGCAGGCCCCCCTCCATCCCCACCCCCTGGCCTGGGGTTGATTCTCAGCCCCAAGACACAGGACGGCCCCTCCTCTCCAGGTCCTGCTCTCAGCCCAGCCCTGGGCTCTGGGGGGAGGGGGGGTGCTTGGGCCCGCCTGGCGGGGTGTGATGCGGGGTATGGGGACCGAGGGCGGGGCTGGCCGCCGGTACTTGAATGGACATGCGTATTTATTGCCCTCGCGTTTCTGCCATTGTCCGAGGGCCCTTCCCAGACCAAGGGTACGTTCGTTTTTCTGTTTTTCCGGAGAAATAAAGTCGGCCAAGCGAATGCTGTCCATGTGGGTTTTAGGGGGCGGGGGGTAAGCTAGCCTGCGGGCAGAGGCTCCCAAGTGCCCGCCCACCTGGGGTGCTCTGCTCCACCCCCACCCTCACCCCTCGGCCTTGCCCCTGCGAGGGGCAGTCGCTGTCCTAACTGGACTCACACTCCAGGATGCGCTTGCCTTTCGGGTCTCAAGTCCCCACCCAGGACCAGAGGGGCCACCTAGAGCACGGGGGGTGCAGTGGGCCTGTGACATCACCGCCCCCCCAGACCCTGATGGACGCAGCTGAGAGAGCAGCCTGGGGCGATGCCCCACAGATATGGACACCCCAAAATGGCAGCCGTCATAAGGCGCTGTCCCCAGGAGGGTCTGGGCACCGGGTGGGGGCAGGGGAGGCCCCACTCTCCTCACTCCCCAAGACCCACTGCTCCATCCACACCCCACACTGACCACAGGGGCCGGGACCCCGCAGAGGGGCGAGGTTGGCTCGGCAGGGACAGCAGGCAGGAGCACACGGGGTGGCATCGCTCCTGAGACGGAGCAGGGCCCCCCCACAACAGTCCTCACTCCCCAGGAACCCTGGGGCCCGAACGCTCTGCAAATAACACCGGGTGCTGTGTCCCTTCTCGGCAGCTAACGGCTCTGACAGCCCTGCAGGGAGTCGTGTGATGCTGTCTGACCCTCCTGCATGTCCCAGACACATGACCCCTAATTTGACCTTTTGGAGAGGGCCCTGGACTGGGGCTGAGGGAGGAAAGGTAATCGGGGGGCGGGGAACGGGAAGCAGAGAAGCCCGGCTGGGAAGGGCAGAGGCCTGGCGATGGCCACTGTTTGAAAGGGGGGTGTTACTGTCGCTCCGTGTGGCGAGGCCAGTAGACCAGGCGACGGTGCCACTGAAAGAGGCATTTGATCCTGTGGCAGGAACCAGAGGAGGGGCCACGGGCCACACGGGAAGGTTGCAGGTGGGCCAGAGGCAGGGGAGGGGACATGCACAGGGCCTGGCAGGCCAGGACTGGCCGGTGCAAACAACCGGCGGCTCCCGGCGGGGGCTGCCCTGAGCGTCTGGTGCCTGCCTGGTGCGCTCACAGGCATCTGTCATCTCTCTTGGGGGGGACGGGGGGACGGGGGACAGTCCCTCCAGGGTCAGCAGGGCTTACAGGTCAAAGCATCAGAATGTAAAAATGACACGGTCAACACACACATCCAAACCACAGGCCTCGGTTTCCCCAGCCATGAAGGGAGGGTCCTGGGGGGCCCTACTAGGTCCAGCCAGCTTCCCAGGCCTCCCCAAATCCAGTCCCAACGCGGGGGGCAGTGAGGCAGCCAGGCCAAGGCCCGGCCCCCGCTCCTGCGTCCCAGGGC
>NW_005370704.1:1383606-1384174 GCF_000412655.1 Myotis brandtii
CGGTGCTCCGCGGGGGAGCAGGCGGGGGCGCTGAGGATGACAGTCCCTGCAGATGGCGCAGGAGGCGCTGGCGGGAATAATGGAGGGTTGTTTGCCAAGGAGAGGACAGGGGGTAATCGAGGCAAAGCACAAGCTGCCAGGGCCCCGGAGAACAAAGCCGAGGCTCCGGGGGCCGGCACGGGGCGGGGAGGGGAGCTCAGATCCCGCCGGGATCCGCCGGGCCGGTGATTCATGCTGAAGGTCACACAGCCCAGAACACTCGGGAAATAAACACACTTTCATAAACACAGGAACATCCTGGGGAGGCCGTCAAACAAGGCAGCCAGACAAACCGCACGCCCCAGGGTGGGGGCCACGTGGGGCCGGGCTGATCCTGCCCCAGGAAGGACGCTGGCTAACTGGCCGTCCCTCAGGCCTCTCCCCAGAAACAGCTGGGTCCTGCCTGGGCCACCCTGTCCCTGTGCCATCTGCTCTTCCCGTCCGTGCCCGACAGGGTGGCCTCTCTTCACCTGCGGACGGGAAGGCAGCGGCTCAGCGGGGCAAAGGGACCGCCCCAAGACCACGCGGC
>NW_005370704.1:1384621-1386085 GCF_000412655.1 Myotis brandtii
TGGGCCAGGGGTCCCGCGGCTGCACCTGGAGGGGTTCCTGGGAGTTACTGACTCGGAACAGGGACAACAGCAGAGCCCAGGGCCCGTCGCCTGCAAGTGATGTCTGTTTATTGCAGAAGCCGGCGCGTGCACAGCGGCCCGGCCGCAGCAGCCCCCTCAAGGGCGGGAGGCAGGGTCAGCTGGGCTCTGTCTTGCCAGGGTGGGTGGGATCCTCGTCCTCACCCCCTTCTGCTGCAGTGGTAGATCGGGGGGCCCCCGCGGCCTCTAGCACCAGCTCCAGAGCCCCATCACCGGCCACTCGGCACACCTTCTCCCCTCTGGCTGCCAGGATTTCTTCAATATTCCTGAGGGAGAGGGAGGCACCATGACGCTCAGGGCCCCTCGCTTGTCCTGCAACTCGGCCCTCGAGGGCACCCACGGCCAAGCTTGAGCCAGGAACACGGTTCCCTGCCCTGGGTGGCATCGGGGCCACGGCACATGGGCCACTGCACGCTGCCCTCGGGGGGCCTTCTCCACGCCCCCCAGGGGTGGCTGTTACCGGCCCACTCCCTGGGAGAATGCGCGCTCAGAAGCCCATCTGAACTGTGGAGGGCCACCTGGCCTCAAGGCTCCTGACCACTGCCCCCCCTGCTCTCCACAGAGGGTACCAACTCTGCAGGCCCAAGGCCTCGGCCACACCGCCTCACACGCACCCGTCTGGTGTGTCGACCAGCCAGCATGGATAGAGGACAAGCTCGCCGCCCCACAGCAGGCACTCAGACATCTTTGTAGGGTGAAGGAAGGCACCACAAAATGCAAGAGCCATTGATTTAAGAGTCAACCTCGCCTGACCCTTCACTCTCGGGGAGGCCTGTGGCCCCGACAGATGGGTCCTGCCTGCAGTCGGTCCTGGGGCTCATTTATACAAAGTTATTGGTGGTTTCTCTGAAATTCAAATGTAGCTGCTCCTCCAGTTTGATAAGGTGGGAGAAGAGGGCTCGGTACACCTCATGAGGGAGGCGGGTGGGGCTCTGGCCTGGGACGCTGTCCCCCAACCCTGCCCAAGCGGCCTCCTCACCTCTTCCCCTCCAAGTCGGAGAACCAGCCCAGGTTGTCCGCGATGATGTGGTGGTTCTGGCAGCCGGGGCAGGTCACAATGACCACTCCCTGGTGGTAAGCCCGCTTGGAGATTCGCTTGGAGGACCGGGTCCCACATACCTGGGGGAGACATGGAGACAGGGCACGTGAGGCCATGGGCCCGCCCTTGGGGGCAGCTCCACCCCTCCTGCAGCCCCTGCTCTCCCAGAAGGACACCCCCCAATGCATAGCTCCACCCCTCTCCCAGAAGGCCCCGCCCCTGGGGACAGCATTCCCGCGTGGTCCCGCCCCTCCTAGGACACGCCCCCTAAGGGATAACTCCACCCCTCTCCCAGAAGGACCCGCCCCTGGGGACAGCTCCATTTCCCACGTGGCCCCGCCCCCTGA
>NW_005370704.1:1387409-1389004 GCF_000412655.1 Myotis brandtii
CGTTAAGGCTGCGTGGCCCGCACAGAACACAGGCCTCCCGTGGCTGCCACTGCCCAGGCACAGCCCTGGCCTGGCCACCCTCTGCCCACTGCTTTGTGCAAGGGAGGGGCTCAGCTTCAGGTTCCAAACACTGCACCCCAAGAGCCGTGGGCAGAGACCCAAGAGGGAGGAGCCCTCTCCCCAGCGCAGGGCCACCCCGGGTCAGCCTTACATTGGGGGTCAGTGAAGGCCGCTCCCTCTGCAGAGTCTCCAAGGATCGCTCTGGGCTCTCCCGGTCAGCGGGGCCGCCTGCAGAGGAGAATGGTGCCTGTGGGTGCCGCCCCCCTGCCAGCACCCAGCGTGCCGACCGCACCCCTTCCTCACCCCTGGTGCTGCCTGCCCAGCCCGGCGCTGTCTGCTGGGACCCCACAAGGATCCCCATGTACAGACAGGGCCCTGGGGCGCTCCCACCTCAACCTCTGCTCCTCCCACCAGCATGGCCCTACCCTCCTCTGTGGGGGCAGAAGGTTCCAGGCTGCTGGGCCCCCTCCGAATGGGCCAGGGCCTGGACGGCCCAGGGCTCAGGACTCTGGGGTGGCAGGTGCCCTGAGGGGCTGGCTCCCCTAAACTTGCTGTGAGGGGGGACTCCGGGCTCGAGTCGCAGAGACTCCACAGTGAGCCCAGGTCTCTGCCTGCAGCTGACACCTCCCCCTGAGCCTCTGCCTGCAGCTCCCGGCTGCAGCGCCCGGCCCCCGGGAGGGGCCGCCCCCTGGGCCAGGGCTCCAGGCTGGCTGGGCTCGCCACCTTCAGGCCAGTGGCCCCAAGCTCAGACCACCCCACCCGCACTTCTCTATTCGGTGCCCCTTCTTCCGCTTTTGCCCCTTTGGGAGCTGGGTCAGGCCTGACTCTGAGGAAGTCTTGTCTGGCTTCCCACACAGCCTCTGCGGTGCCCCCTAACCCCCGCCCTCAAGCCCTGGCCCAGCGCCGGGCTCCTCCCGAACTCGGACCCCACCTTCCGAGCCAGCCCCTGCCCCATGTCACCTGCGGGCCACCTCCTGGCTTCAGGAGGCAGAGGGTGCGGCCCGTTACCCGAAGCCCCCAGCTCCCCCCACCTCCGACAGCCCCTCTGTCCCCTCCTGTCCCCCTTCCTGGTGTGGCACACCTGGGTGCCAGCTGGCTGCCACCTCCCCTGCTCCCTGGACACAGCCGGCAGGCCTGGCCCTGGGTTCGAATGGGGCTCTCGCTGGCTCGCTGGGGGGCTCCGGGGATCACTTCTCCTCCCAGCCTCAGTGTCCCCAAGTGTGAAGTGCACAGGGCAGGGCTGGAGGACACATCCCCAGGCACCAGCCAGCGGGGCTGCGTGGGCCGAGGGTCAGGACTGGCACCAGCTCAGGGCAACGAGGAGGCCTGGGTGGCAGCCCCGCCCTCCTCACCTTTGTCCGAGAGCCGGGCATCCTCCTCCAGGTCCCGGGGGATGGAGAGCTTCCAGAGAGAGACGGGCAGCCGGTCAGGACACTGCCCTGCGGACCCGCCCCGCCCCCTGGGCTGCTGTCCCCTCGCTGTCCCCCTCTGCACCAGCCTCTCAGGGGTCTCCCCGCCCCAGCCGGGCCCAGGCC
>NW_005370704.1:1390500-1391370 GCF_000412655.1 Myotis brandtii
TGAGACTGAGTGGACAAATGCGCCACAGCCAGACCACGTCCGGCTCAGCCACGGCCCACGACCACGGAGGGCAGGTTGTCTGCGGGGACCGCCCAGGAGGCGGGTGCTGCCTCCCGGCCACAAGGCGGCAGCCAACCAAGGTGCCCGTGGTGTTTGGGGTTAAAAGTTATTTGCAAAACCAGACAGATGCTTCCAATTTTGTGAAATAAAAATGAAGCTGTATGTATGTCGACAAAGTCTGGGAAGCCCAGTGCGAGGTGGACTTCCTGCGGCCGCCGGGCGGAGGTGGCCGGCGGTACTACCTTCATGCGCGTTCACATGTGCTCTTGTCCTTTAAAAGCCAGTTGGAGCCCGGCTGGTGTGGCTCAGTGGACTGAGCATCGTCCCAGGGATCAAGAGGCCCCTGGTTCGATTCCCGGTCAGGGTACAACAAGCCCGGGTTCCGGGCTCGCTCCCCAGTAGGGGGCATGCAGGAGGCAGCCGATCCATGTGTCTCTCTCATCAATGTTTTTATCTCCCTCTCCCTTCCTCACTGAAATCAATAAATATATGTTTTTTAAAAATAATTTTAAAAGTACAGATGTGAATAAATAAAAACTACTCTGACAACGACCACTCCCTCCCCCCCCCCCCCCCCCCAACCCCCGGGCGGCCCGTGTGGATGAGGGAACAGCCCTCGGTGCTCGCCCTCCACGGTGCCCCTACCTGGTCCCGCTCGATGGCCACCTCCTCCAGCTGCTGCAGGATGGCCTCGATGCGGTCCTTGTACATCTTGGAGTCCTTCCGCAGGGCCTGGCACTGCAGCTCAAACACCTCCTTCTCCTCCAGGCACTGCGGGCGGGAGACGCCAGCTGGCCACACCCTCCGCCC
>NW_005370704.1:1391726-1392231 GCF_000412655.1 Myotis brandtii
CTCAGGCCTCCTCTGCCCCGTCCAGCAGCGCGGTGTCAGGGATCGTCGACGCAATGAAGGCTCGTGGCGGGAAGCGTGGGCCGTTCAGAGAAGGAAGGACATTAAAAACCTCCGCACCAGCCCGGCCGGCCGGCCGGCGTGCCGGGGCAGCCTGCACTTTGTCCCCACACGTGGGTTCATGCATGTGGGCCGTGGCCGACATCAACACCAGGATGGTATAGCCCTAGCCGGTTTGGCTCAGTGGATAGAGTGTCGGCCAAAGGGTCCTGGGTTCGATTCCTGGTCAGGGCACAGGCCCGGGTTGTGGGCTTGATCCCCAGTGTGCGGTGTGCAGGAGGCAGCCAATCAATGATTCTCTCTTGTCATTGATGTTTCTATCTCGCTCCCTCTCTCCCTTACTCTCTAAAATCAATAAAAATATATTTAACAACAGTGATTGTGCACAGCCGAGTAATATTCTTTAAAACGAATGTGTCACACTGTGCCATGCCCCTCCCCCGCCCCC
>NW_005370704.1:1394433-1394980 GCF_000412655.1 Myotis brandtii
CCCTGTCGCCCAGCTCCATCACCCGGCCCCGGGCTTGCCCTGCAGCTCCCGGCTCGGCTCAGGGACGGTTCCCAGTGGCTGCGGCTCCCCGTGGAGGAAATGGACTGCGGTTCTGACTCCCTACCCTCCCTCCCAGGGCGGGGATCAGCCAGGGCGCCGGGCCCCCTCCCCTTTCTCTAATTTTGTTGTGATCTGGATCGTGAGGCGAGGGGACTCGGCTCCAGGGCCCGGGACCCACAGGCCCCTGACCTCTCAGGGCTCAGATGGTCTTCGGGCAGGACAGGCTCGGGGCGGCAAGCCGGCCTGGGCACCCTCACCTCCCACCTGCCCCCCACTCCAGAGGCCAGACCTGCACCCACATGGACCCTTCCCCCGCCCGGGTGCCCGTGTGGGCCCCGCCCTCACCGATGATCATGGAGAAGACGCGGGCGGGCTCCTTGCCCGTGACCTTCTGGTAGAGCTGCGGGTAGTAGAGCTCCAGGCTCTCGAGGAAGGCGACGTAGCCCCGGTGGCCCGTGCGCTGCAGGATGTCCAGCAGCGCGCCTGC
>NW_005370704.1:1397052-1399004 GCF_000412655.1 Myotis brandtii
GGCCCCCACACAGCCAGGCCGGCACACCCGTGCGTCACAGGGATGCAGCGTGCTGTGTGAGGGCAGGGGCTGGGGAGGCCGCTGCAGCGGCAAGAAGGCAGGGCCACCAGCCAGCGCCGCAGCCAGCACACCCTCCCCCTTCCCAGGAGCGCCCCACTTTCCACCAGGACTCACTGGGATGTGACAGCCCTCCCTGTGGGCCGAGGGAACCCCAGGCCACCACCTCAGGGGCAGCCACACTGGCCAAGCAGAGTTGCCGCCTGCCGCCTGCCTGCCTGGGGAGGTGACAGCTACAGGACAGGCAGGATGAGCAGGTTGGGCGCCTGCCCTGCTCTGGCCCTGCCCCCCAGGTGCTGCCTCCCCTGGCCGCTCCCTTCCGGGGGGCCTCATCTCAGTCCTGGCTAGTCTGCTCTGGCCCATGGCAGTCTGGTGCGGGGCTGACCTTGGGGTCCTGGCACATCCGGGGGCTGCCGAGTCTGAGTGCGGTGGCAAGGCCCACCTGGAGGACAGAGCCCGCTGTCACACCTGGAGAAGCAGCAGCCAAGGGTCCCCTGGGGCCCTTGGGGGAGTTGACCTGGGGGCTCACGCCCAAGGCGGGGTGCAGCAGGTCTCCCGCAGGGAGGGGGTGGCTCTGCTCGGAACCGTGGCCCGTCTGTGTGGGTCCCCCACCCTGTCTCCCCACTTTGTAAAATGAGGCTGTGGGGGGGCATTAAATAACAAGCACGTCTCGCAGGCACTGAGCTGGGAATTGAGCGGAAATCAGCTGGCGATCCCTGTGTATTTGGAAAATTTATTCTTTTAAAAATGTGTATGTATTGATTTCAGAGAAGAAGGGAGAGGAAGAGACAGGAACATCAATGAGGAGAGAGAATCACTGATCGCTGCCTCCTGCACGGCCCACACTAGGGATCGAGCCGCAACCACTGAGCCACCCAGCCGGGCTGGACTGTCACACGAACCCTCGAGAAGCCGTGGCACAGGGGGCCGGGGAAACCAGGAACTAGTGGGGAGAGCGCAAAGCAACACCACGTCCACGGCACCTGAGTGGCATGTGGGCCCCGGCAGGTGTGACGCGTGACGGCTGGCGGGAGGGGGGAGCCTGGGGCCAGGACACGCTGACCCATCGCCGTTTCTCTGCTGGACACGGGACAGGAAGTCGTGGCGGCATGGCGCGGCGCCCACAGGACGAAGCAGCACCGTGAGCCAGGGGGATGGGGGGAGACGCTGTCAGACAGGGGGAGTCTAGGAACACTGCCCTCCAACCCTGCCCTGCTCCTGGGCACCCCCAGTGCCATGGAGCCAGACTGCTGCCTCCCCCGGGGAGCTGCGTGGGTGCCGCCCCTGGCACTGCCCCCAGGCAGGTGAGGGCGGGGAGGCAGCACAGAGCCTTGGGGCCACGTGGGAAAGGCCACTCGTCCTGGGAGCCAGACCGCAGCTTGAAGCCTGGTGGCGGAGGCCTGGGCGGTGGCGGGGTCCCTGCCCCCTGCTGTGCCTGGGGGTGTGTCCCATTCGGTGCCCAGGCTGGAGCCAGAGTGTGTTGGCAAGGGACCCTCCCACCTTCCCAGCCCCATGACTTCCTCATTCGCCCACTTAGCGCCTGCACATCCCGGTCCATCCCTTCCTCTCCTTCCGGGCCGGTGGCTGGTGATGCAATTGCCACCCAGCGGCTGCCCAGGGCTGGCGGCTCCGGGTGAGGCTCCGTGACTTTGCGGCTTGGGAAGGGTGGCCGGACTGAGCTCGCGGCCGCAGGCCTCGCACTCCTCCTTGAGCCGCTGCACGCGCTCCTGGTGCTTGCGCAGCAGGCTGTCCTTGACGCGCAGCTCCTTGATGAAGTCGTCCTTGGAGCTCAGCAGGGCCGTGAGGTCCTGCACCTTCTTCTGCAGCTTCATCACCTCGCTCATCAGCAGCTGCGTCAGGCCCGACTCCCCGGACGCGTCTGCAGGCCGGGCCGG
>NW_005370704.1:1403594-1404359 GCF_000412655.1 Myotis brandtii
ACTCACCGGCTCATAGCAGCCGCCTCCTCTTCCGGACGTGCCGGCCATGCCGGGTCTGGAGAACATCAAAGTCGTCGAGATCGTCCGCGCAGGAGGGGGCAGGGTCTGGGGCTCCCTGAAACAGGGGACAGCAGTGACCTTGCAGCCAGGACGGACGAGATGAGCAGTGGGAACAGTGAGGAATGGGCTGAGGGAGCTGTGGACACCACACACAATGGGGGCAGGGGCCTCTTTCCCTTGGTATCTGGGTCCAGCCGGGTCTCCAGGGCTCATCACCCAGAAGACAGCCCTGGGAGCCCTAGGCAAGGCCTCAGGCTGGAGTGAGCCCCAGGGAGGGGGACCCAGCCTCAGCCACAAGCCCCGCCTCCCAGGTGTCAGCCAGCCCAGCAGCCACGGGCACCCAGAGGGGAGGGGAGGCAGCATGCTCCCAGGACACTGCCAGCACCGGCGTTGCTGGTTGCCAGATGCCCCCAGGTGCCCTGCTGGGAGGGTCCCGGTGCCTCTGGGACCTGCTCCTGCACCTTTCAGAAGGGGGACCACCTACCTCAGGGTCCTGGAGGGCGCCAGGCAGCTGGATGCCCGTCAGCCAGCGCCACTGATTCAATGAGGGACGGGAGGTGCGGCCGCAGCCCAGCCGGGAAGGGAGGGAGGGACCCAGAGGGAGGGAGCCCTGACTTCCTGAAGCGGGACAGGCCCAGGTGGCTGCCTTCTGATTGGCCCGGCCAGGCGGCCCGGGAGGCTGGGTCCAGAGAAGTGGAAGTGGCT
>NW_005370704.1:1404975-1405550 GCF_000412655.1 Myotis brandtii
CCGGTGTGGTCTGGACAGCAGGGGAAGTGGGTGCCCTGGTCCCTGAGGTGGCACCGAGGGCTGCCCGCCTCTGCTTCCCTGTTCCCACCCGCAGAGGCCCAGCCTGCTGCTCCCCGCAGGTCCAGGAGACGCCCAACCCTCCACTCACCGCCCAGTATCTCAGAGACACAGGAGCCTACGGCTGCTTTTTAATGAAAAAATAGAACATTTATTAATTCCTTCAAACATGCCACTTGCACACAGGAGCAGCCGCGCCCCTGCCGCCAGCACGGTCTCAATGGCGGGCTCCTCTATGGTGCTTGCTCCCCAGAGCCCCTCTGTGAGGAGGCCTCCTGGGCCAGGTCTGGGACGGGGACCCAGCAGCAGAACGTCATGTGCCTGCCCTCGGCTCGCGTTCAGGGGAGACGGGAGGGGCGAGTGCCTCGGGACGGACGGCGGTCAGGTCAGGGAGGGCGTCTCTGAGGAGCTGCCACTGAGCAGACACGGGAAGACGGCAGGACCGGGACAGCAGGAGGGAGCGCCTGCACTTGGGCTGTGGCCGCTGAGCCCTGGCCCTCTGCCCAGGACCCTGCTCA
>NW_005370704.1:1406089-1408127 GCF_000412655.1 Myotis brandtii
GGGCAGGTCTCCCCTGCCCGCTGCCCGCCTGGGTCTCTTTGCTGCAGCGCCTTGGGCTGTCACCTGGCTCGGAAGGTGGCCTGAGGGAGGACAGAACACACCATGGAGGTCCAGGTGCCTGTCCAGACTCACTTCAGCCCGCCCCGGCAAGAGGTCTCCTCGGGCAGCTGCTGGGCATGTGGGAGCAGGAGCCCAGGGGCCCCCACATCTTGAACATCTTTTCTGCCTCCCGGGCCTGTGCTGGGGGGGCGGGTGTGGTGGTGGATGACGCGGGCAGGCCCTTACCTGAGCCTGGCCCCGGACGGTCATGTTGGTCTTGAGCATGTACCTCAGGGTCTCCAGAGGCACCTTCAGCAGCCGCCTCGCGCCCTGACGGACAGACAGCGAGGCTGAAGGCAGGAGCCCAGCGCGGAGCCACCACCTGGCAGCACGCTAACTCCTCACCCAGACCCCAAAGCCAGCACCACACTGGTGAGGAACATGCTCTGAAGCCCGGGTGCCTAGGCAGGGCCTCCCCCAAGACAGGCACACGCCTGGCAGGCCAGCGGGACCGGAGCCACCTCCCTGACCACTGCCCTGCCCTGCCCCAGCTCGGGGAGACGCTGCAGGAAGGGCTCCAGGCCTACGTGCCCCGAGCAGCTCTCCTGCGTGGCTTTCACAGCAAGCAAGTCGGGCAGTGAGGCCACGGCCTCGGCGGGAAGGCTGCTGCCGGGCCCCGTCCTGACACGGGTCAGGAGTAAGCCTCGTCAGAGCAAGGTGGGGGTGCTGCCCACGCTTGGGGCACAGCTGGCATGAGGTCAGGCCGGCCCACTGCCCTGAGCACCAGCCTCGTGGCTGCCAAGTGGCAGCATCCAGTCCCCGAGCCTGGGAACACCAGGGCCATGCCCACCTCGTTGGCCGGCCCCTCGGAGCTTGTGGGATGAGTGTCCTCGCAGGGCGGGGACCCGATGCCGCCCAGGCTGGCGCTGTGTGTCCCGGACGCCCCCTCGGCCAGCTAGGCTCCCGCCCCTCAAACAAAACCCTCATCAGTCGTGGCCAGGCAGCTCCCCGTGGGGGACAGAACAGCCAAGAGAAAGGGAGAGGCAGTACCTGGGGTGCTCTGGGCACTCGGCGCCTGGAAAAGAAGGGAGAGACTCAGCACTCGGGGAGTCCCGGGTGGATCCCTTCTTTCTTTTTCCTTTTTCACGTGGCCCCGCCCCCTTGTTCACCTGACTGCTCTCCCCGACCCCTGTTGTGCCACCACCAAGACCACGGCTCACTTCCTGCCCATAGAGGGGGACAAGGCCTGGCTCCCCGCCCCCCCGACCTGCAGCCAGAGGCTAGGGCCCAGCCTGGATGGCCCTCCCGGGCCTGGCACCCCTCCCAGGCCCCTGCCTCCCTCCTGATGCAGCTCCACTCCCAGGCCCCTTTGCAGAGCCCATCTAGGTGGCCTGGCTGTGGGACAGGAGGGCACAGGGGTCCGCGGCCTGGTCGGGGCACCACGGCCACAGTTGTCCTTGGACCACTTTGTGGTCTCCTCCAGTGGTGACCAGGCTCAGGACACCCTTTTCCTGATGGACCCTGTGGGCTTGGCCACCTGCACCAGGGTGGTGGGTGTGAGAAGCTGGGAGCCGGCGGCTGCATGGGGGCCGTCTCTCCTCCCGGATGGTGGGGAGTCTTCGGGGCTCCAGGCCCTCCCCGAGCCCAGTCCCATGGGACCCCAGATACCCTTGTCCCTGGAAAGAGCTGGCATCCGTTCTTCCTGGCTGGAACAACGCCATCTACACCCAGCACTGCCGAGGGGACGAGGGGAAGAGGAGCCAGGGGAGCCACGGCCGGCGCCCCCTCACTTCTCACCTGAGCCCCGGCCTGGGGCAGGGTGGGCGGCCGGGCCTTCCTCTCCCGAATGACCTCCATGCAGCCGGCAGTGTCAGTGTGGAACAGCTGAGGGACACACAGGGCACACACCACACACGCGTGACACGTGTGGCAGGAGGCCCCGCCCTGCCCTGAGCGGCCCCACAGCCCAAGGGCCACGGTGAAAGGGTCTGCCGTGGGG
>NW_005370704.1:1408308-1408539 GCF_000412655.1 Myotis brandtii
CAGAGGCAGCTGGCGGGGCTGGGCTTCTGCAGGGAGCTGGGGGGGCGGGGCCGGCGAGAGGGCCTCGAGGTCTGCCCTGGAGGCAGGGCCTGGTTCTGCATCCCTGTGGGCAGGGCCCTGGCCTCCTGGAGTCTCTGTCAATGAGGGCAACAGAGTCACCGCCAGCCCTTGGGGGTCAGGGGTCGCTGCTGGCCCGGGGAGGCCCAGCACAGCTGGCAACGGCACGGGGAG
>NW_005370704.1:1410881-1411223 GCF_000412655.1 Myotis brandtii
CCAGGCAGGGAGCCCCGAAGAACCCCAAAGCCAGCTGCCGCCCCTCCTGACCAGGGAGGGCAGGGGCCAGAGCGCAGGCTGTCCCTGACTGGGCCTCAGCTCGGCCTTGGGGCCAGGCACTCCGAGAGCGAGTGTCGCAGGTAAGACGGTCAGACACCCAACCTGCTCGTGGGCCCGCAGGCCACGCTCAGGGAACACGCTCCTGCTGAGGCTTCAATGGCAGGACAGAGGCTAAACCCACACCCTCCCACAGGACTCCGCCTTCTAGGAAAACAAGGTGTCCGCAGGGCCCCCAGCCCCTCCCCCCAGCTGGCCCCCAGAGCCCCAGGGCAGTACCTCGTG
>NW_005370704.1:1412995-1415374 GCF_000412655.1 Myotis brandtii
GCTGCCCCGTGTGGGGCCTGGTCACAGTGTCGTCGCCGGGGGTGGTCCCCTGGGGTGAGCCGAACAGGCACGGCTTCTTCTGTGGGGGGAAGGCACCTGAGTGTCGCCCTCGCTGCCCCCCAAAGCTGTGTACCCAAGGGGGCAGGGCGGGGCTGTGGCAGTGTGCACACACAGGGGCGGGGCAGGGTGGGGCTGTGTGCACACACAGGAGCAGGGGGGGGTGGGGCTGTGGCAGTGTGCACACACAAGGGCGGGGCTGTGGCAGTGTGCACACACAGGTGTAGGGTGGGCTGTGGCAGTGTGCACACACAGGTGTAGGGTGGGCGGTGGCAGTGTGCACACACAGGTGTAGGGTGGGCGGTGGCAGTGTGCACACACAGGTGTAGGGTGGGCGGTGGCAGTGTGCACACACAGGTGTAGGGTGGGCGGTGGCAGTGTGCACACACAGGTGTAGGGTGGGCGGTGGCAGTGTGCACACACAGGTGTAGGGTGGGCGGTGGCAGTGTGCACACACAGGTGTAGGGTGGGCGGTGGCAGTGTGCACACACAGGTGTAGGGTGGGCGGTGGCAGTGTGCACACACAGGTGTAGGGTGGGCGGTGGCAGTGTGCACACACAGGTGTAGGGTGGGCGGTGGCAGTGTGCACACACAGGTGTAGGGTGGGCGGTGGCAGTGTGCACACACAGGTGTAGGGTGGGCGGTGGCAGTGTGCACACACAGGTGTAGGGTGGGCGGTGGCAGTGTGCACACACAGGTGTAGGGTGGGCGGTGGCAGTGTGCACACACAGGTGTAGGGTGGGCGGTGGCAGTGTGCACACACAGGTGTAGGGTGGGCGGTGGCAGTGTGCACACACAGGTGTAGGGTGGGCGGTGGCAGTGTGCACACACAGGTGTAGGGTGGGCGGTGGCAGTGTGCACACACAGGTGTAGGGTGGGCGGTGGCAGTGTGCACACACAGGTGTAGGGTGGGCGGTGGCAGTGTGCACACACAGGTGTAGGGTGGGCGGTGGCAGTGTGCACACACAGGTGTAGGGTGGGCGGTGGCAGTGTGCACACACAGGTGTAGGGTGGGCGGTGGCAGTGTGCACACACAGGTGTAGGGTGGGCGGTGGCAGTGTGCACACACAGGTGTAGGGTGGGCGGTGGCAGTGTGCACACACAGGTGTAGGGTGGGCGGTGGCAGTGTGCACACACAGGTGTAGGGTGGGCGGTGGCAGTGTGCACACACAGGTGTAGGGTGGGCGGTGGCAGTGTGCACACACAGGTGTAGGGTGGGCGGTGGCAGTGTGCACACACAGGTGTAGGGTGGGCGGTGGCAGTGTGCACACACAGGTGTAGGGTGGGCGGTGGCAGTGTGCACACACAGGTGTAGGGTGGGCGGTGGCAGTGTGCACACACAGGTGTAGGGTGGGCGGTGGCAGTGTGCACACACAGGTGTAGGGTGGGCGGTGGCAGTGTGCACACACAGGTGTAGGGTGGGCGGTGGCAGTGTGCACACACAGGTGTAGGGTGGGCGGTGGCAGTGTGCACACACAGGTGTAGGGTGGGCGGTGGCAGTGTGCACACACAGGTGTAGGGTGGGCGGTGGCAGTGTGCACACACAGGTGTAGGGTGGGCGGTGGCAGTGTGCACACACAGGTGTAGGGTGGGCGGTGGCAGTGTGCACACACAGGTGTAGGGTGGGCGGTGGCAGTGTGCACACACAGGTGTAGGGTGGGCGGTGGCAGTGTGCACACACAGGTGTAGGGTGGGCGGTGGCAGTGTGCACACACAGGTGTAGGGTGGGCGGTGGCAGTGTGCACACACAGGTGTAGGGTGGGCGGTGGCAGTGTGCACACACAGGTGTAGGGTGGGCGGTGGCAGTGTGCACACACAGGTGTAGGGTGGGCGGTGGCAGTGTGCACACACAGGTGTAGGGTGGGCGGTGGCAGTGTGCACACACAGGTGTAGGGTGGGCGGTGGCAGTGTGCACACACAGGTGTAGGGTGGGCGGTGGCAGTGTGCACACACAGGTGTAGGGTGGGCGGTGGCAGTGTGCACACACAGGTGTAGGGTGGGCGGTGGCAGTGTGCACACACAGGTGTAGGGTGGGCGGTGGCAGTGTGCACACACAGGTGTAGGGTGGCGTGTCGGGGCCGGGACGGCCTGCCCTGTGCCCACACCACAGGTACACTGGACGGTCAGAGTGAAAGCTCGTGGGCTTCCCCGTCAGGAAAGGGAAAGACGCCTCCCAGACGGCGAGTTTGCAAACCGCGTGTCCGCGAAGAGGCCTGGTCTGGAGTTTACAATGGCCTCTCCGCGCCAGTGACCCGACAGGTTGCCCAGCGGGAACGGGCAGGGCACCGGGCACTTCCCCAGGGAAGGCAGCAGGCGGGGGGC
>NW_005370704.1:1416177-1417172 GCF_000412655.1 Myotis brandtii
GCCGCCGCCCCCGCCACTGCCTCTTCCCCTGACCCTTGTCCTTTCGTGGGGAAAGGGCTGCGTGAGGCCTCGTCTCCTCAGGCTCAGCAGCGAGGGCACAGGCTGCTCTCGGGAGGGCGCTGCCCACCGGCCCGTCTCCCTCTGCCCTGAGCCACAACCAGAGCCCTCTCCTCTCCACCCAGCCGCACCCCTCGCCCTGCCCCGGGCGGCGGGGCCTCACCCTGCCCATGATCTTCCACTTGCTCAGACACTGGGAGCCCGTCCGGTGGGGCAGCTCCGCGGCGATTTTCTCCCAGTGGCCTGCGAGGAGGACACGTGGCAGGGCTCACGTCTGAGGACACGCCCTCGGCCGGGAAAAGGCTCTTCCCCGAGAAGCTGGCCCCTCGGGACGCGGTCGTCCCCAGAACGGGCTCCTGCTGCCCTTCCCGCTCAGAAGCTTCCCCGCCAGCAAAGCAGCCGGCACAGCTGGGGACGGAGCGATTCGGCGGGAAACGGCCTTTCCTAGGGAGCAGCCGCACGGAGGGGCCGAGGCGCCAGAACCGGCGAGCGAGGCCTCACTTCCCTTCCAGCTCATCTCCGCCTCCGTGTCCCCGTGACTGTGGCCTGGTCCGCGTGGTGGGACTCCACCACCTCCTGTTATCAGCTCCAGCAGCTGCTCCTCCTCCTTGGGGCTCCAGCGCCCCTTCTTCAGGCTGAAGTGCAGCCTCCGTAGGTACCTGGAGGGGACAAGGACACGCGTGTCGGGGCCGGGACGGCCTGCCCTGTGCCCACACCACACCACAGGTACACTGGACGGTCAGAGTGAAAGCTCGTGGGCTTCCCCGTCAGGAAAGGGAAAGACGCCTCCCAGACGGCGAGTTTGCAAACCGCGTGTCCGCGAAGAGGCCTGGTCTGGAGTTTACAATGGCCTCTCCGCGCCAGTGACCCGACAGGTTGCCCAGCGGGAACGGGCAGGGCACCGGGCACTTCCCCAGGGAAGGCAGCAGGCGGGGGGC
>NW_005370704.1:1417480-1417845 GCF_000412655.1 Myotis brandtii
CCCTGGGAGCTGGCACCCACAGGCCCAGGTGTGTGTCCGAGAAACGAGGACGCCGAGCACAGCACCTCGCCCACTGTGTCCCTCTCCCAGGCTCCAGCCCACGGCGCTCAGCACGTCCCCACCCGTTTCTCAGGCAACAACACGCTACCGCCCAGACACTGCCCACTGTCCTCCCATCCTCCCTGTCCAGGGCACGCGGGTGTGCCCCTCCCGGACGCCATGAATACGCGTGCCCCCCTCCCGGATGCTGGGAGCGAGGCGTGTCCCCTCCTGGACCCTGTGGACGGTGCTGCTGTGAGCACAGTGTACAAACAAGTGTCTGAGTCCGTGTTCACATCTTCTGGGTGTGCAGGGGGAGGTGGGGG
>NW_005370704.1:1419958-1421921 GCF_000412655.1 Myotis brandtii
GCCAGGAGGGTGAGGGCTTCTGGGCACCGACATCCCACACGCGCCCCCCGCCCCGCCCCAGGATAGCAAGCGCCTGTGACGAACACAGACGTGCTCGGCAAGAAGACACCTCAGAGTCGTCACAGGGACACTCCGTCTACGTGACACCCAAGCCGCACGCTGCCTCTCAGCTCGGCGCCCGCCGTCCCCCCGGGGCTCCAGGTCCCTGCAGCACCCACACCCCTGCGGTCTGGGGGGTGCTCACCCCCAGCTCCTCGGCGATCTTCTGCCAGTGCAGGTGGCCGTGCTTGGCCGCGATGGCCTTCAGCTGCTCCAGCTCCGGCCTGGTCCACTCCTGCTTGTTGATGCTGGGGTGCTCCCAGTTCTGCCAGAACTTCCGGATCTCCTCTGCGCTGCGGCCGCCCTCAAACTGAGAGACCCCGCGGAGCTGTCACTGGCAGCGGCCGTGCGGAGAGAGCGAGCGCTCCATCCAGGCGCCAGGCCTCGTGCAGCCAAACCCATAGACTTGGCTCTAAATGCAAAGCGACTCCGCCCCCGCCCCCTTCAGCAGAGGCTCACACCAGCAGAGGCGGGAGGGGGGGGGGGGGTTTGTGTGCGGGAGGAGGTGCGCTGAGAGCCGCCCCAGTGCTGGCCACGCACCTGGCCACGGGTCGCGCTGGGTCTGGTGGTGGCCACGGAGCGTGCTCCGACTTACATTAATGTTGGAAATCTTCTCCCAGTCGTGGCTGTCCAGCCTGCTGCCCAGCAAGGCCTCCTCCGGGAGCTGGCTGCAGAGGCGAGGGCTTCCCACCCGCGGTGCCCAGAGTTCCAGCCTCCCCACCTCCTTGTGCCTGAAGTGCTAACCTATGGGGGTTTGACTTGTATTCCTGAAAAGATGGAGGATGTGGGCCTCTTTTCATGCGTTTAATCTTTGGAGAAACGTCTGTTCAGGCCCTTTGTCCATTTTTGACTTGTTTTCTCTGCTGGGGAACAGGTTTCATTGTGGGGGGATCAAAATACCCTAAAAATCATGGCCACGACGACTCAGTGCTCACACCAGAAACCACAGACCGCACGTGCCGAGAGGGTGAGCTGGGTGGCAGGGGAGCCACGCCTTCACAGAGCGGCCGGGATAGAAGCCAGCCCAGAGGAGGGGCTCGGCGAGCTGGGGGAGGAATCGCACCAGGGCTCAGGGCGCCTGCCTCTCAGGGACCGTCCCCACTGGAGTCTGAATAAGTTGCAGCTTGAAGGTAAAGAGCTGCCCCACTTCCCGACTGGGTCTCCCCTGGGCCCCAGGCTGCCCCGGGCCAGAGCACCGGCCTGGTCTCTGCGCCCACCCAGGCCCACCGCACCCGCAGGGCGCACTCACCGGTCCCGGCATTGGGCGTCGCTCCTCCCTGGCACCTCCTCCCGGATTTTAAACCAATCGTGCTCCCCGTATTTGGCAACGGCCTGAAGCAACTTCTGCAGGAAGGACAGACAGATGGGCCTCTGCAGTAATCACAACCCCCACTCAGTCCGCTAAAGGTCCGCCAGGGCCCAGTGGCCACCAGTGTCCAGGTGCCCTTCCCAGGAGATGGCCCTCCCGGCCCCCACACCTACCGTGTCTTCCTCTGGGGTCCAGAGGCCCTTTCTGAGGCGGGGGTCCAGGCTCTTGGTCCACCGGTAGATGAGCTGCATGGAGTCCCTCCCCTCCATGTAGTAGACAACTGGGGGCAAAGGGGCCTCGTGAACGTGCCCCTCCCGGGTCCCCCAGGAAGGAGCAGCCATCACCACGGAGCATGGAACCGGGACCCCTGGGGCGGCCGGACACTCCCTTCTTCCTCCTGCCTGGCCTCGCCACCGTAGTAGACAAGGGGCAAAGGGGCCTCGTGAACGTGCCCCTCCCGGGTCCCCCAGGAAGGAGCAGCCATCACCACGGAGCATGGAACCGGGGGGACTGGGGCGGCCGGACACTCCCTTCTTCCTCCTGCCTGGCCTCGCC
>NW_005370704.1:1423269-1423632 GCF_000412655.1 Myotis brandtii
GCCGGCCGGGGCCAGCGCCCGGGGGCGGGTCCTGCAGCCCGCGCACATGCCCGCTTCCAGAACAGTTCAGAAAGCCCACCTCCCGCAGCCCACAGAGGGCTGTGACCGTCACACAGGCAGCCCTGACCCCACGTCAAGGCCTGAGGCCACAGAAGGCCCTGGGCCCCCCTGGCTGGACCAGGTGCTGTGATTTGGTCACACGACGTCACCCCATCAGCACACACAAAGCAGGTCTCATGAACGGTCTCCATTTTCACAGGTGGACACTGAGGCCCAGACCAGAGAAACTGCCTGAGTGAGACGAGCACTGTGGGGGCTCGGCCAACCCGCTTCCAGACGGGGCCTCCAGCCGCTGCCGCAGGG
>NW_005370704.1:1424414-1425108 GCF_000412655.1 Myotis brandtii
CAGCTGGCCGGCCCCACATAGGAGGGGGCCCCGGCTTTCTCCACGGGGCCCGGGAGGGGGCTAGGACGCTGGAGACCACCACCCTGAAGACCACGGGAACTCACGACAGGCTGTGGGGGTGCGCCCGCCCCACGGACCCGACGCCTCGGACTCACCACTCCGGTGACCTTGTCCTTGAAGTAGGGCTTGAGGAAGTGCCCGACGTACAGGTTCAGGGGCAGGCTCTTGCTGTCCTTCACCCGGGGGCCTTTGGACCCTGCCAGGTCCCACATGACTTCCTCCTGTGGACACGAGGGGCCTGTGGGAGACCCGCCCCGGTCCCGGGAGGCCTGGCGGGGTGCGCGGGCCGGACCCTCTCTGTCCTACCTGCTGCTCCTGGTTCTGGGCCAGCAGCAGGCTGACCTCCGCCAGCTTCTCCTGCAGCACCAGCTGGTAGACCATGTTCAGCTGCAGGCAGGTCTCCGGGTCCTCGGGAAGCGTCTTCCCCTTGGGGTCGTCCTCGTCATTGCTGGCTCCGTCCCACCTCTCTCCTTCCTGGTCACCAGGGAGGCTGTGGGTGAGGAAGCGCGGCCACCAGCGCTCCCGCCCTCGGGCCCGCGACCCAGACGCTAGACTGGCAGGACCACCCCGACGTGAACTCCAGGGCACCCGTTCCCTCATGGAAAACTCATTTCCCTAAGAAGGGGGGGTGGGT
>NW_005370704.1:1425145-1425975 GCF_000412655.1 Myotis brandtii
TAGTTCCACTTTCATTTCTGCTAAACTTGGACCCTGTGACGGCTGTGACGTCCTCACGGGCAGGTGAGGTGACAGGTGGCAGCAGCGCACGCAGCTAGAAAGCGGGCAGGCAGTGGGTCTGAGCAGCGAGTCAGCCCACAGGGGGGCCTCAGGGGCCTGCCCGCCGCTGGGACAGGAGGCGGTGCCGCTCCTACCGACAGGGTGAAGAAACAAGCCAACTGCGGAAATTCCCCCAAATCATGGAAAATTCCCGAGTGACCAAGGAGGAGTGAACAGTCGCCAGGCCGAGCGACCCCTTGCTGGACACTGTTCTGGGCGCTCCTGTGTGCGACGGACTGGGCTGTACCTGCCCCCCCTGCACAGGCGGGGAGACCGAGGCCAGGTGCCCGCTGCCTGCCCTCCGTGCGTGGTGTCGGGTTGAGAGGAACGAGGGCGTGGGGAACTCGGAAGGGATGCACACCAACCTGCTGACGGTTTTCGTTTGACGACACAAAACGAAGCAACCACCACGCGTTGTCTTTTTATCACAGGAACCCCCTCCCAGCACCCGGCCAGCTCAGGGCGGTAGTTACCGAGACGGGGGGACCAGCAGCGGCGGAGTCCTCGTCGGGCAGCGAATCTGGGGACACAAGCACACCGCTGCGACCGCCATGCAAGCAGATGGCTGGCAAGGGGCCCCCACAGGCCCCGACCCGCAGGCGCGGCCACCGCCTTCCTGAGCAAGGCCTTCTCCCAGCTCTTCCCTGAGGAGAGACGCGGCTCAGCGGGGCTGCCAGGGGCCAGCGCCTCCCCGGGACCAGCGCATGCCGTCAGCTCCGACTTCCACGTTC
>NW_005370704.1:1427784-1428353 GCF_000412655.1 Myotis brandtii
GACCCGCAGGGCGGCACTCGGCCCGCCCCCTAGGCAGCTGCCGGCCAGGGAAGGGCTGAAGGACCTCAGGGTGAGACTTGCGTTGCTGGACCTTCCCTCCCCGACAGCACCCGGGAGCTGAGCACCGCTCGCGGGCCAGGAGGCAGGACTGCCCCCTAGGCAGCTGCCGGCCAGGGAAGGGCTGAAGGACCTCAGGGTGAGACTTGCGTTGCTGGACCTTCCCTCCCCGACAGCACCCGGGAGCTGAGCACCGCTCGCGGGCCAGGAGGCAGGACTGGCCCGGGCAGGTCAGTGAGAAGGGAGACAGAGGCCCAACACGAAGCGCCCCAGGCACGCAGGGGACAGGGGCTGTGGGGACAACCGGGGAGGAGACAGACGCGGAGGCCCTGGGAACGGGTGAAAGAAGTGGGGCCTCCGAGCTGAGCCTGGGGCGGAGGAGAGGGGGGCAGAGGGGGGGCGCCCTGGGCAGCTGGGCCACTGCAGGCAGGCCTCTAGCAGGAGCTGTGTGAGGGGAGGGCAGCTGTTTGCGCCCATGGAATAGGGGGCCAGGGGACGGGGGTCCTCAGCGG
>NW_005370704.1:1428534-1428734 GCF_000412655.1 Myotis brandtii
ATCCGAGTCGAGGCTGGACTCCGACACCTCCTCATCGAAGCCCAAGGGGCCGGGGCCCAAGATCCGCTCCAGCGCCTGGATCTCCTGCGCGATCTTCTTTCTCTCGGCGTCCACGTCCATGGTTTCTGCCGCCGCCAAACGACACGCCACGGGCGTCAGAGACGGAGGATGGGGACCCCTCTCCCCCCGACCGCGCTGGC
>NW_005370704.1:1429645-1435853 GCF_000412655.1 Myotis brandtii
GCCTTCCTGGGCTCCGTTCTTCCCTGTGAATTGGATCCAGGGTTCCGGATGAGCCCCCGGAAGGAAACCTGCCAAGCGCCGCGGTGCTCCTGGCCGGGCCGGGTCTCTGCAGGCCTGCAGATCAGAGGGGTCAGCCCGGACAGGGCTGGACGGCCCTGCAGATCAGAGGGGTCAGCCCGGGCAGGGCTGGACGGCCCTGCAGGTCAGAGGGGTCAGCCCCGGGCAGGCCTGGACGGCGTGGGCGGGCGAGTCATTCCTCATAACGAGGACCGCTCCGCTTCACCAGTTGGCGCGGTCTCCTTGCGCAGAGGCCATGCTAATCTCTGTATCGTCCAATGTAGTGTCTGTGCGGGCAGCTAACACTAGGGTCTTGGGAGATGACTGGGCCCCCCTCCCCCCAAAGGAGCGCGTCTCCCCGTGGGGCGGCGGATCAGTCTGCACTGAGGTGAGCCCTGGAAGGGCAGAGCATGGGCAGCTCCCACCTCCCAGCGGCTGAGGTTCTTGTGACCTTATGTTCACGGCTTCTCCTGGGGAACACTCCAAACTATGGAGAGGATCGGGTAGTAAAGCCTGTCCGCCCGGCCCTCCGCCCCGCAGCACGCGGAGGGGGCTGAAGGGCGGGTGCTCTGGGTGCTCCCCAGTTTCAGGTCCAGCCCGGCTGTGGGCAGGGGGCACCGCTGGTGACCAGCCGTGTATCTCCTGCAGGACCCCAGGAGGCAGCCCCCCGCCCCCCGCCTTCATAGGTCTCCCAGAGCTGCTGTGTGAACACAAGAGAACCTCCTCCTGGCATTTCCTACTACACGGCATGTCTGCAGTCGGCAGAACCCGCTTGCTCTCCACCCCCCGCTGGAGCACGTGGGTCAGGTGAGCTGAAGGGTGGTTCACTGGGATTTCTGGAAGGCTCTTGCCTGTAGCCAAGTTCAGGTCTAGCAGTTTAATCATCTTTTGAAAATTCAACTGCATGATCTCCAAGAATGCTCCAACTCCAGACCCAGTCGGTCCAGCGCCAAACCTGCAGCTGCTCTCGTGGCAGCAGTGGTCTGAGCTCCCCGGGCCGCACAGACCACCCGTAGGACAGGGACGAATGCCTGCCCTGCGGGGAGGACGGTCACGATTCTCAAGCACAAGGAACTGGCCGAGTCAGAAAAAAAGGGCCAAAGCATGTGCATTTAGAATTTATTAAGAAAGCTGTCAATCTGAACAGGAGGGAACATTTATCTTAAAAAATAACATCTGCAGGAAAACAGCACAAGGCACTGAGTGCACGTCACGCCTCCCCCGTCAGAAGGGCTGGAACGGCAGCGGAGCCTCTGCTACCGGGAGGCTCTGCACGTCCTCTGGATCCGACTTCATTATACAAAAGGCCGCTTGGAACAGGTATCAAAACCCTCCATCAAACACTTTTCAAACCCGAGGCCCCTAGAGGTGCGTTCCGACGGCTTCACAGTGTAGAACCTGTGCCCACCGTGGTCCCTGCAGGACAGCAGCGTCCGACCACACGGTGCCCACACTCGGGCCACCATCGCAGGCGCCCTGGGAAGGCTGCAGGGTGGGCTGAGCCAGGGGGCACTGAGCAAAGGCAACAAGGCACGCGGCCCTGTCCAAGGCAGTCATTTCCTTTCGGCTCATTTAGTGTTTCCTTTATGTGGGAAATCAAGGACAATCGATCAAACTTAGAATGAACGTTCTGGAACAAGAATGGAAGACTCGTATCACAGAACTGCTGTTTCCATGTTCAGCACTTAAAACCATGGGTGGCTTTTATAAGCACGCCTTCCAGTGGGTCATGGTCTTAATGCGGGGGTTCGCCCAGGAGCAAGGGCTGCATGGACAGAAACCTCGGTGACGCTAGTCCGCTGCTCCTCGCTGCGGCGAGCTAATAATACTGTTCTCAGTCGTGAATTAGCATCTCGTGATAAACAGCTTTACTGGGGAGACTGCGTATTTAAAGACACAGTGGCATTTCACATCCCGTGAGCGGGGACTGCAGGATGTAAACAGAGCTGCGAGCTAGAAGCTTCTCAGGACTCCTCCTCCCCGACCTCCTTGATTTCAGAGATTCTGTCTATAGATTTAAGGATTTCAGCAACAAGGTTCAGTGTCTCAGCTCCGGAAACCAGCTGCCTACGAGGAAAACACTGGCATCACGAACTGCAACCACACTGATCAACAGAACACGAGGGACCAGCAGACAGACCGGAGGCCAGCGCGGGTCCTCCAGGCCTCAGCTCTCCCCTGAAGAGGCCTTGCCGTGAGCATGTGGGCACCCCACCCACTAGAGCACCCCTGCTGTGCACCCCGCTGCCCGCAGCTCAGCCAGTGGGAGGAGCGTGAGGACTGTTTGTGACCCCTGCTGTCTCCCAGGAGCTCACTGAGCAATTTGTGGGGGCAGGGGGGACACGGGATGGGAAGGGATTTGTCTTAACGCCCACGCCTCTCAAGTAGAAACAGCCATCACCACGCAGAATGGTGGAGCCTGCTGGTGCGTACACCGTGGCCTCAGGCCAACGGGCCGTCAAGCGCAGCCCATCCTGAGCCCTGAGCCCTGAGCCCCACACTGTGCGCGTGCGCTCACGGTCTGAAATGGCACTGAGCCTGCCACCCCGCCTCCTGCCACTCACTTGATGGAGGTGTGCGCGTTGCTCATGACCATGCGCAGGTTCTGCAGGGCCACGTCTGTGTTCTGCTTCACCACCGTCAGGCTGGCGCCCTGGCCCGAGCGCAGGGCCTCATTTTCCCTCTTGAAGTTGGAGACCTGTGCCTGGGGTGGGGGAGCGGCCATGAAGGGGTTTTATGGTCAACAGGGAGCAGCCACGCACTGTCCACCTAACGCCAACAGGGCACCGTGGGAGAGGAGAGGGCCCGGTCCCACCCTACCGGGGCTCCCAACGTGTCCCTCTGCTCCAGTCTGTCCTGGGCAGCAGCCCATGGGACTGAAATTTTACAAAACTGGACGCGGCCCAGGGTGACCATGGCCCGGGGAGCGGGCCGAGGAAGACTGAGCCAGGGCCTTCATCTGCATGGAGTTTGCCCCGCCCGCCCGTCGGGAGGGAAGAGCCCATCAGAGGCTCTCTGGTGTCTTTTCTGGACTCACTCGAACCCACAGAGACGTGGAGCTCGGGGCCTCGCGGTTACCTGGAGCAAGCTTATGTCTTGTTTCAGTTTCATGACGTGACTTTCTGCCTTTACTGCACGTTTCTGTTACCAAAGAAACAACACAAAAGCATCAGTGGCAGGGGAAGTGCACACGGTGCCCTCGCCCGGTGCTCTGGCCGCTCCCGCCGCAGGCAGGCCCACCTGTGCCTCAGCCCCGCCCCTGCTGGCTGCTGCGACCGCCTGGGGCAGAGCCTGGGTCCGCCAGTGACACACCCGCCTCACAGCCCTGCCCACCCGTGCGTACGGTCATCAGCTCCAGGTTCTGCTCCACCTGCTGCACCACGGATTCCAGGTCGTGGTAGTCACTCTCCTCCTTGATCATTTTTGCTTCCAATTTCCGCTCCAGCGTCCTCACCCTGGCAAAGAACACCCCGCGTCACCGTGGCTCTGCGACCAATTCCGGGGCTGCTTCTAGAGGCACTTCGGCTGGGTTGGCTCGGTAACGGCCACGAGTGCCCACTGTTCGGAACGAGCGGTGTCAGTGAGGCGCAGGCGAGGCGACACCCTCAGTGGGGTCTGAGTGAGCGCCAGCCATGGGCCCTCAGGGGTCTGCCGCTCGGTTGGGACGTTTGAAATACACGGACACAGCAGGGAAACGTGTCTGTTGCCAAGGCCCGACACAGAACAGAACCCAGCCCCAGCCCGAGCCCCAGCCCGAGCCCCAGCCCGTGTACGCTGCTCGCGGCTCCTGTCAACCGCCTGGCGCGCCCTCACGCAAGGCTTACATCTCGGTTTGCGTCTCAGAGAAGTTCTGCACCTCCGTCAGCTTCCTCCTGAGCTTCGCGTTCTCGTCTTTCAGCTACAGAGAGGAAGTCCTGGTTAGGAACTCAGCGTGTCTCCCGCAGAAGGGGTCTGCGCGCTGCGGTGTGGCCTGGAGCCGCCCGGTCAGAAGTGCCCTGGAGTCCACCCCGGACCGTGCAGAGCACGGGCATCACGTGGGGCCGGGCAGACTCCAGTGTGCTCACGTGGCGCGTTTGCAGGCTGCTTCAGACTAAGACTTTCCTCTACTCGGAACACTGGGCAAGACGCTGAAGCCGACCCGTGGGCAGCCCCAAAGGTCCCAACTCTGCTTGGTCCCTTCCTGCACAGCCGCACCCGACTGCCCTGCACAGCCACCGTTCCCGCACCGGCAGCCTGGGAGCGCGCTCCGTGGAGACGAGGGAGCAGGCTGCTGTGCACTGTCCTGTCCTGGAGCCAAAACCCGGGCCCCCGAGGACACCAGAGGCTCAGGTTTCTCCAAGAACACCGCTCTGACACGGCGGTTCCCAGTGCCAGCGCAGCCCCTCACTTACTGCTTCGTAGCTGATCTGCAGCGTCCGAAGGTGCCTGTCCCCCAGACACTCTCCGTGGGCGGCAAAGTCTGCACTGGGACTCGCCACGGGAGAGACTCGGGAGTCGGAGTCACTCAGTGTCCACGGGGGCAGGGACTCGGGCCTGGCCAGCTCTGAGGGGCTGGAGAAGAAGGAGATGTACGTGCTGCAGGGCGACGCGCTGGCCGGGACCCTCGAGTGCGTCTGCTCCATGGCGGACGGCAGGTAGGCGCCGTTCCACCCGTCCTCATCCTCGTCCTCATCCAGGAGGTCGCCAGCCCCCGTTGGGTCTTCGAAAAACGGCTGCTGGAAGTCCAGGCCGAAGCCCACGGGCTGGGAGGGCGGGGAGCTGCAGTCGAGGCCCAGGGAGTGCCTCGTGGCTTCCTGAGGACAGGGCGGGCGAGGCTCAGACGCAGGAGCCCGCGCAAGCCTCTTCCTGACGCCCAGGCAGGAGCTCAGAGGCGCCATCTGCCCCGCCAGGACCACGACGGCCCACCCAGCTCCCGCCTCGCTCTCCCACCCTGCGGCCTCTCCCAGGAGCCTGCCATCGGGGACGGCCGGCTGACCTGCGCGTGGAGCCGGCTGCTGGCCGAGTCCTCCTTCAGCAGGCTGAGGTTCTTGGTTTTCAGGAACTCCTTAAAGGAGAACGGGTTTGCCTCTTCCAGGTCCGCAAGCTTCTCATCTGAAATAGCGACAAAGACCTCAAGTGTGAACTCTCAAGCTCGTCCAAAGGGGACTCCCTGTTCACTTCTCTTCCCGGACACAACGCCACCTAAAATAGGGAACGCCACGCGAGTCGCTGCCCCAGAGCTCAGTGCTGGCCCGTGACACGGGTACTTCCTCTCCTTCCCACCCCACCCCGAGGTTCGCACACCTCGGGCGCAGAGGCCACGTGGGTGAGGATGTGCCTGCACTCCCACAGGGCTGTCCCAGCTCCAAAGGCCCCGAAGCTGGGAATCACCGCCCGCCTCCACCCTTCCCCTACTCACCCACCCCTTTCCTTCTCCTCTCCCCGCTTCTCGCTTCCCCACCACCTTGGCAGCCACACTGCGGCCCTCTCAGCCCACCCATCACCCAGCCCACCCATCCCCGAGCCCCGGCGCCACCCTGTGCGAGGCTGGCCCGTGATCCCAGCCCCGGGGCCTCTCAGACTCCTCGGAGTGACCTCCCCCCACTCCCTGCCATCCCGCACGCCTCAGGGTGTGCCCCGCGTCCTTCTCCCCCAGGGCCAGGACCCCCGCGGGGTCCACCCCACCTGCTCTGGCGGCTACAGGTGCGCTCGGTAGGCCCGTGCTGTGGTGTGGACAGCCCTGCCCCGGGCATAAACCGGGAGCTTCGAGTTGGGCAGAGAGAGAAAGGAGGGATTACCGAGGTACTCTACCTCCAAAGAGTATCTCCTGGGCTCCTGGCTTGGTGCCCTTCCCCTTTCCGTAGATAAAATCTGCAAAGACACCCCGTGGCACCCCCGTGGTCACAGGGACCCGCAGCGACTCAGCGTCCCTACACGGCCTCCGTGCGGCGATTCTCAGGCCGGGGAACCGGCCAGCCCTGCCCGGACCCCGAGAAAGGTCCGCAGGCCTGGAGCTCCGGGGCTGCACATGCGGCGGCGGCTTTCCAGTCGCGCCCTCCCTCCCTCCGGCACTTGCCATCCTACATCGGGACTGTTTTTTGGGGGGAGGGTCTCCCCAAGACCACACTGTGAGCTCCCAGCGGCAGGACTCTCTCCACCTTCCTATCCGCAG
>NW_005370704.1:1437364-1447599 GCF_000412655.1 Myotis brandtii
GTCCTGCGGGCGGGTGTGACCACTGATCTGCACGGACCGATCAGACCCCGGAAGGAGAAGGGCCTGCCCCCGGCCTCCTCCGACCCCCAGGGGTAGCAGGACCCTCCCCAGGGGGCGCGCCCCACACCCACGAGGCCCACAGGCCCCCCACTCCCTCTGCCGTCACCTGCGACCTCTCTGTTTCAGGTTTGGGGCCCCCGGAGACAGACAGTTCAGCAGTGGGGGCGCCTACCCCAGCGTCCCCCTCTCCGCCCCCCTGCCCGGGGTGCCCACGCCCGTGTTCGCCACTGTGGACGGCCAGGAGAAGTTCGAGACCAAGGTCACCACGCTGGACAACGGGCTGCGCGTGGCCTCGCAGAGCAAGTTCGGGCAGTTCTGCACGGTGGGAGGTACGTGCCCTCTGGGGCCGGGGAGCGGGCTCTGTCCCCGGGGGAGTGGGCTCTGTCCCGGGGGCGCGGGCTCTGTCCCGGGGGAGCGGGCTCTGTCCACAGGAAGGTGCACGCGGTGCCAACCTGGCCGTTTGGGGGGCTTGTCCCCTTTCCTCTCGTCTGTACCTGAGATTTCTGACGACCGCACACAGCTCCATAAACAGACGAACGCTGTGGCTGTGGGACCATCGCAGCCACGTGGGGATCGGGCCCTCTCCCTCCTGTGACGCCGTCCGTCCGCCTGTGGAGTCGTGCTCACAGCGTTAACTGAAGAGGTTTCTTTTGTGTAAGTCGTCTGTTTTGAAAACTGACTTAACCTGTCAATTTTTTTTTTTTTGCCAGTTCTTATTAATTCAGGATCAAGATATGAAGCAAAGTATCTCAGTGGAATCGCTCACTTTTTGGAAAAGTTGGCGTTTTCGGTCAGTGTCCAACGTGTGGGTTTTGGGTTGTAATTGGGAAGAATTTATATAGCGGTGCTTTCTTATAGGGGTTACTTTATTAAGTTGCCAAGTAATGGTAATAAAAGGTCACTTAATTTCGTGTTGCTTTGAAAGCAAAGATAAACTTTGCTAGGAGCTGTGCTTAGGGTTGTTCTGGGGTTGCTGAACCCGCGGGTGCCTTCCTTGTACCCCTAGTCCACGGACCGCTTCGCCAGCAAGGACAGCATCCTGCTTACCTTGGAGAAGCACGGCGGCATCTGCGACTGCCAGGCGTCGAGGTACCAGCTCGCACACAGCTTGTCGCGCGCCCCCGCGGAACTGCTCGGTGGTCAGGGTCCCACAGCCCTCAGAGAGGCCGTGGCGACGGCGATGAGAAGTGAGCGCCCGCCGGGCAGAGTGGGCGGGAAGCACACACTCATGCAGAGAACACTCCCAGGGCCAGGTGGTTCCCCGAAGGCTGTGCCAGGGGACTTGAGCCAGGCAGGAGCTGGGCACACAAGAGCCCCGTCCCCAAGGTGCTCACAGATCGAGCAGAAGCCACGCCACAGGAGCCAGGCCCAAGGGCGGTGGGAGTGTGGGGCCCGGGCAGCTGACGTGGTTGGGAGTCGGGAAGGAATGCCAGGAAGCCTGGCACCGGGCTGGTTCCCCCACTGGCCAGTCAGTTCACACAGACGCAGACACCGACAAGGGGCTCGGCACGGCGGAGCCTGTGCTGGAGCGAACCCTCCACTGGGCAGCGCAGTGCTGCACAGGCTGTGTGCGCTGTCGTCTGCCTGTGGCCACCCCGAGGCGGGAAAAGCACGGCTGGTGCGGGCTGTGCGCGCTGTCGTCTGCCTGTGGCCACCCCGAGGCGGGAAAGCCCGGTGCGTGCTGACCCTCGGCGCCGAGTGATGTCACGTCCCCAGGGCCCCGCCTGCCCTCAGGGCCGGTGTTGCTGGTTTTTTCCAGAGATACCACCATGTATGCGGTGTCTGCCGATTCGAAAGGCCTGGACACGGTGGTGGGCTTGCTGGCTGATGTGGTCCTGCACCCCAGGCTCACAGGTGGGTGTTGAGGCCGCCTGGGGCGGGACACTGGGAGGTGCAGGGCCCTCCCATGGGGACGCGCACTGTATCTTTGGAGACCTCAGCTCACCTGCCTGTGAGTTGGTGCAATTTTATTGGAAATAACGCTGGCGAGGGGCAAGTTTTAGTGCTGGTTCTCCGAGACACCAGCTCACACCCTTTGACGGGTTAGCAAAATTGGTTCTTTGAGCAGCGTGTCTTGACTGTCTGTAAACATCCTGGTCCGTTCCCTTCTGGGCCCTGCGAGTGGTGGACTCGCTCCCGCCAGGGCCAGGGCCAGGAGCGGCCACGTTGCTGTCACAGCCAGTCCGACCGCTGCTTCCACGCAGCCTGCCTGTCGGCTGCAGTTCCGCTCAGGGCTCTCTGGCCTGTTGAACAGCCTCAGCACTGTCACACCCATTGTCCTCACGTCCTCACACAGCACTGCGGCAGGTCAGGGCCAGTGCCTCCAGCGGGGCGGGCCGGGGCTGAGCAGGGCCAGGGGGCTGCTGCGCGCTCTCCCTCCTCACACGTGTCCCCCAGGCCTGCCCCAGAGGAAGGCAGAGGGACGGCCAGTGTTCGCCACCAAGGACGCTCGGCCCAGCTCTGCTGGCCTGTGGGGCCTGAGCCCTGTCTCCTGCCCTTCACAGAGGAGGAGATTGAGATGGCGCGCATGGCTGTCCAGTTTGAGCTGGAGGACCTCAACATGCGGCCTGACCCGGAGCCTCTCCTCACCGAGATGATTCACGAGGTGCGAGGCCGCCCTGTGTGCCGGGCGGGACCAGGACGGTGGGAGGGGCGTTCTAACCTTTCCGTCCCTACAGTGACCGGGTCGTCCCCTCCACCGAGAGCAGCGGTTCTCAACCTGTGGGTCGCGACCCCTTTGGCGGTCGAACGACCCTTTCACAGGGGTCGCCTAAGACCATCCTGCATCTCAGATATTTACATGACGATTCATAACAGTAGCAACATGACAGTGATGAAGTAGCAACGAAAATAATTGTATGGTTGGGTCACAACATGAGGAACTGTATTTAAAGGGCCAGAAGGCTGAGAACCACTGATGGAGAGTGAGCCTCTGTGGACCCTTGGGGACTGTCCGCCCTGGAGGGGTCTCCACGCACGGGAGGCTGTCCTGTGGCTGGAGGCCGCTTTCCGGGAGAACACGGTCGGCCTCCACCGCTTCTGCCCCACAGAAAACATAGCGAAGATCGACCGCGACGTGCTCCACTCCTACCTGAGGAACTACTACACGCCGGACCGCATGGTGCTGGCGGGCGTGGGCATCGAGCACGACCACCTGGTGGAGTGCGCCAGGAAGTACCTCCTGGGCGCCCGGCCGGCCTGGGGGAGCGGGGCCGCCGTGGACGTTGACCGCTCCGTAGCGCAGTACACCGGGGGCGTCGTCAAGGTACAGGGCAGGGGACCGTGGCCTCGGGTCAGACGCGCTCTGTGACCTCAGGTCTTGGTTCGTTTTGTTGGTTCTGGGGAGTTCAGTGAACTGCACTCGTGGCTTTGCCTCGAACACGTCCTGGTCTCTACAGCGCACGTTCTCGAAGCCGCGTGCCTATTGTGTTTAGCTTCAGCGGGGTTGGGGGTAGATCTGGCTAAGGCACTGGTGAAGCCTGATTCACTGACTGTTCTTGCTGGTTACAGCTAGAGAGAGACATGTCCAAGGTCAGCCTGGGCCCCGCCCCGTTCCCTGAGCTCACGCACATCATGATAGGGCTGGAGAGCTGCTCCTTCCTGGTGAGTCCCGCAGGCTCCCTCCCCGCTGGCCCCGCGTCCCCCGGCCCGGCGCGGCCCCTGTGAGCTCCGTCCTCCTCTCTGCAGGAGGCTGACTTCATCCCCTTCGCGGTGCTGAACATGATGATGGGCGGCGGCGGCTCCTTCTCAGCTGGCGGGCCCGGCAAGGGCATGTTCACCCGGCTCTACCTCAACGTGCTCAACAGGTGAGTGGCGCTGCCCCTTGCCATCCCCAGGGCCACAGGCCCAGCTGAGGGCGTCTCACCTTCCAGGTGTCTCTCCCTCCCGTCCCTGCAGGCACCACTGGATGTACAACGCCACCGCCTACCACCACAGCTACGAGGACACGGGGCTCCTGTGCATCCACGCCAGCGCCGACCCCAGACAGGTGAGGCCAGGCCGGTGAGGCCAGCTGCTGCAGGGCGTCTCAGGCGGGCTGTGTAAACAACTCTCGCTTTGGCCTCATGCCTCCCTCGCAGGTTCGAGAAATGGTGGAGATCATCACCAAGGAGTTCATTTTAATGGGTGGGACTGTGGATGTGGTAAGTATGGCCCCAACACCGGTGGCCCCAACACCGGTGACCCCGTCCAAGGCTGAGCTTGTCCTATGGGGAGCCCTCCGTGGTTTTCACTGGGCACCTGGTCTGCTTGCACCTGGCTGACCCCGTGCGTCTCCTGGCTGCCTGAGGTCCTCGGCTCTGCTGACAAACGCCGCACACAAGGCAGGGCCCTCCCGCCGCCTGCGGGCGATTCAGAGCAGCCCCATGCGCAGCCCTGCCAGCCCTCCTGGCTTCTCCTTTTCAGCTCCTCGGTCTCTAGCCCAGCGCTTGATACCTTACGTGTTCAGAAGCCTCGTTACTTCCTGGCCCAGAACTGGCACAAATAGCACATTTTACACGCACATACACACGCATTGCGCACAGGTGTACACGCACGCATGCGCACAAGTACCAGACAAGCCCAGCGTGCAGGCCCCGTGCCTCGGGGTCGGTGCACATGCTTTCCCTCAGGTCACACTGTGCGGCCCCGTGTTTCCTGTAGCCTCTCGTGCTCCCTCTGAGCAGAAAGAAGCAGCGTCACTCCAAGCGGAAGGGCTTGAAGTCACTGGCGGGTCCACAGGGCCCTGCTGGGCAGGCAGTGCTCCCTCCCGACGGGAGGCGCCGAGGTCGCCTTCAGTATTTGCCTGAAGTGCAGTCGTGAAGCGCAGTCCTGAACGGGCAGCTGCTTTACTTAGAAATGACACAACTTCCAGCCAGTCTCTCAGGACTTGCTCTGCGAAGTCTGTCGGGTCCCAGAGCCATCGGGCCACCTGCCTCCCAGCTGCCTCTGTCCTCGAACCCCAGGCCGCACTCCCTTGTAACACTCACCCCTGGTCAGAAGGGCTCCCGGAACAGAGCTGGTAGCTGAGCTGTCCCCTCAGCGTTGGCCCGGGAGCACGGTGGGCAGGGCCTGGGCACCGGGGAGCCAGCCGTCTGCCTCAGCGCTGACCTTGGGCCGGGACACCCTTCCGAGCCACTCGGTGGCTTGAGTGCCTGGCTGACGGCACGCCGGGCTGTCACCCTCAGGTGGAGCTGGAGCGAGCCAAGACGCAGCTGATGTCCATGCTCATGATGAACCTGGAGGCCAGGCCTGTGATCTTTGAGGACGTGGGGAGGCAGGTGCTGGCGACCCGCTCCAGGAAGCTGCCCCACGAGCTGTGCGCGCTCATCCGTGAGTAGCCATGTGTGAGGCTGCGGCTCTAACCACGGGGCCCGGGGGCTCGCGGGTGGCGGGTGTCTCGGCCCCAAGTGTCTGTGGCCTCTCACGTGGCCTCCAGGGGGCTCGGACGTCCTCCGCCGAGTGCCCGGTTTTACTTGCTCGTGCGGCTCAGGGGACAATTTCTAGCTTTCTGATTCCCAAGGGGTCTGTGACCCAGAGGTGGGCACTCTGTTGTGAGGTGTCGCCTGGTGTGAAGCTGGCACCGTTTGTAGTGTCCCCTGGGCTTGGAGTCCTGTGGGGCCCCGCAGGCCCTCGAGAAGGACGGTGCTCCACCTTCCTGTGGCCTCATCTTCCGCAGCAAAGCCAGCCCTGCCGGGTGCGTTGCCAGGTGGCTCCTGGCTTCTCTGCCCGGCTCAGTGTGCAGCCTCTGCCGCGTTCCTCCCTCAGACCACACACTCGGAGGGGAGGGCTCCCTTCTCTGCTGACCCACCAGCTTTTCCCTGAGTTCCTATGGGGGGCATGTCCTGTTGCATTTGGAAACATGGACACTTCCCCATCGCTAAGCAAAGCCAAGCCCGCTCCCGTCCTTCGCCCTGACCCACGGGCAGTCCACACAGCTGCTCCTGACCCTCCGAGTCCTCCGCTCCTCTCCCCGGGGTGGTGGCAGATTAGCGGCCTGGAGGCCCGGGACCACAGTGTGTCAGGCCTTCCCGTCCCTTGTCCCCGTGCCAGGCGACGTGAGGCCAGAGGACATCAAGCGAGTTGCTTCGAAGATGCTGCGCGGGAAGCCGGCAGTGGCCGCCCTGGGCGACCTGAGTGACCTGCCCAGCTACGAGCACATCCAGGCGGCGCTGTCCAGCAGAGACGGGCGCCTGCCCAGGACCTACCGGCTTTTCCGGTAGAGGCTGTTTGCACACGTTTCTTTGGAGGTGAATTTAGTGCAAGAACTGAGCGCTGCGAACCACAGGACACTTCTCCGCAGGGTGAACTCACACGCTGACGTGGCCGCACTCGGCGCCCTCAGGACTGGGTGTGCCTCCAGCACTCCACTCGGCCGGGTGGCGTGCAGAAGGCTCCGGCCACGAAGCGCCTTGTCAGTGCCAGGGCATGGCCTGGGCACGCTGACTGCTTCACGGTGCGGCCATGCGCCTGGGCTGTCTGCCGATGTCATCAATTGCACTGGTGTCCTCACCCTTGATTTAGGATGGGTCGTTCCAGGCCGTTGGAATTTTCTAGAACAAGGCAGGGAAGTGCCAGCCACCTGTCCCCCGATAGGCCTTCCGTTTGACCCAGCATTGCCAGGCCGCTTGCCCTCATTGGAAGATGGGCTCTGACTTCAGGTGTCCACGCACAGGGTGGGAGGGGCTGGGAGACGGGAGCTGTAGGTTCAGAAGGGAAAGGTTTGTGCTTCTCAAACTCCAGTTCCCATAGAAGCCCCAGGTTCCACGTGGGAACCCCGAGTCCCCCGGGTAGTTCTAGGCCACCACAGTGTAGAGGGCAGCGTCCTGGCATGGCCATGGGGCACTGGAGGAGAGGGGCCTCCATGTCATCTTTCCTGTGACCCCAGGCAGCCTGGCCTCTGCCGTACAGGGGTACAGGGGGGTGTGCGTGGCGGGGGTGGGGGAATCAAATAAACACGTCCGCGTTACTTCTGTCTGCAATCGACTGTTTTGCAGGGCCTGTCAGTTGCTTTACAACACACCCCAGTGCAGGCGCCTGGTGGAGCATGTCGGTCCACTGCCCTCCGTCCACTGGGGCGGGAGGGAGCCCGGGGGTCGGGGGCTGTCAGTCCAGCGGTGGACTTTCCGTGGTTAGACTCCCTGTGGTTCCACACGGGCAGGCACCTTGCCATGGACGGTCCTGCAGCTCCGCTGCCACCAGGTGTGCGCTGCGGCGGGACAGAGCCCGAGGCAGGAGGTGGCTGGGCCTGGCACCTGCCCGCTCCCTCAGGGCTGGATTGGGCTTCGACCTGGCAGCTTTGCACACATTCTAGAAACTGCCGACTCCCAGACGTGTCTGTTTTGGAAACTGGTCCTAAGTTCTCTCTGCCTGCTGGGTCCCCTGCCACCCTCAGGGCCCCAGGCACTGAGTTCTCTCAGCAGGGACCACCCTCTCCCACGCCCTGCCCTGTCCTGGACAGCACCACGCTTCCCTCCCCCACCCCTCCAGCCCCAGCCGTCACTGCCCGGTGAGAAACTGCCGACTTCCAGACGTGTCTGTTTTGGAAGCTGGTCCTAAGTTGTCTCTGCCTGCTGGGTCCCCTGCCACCCTCAGGGCCCCAGGCACTGAGTTCTCTCAGCAGGGACCACCCTCTCCCACGCCCTGCCCTGTCCTGGACAGCACCACGCTTCCCTCCCCCACCCCTCCAGCCCCAGCCGTCACTGCCCGGTGCCTGTGCTCCCAGGTGTGGCACCCTTCTCTCCCCTCTGTTCCTCCGGGGCAGTTGCCCTGCTGCCAGGGAGACGCACAGCCTGCGAGGCGAGCCTCCGGCACCGCCCTCCCGGTCCTGTTCCCGCATGAAGCCCCTTCCAGAGGCTGGCCACGGTCATTTAAACATTTTCCCAGTGAACTCTGTCCTCCTAAAGCCTCGCGGCCGGTACGAAGCAAATCTCTTCCGACCCAGGATCTTACCAGGGGTGACGGCCGCCCCAGAGACGAAGCGTGACCTTGGGCCAAACTATTTTCAGATTCACATTAAAATCTCTTCCACGGTTTGGGTCAGACCATGCCTAGAAAGAACCATAAAATTGTACTTATTTCAGTCCCTGTTGCCACACCCTTTGTAAGAGATTTTCAGGTAATTAACTTGAGCCTCAGCGGCTTTCAGGGTCGCGTAGCTCCCCGAGATCCCTGGGATCGGCTGTGCCGGCGACTGCTGCCACGGGGTGGCGTGTGCTGCTTTACCGCTTCTTCTGGAGGCTGATGCCGGTCACGTGGCTACACGGTGGGCACTGACTTCCCGACTCACACCTATAGGACGGGTGTGGCCCGCACGGAGGGGGGGGGGGAGGGGGGGCGGCTGAGGGACGCTGTCAGCCGCCAGCCCAGAGCACCCCTGCCTTTTCCTACAAGCTCTGGTGAGAACGGCCTGAAGACAGGCTGTGTCTAGGACTCACACTTTGACCAGAAAGTTAAAGACTCAAAATATGCATTTATTTAAAAATATAAATATGGAAAATAAATAATTGGAAAGACTAGACCAAATGCCCTGGGTTTCCCCGCATTCAAAGCCTACGCCTTTTCAAGAGATGGAACCAGATGGGAAGGAATAATGGTCTAAACACCTTGAAATCCAGACGTGGCGGTGCCAGCCTGGGTGGCAAGGAGGTGCCAGCCTAAGCTTCCAGCAGCGGCTCTGGCTGGCAAGGGCACTGCTGCTATTGACAGGCCTGTGGTGGGGGCACTGCTGGTGGCTGGAGGGGCAGGGCCCTGTCCCGGCCCAGCAGTGGGGACCACGCTTGCTCCCTGGACGTTATCTGGCTTCAACCTGGTGACCAACCTGGTCCCAGCACGTGCCGTGGGATTGGGGGACCCGGGTCACCCCACTGAGCAGCCTCCCTGGTACCAGGCCAGGCATGTGCAGAGAAAGGGCCGGAGGATGGAGACGCAGACGCTGGAGTGGCTGTGAGCTGGCCACGTGTGGCTCTGCTGCTGCTGGAGAGGCGTGAGTCCCGGGAGATGGTGGCAGGTCTGGTGGGGCATCCTCGGGCCCAAGCTCTGCCTGCGGAGAGGGAGGCTGGGTGTCTGCGGGGAAACGTGTAAGCGAGCAGCGGGTCTGGCCCAGGGATGAGGTGAGGGCCGGCTCCGCTGCAGCCCCGTCCCGCTGGGTTCCTGCCAGGACGGCGGCCTGCCTCTGGCCACGGCTGCTCAGCGTCCCCCAGGCTGCGCAGTCCAGGCAGCACGTCCTCGTCCTCGCCAGGGATTCCGGCGGCGGTGCCAGCCCCCGTGGGCAGACCCTCAGGACACGGTGCAGATGGCGCTGGCGTGCTGTGTCTTCAGGGCCTGCTGCCTCTGCATCTCTTTGGAAATCCGCCGTTTAATCCCGATCAGGTACAGCTCGCGGTCGAACTTGCCGGCCGCTAGCGGGATGCTGTGGAGGAAAAGGCGTCAGGAGGGGGGCGGGCCCCAAGGGTGCCCAACCTCACACTCCAGGGTGGACGCTGAGCCAGGCTGGCGCTGTGAGCCAGGCGGAGATCACTGGGTCTGGCCAGCCCATGGGCGCGGGGGCCAGGCCAGGTCCCGACCCTGTGGTGGTCACTCCAGTGACGGCCGCTCAGGTCCACCCAGGGCAGTGATCTCCGCGTGGGCCCTGGAACCTGGCTCCTGTCTGGGGGCAGGATTCGGAGACCATGACCTGCGCCTAGGTCCAAAGCTGGCACCCCCATGGCAGGCAAGGCGCCTGTCCCTGCCCCCCGCCTCGCCCCGTGCCCCGAGAGTGGACGGGCCTGGACGGTACTGACTTGTCTCTGCCCGGCCTCACTTTCACGCGGAAGAGGCCGTACACGGGGCGGTGGTCGGAGGTCTTGACCCCGGGGCAGGAGGAGTAGGTGAGCGGACAGATGTCACCCCGGTGGCGGCTCCGGTACAGGACCCGGTCCTGCAGGGACAGCCAGAGGCAGGGCCCCCGGTGACGTGAGCGGAGTCCCCAGTCAGTCCTGCTGTGGAAGCCCGTCCCGGAGCCCCGCACCCCAAACCCCCTTTATCGCCGGGCACCCAGGTGCCGGGAGAGGCAGGTGTGCCACTTCCCCCGCCGCCCGGATGCAACATCCGTGCCCTCAGCCCTGTGGAGCGGACGAGGCAGCCAGGTTCCAACCCGCCCCTGCCTCCCAACGGGGCCCCGACAGCCAGTGGTCCAGGGAGGGCCCCAGGGAGTGGGC
>NW_005370704.1:1447797-1450011 GCF_000412655.1 Myotis brandtii
CCCAGGTCAGACTGCCCGCACAGGGACCGAGTCCCGAGCCCTGGCTCAGGAGCGGCCGCGCTCACCGTGTAGGACGGGGTCCGCTGCTTGGAGGAGGTGTCGTAGGAGTCCTTCCCGATGTCGAACTTGTACGACGGCAGGAAGTGGATGTCTGCCTCCTGGAAGCCCTTGAAGATGGACCCTGGGGCGGGCACAGGCCTGGCTCAGACCTGGCAGGGAGCTCCGGCTCGCTCTCTGCAGGCCTCCCCCTCCTGGTCACCAACCCCTCCCCCGCTCCGTCCTCCCCCTCCTGGTCACCATCCCCCCCCTGCTCCAGGCGCCCCCTCTCCTGGCCATCACCCCCTCCCCCGCTCCATCCTCCCCCTCCTGGTCACCAACCCCTCCCCCGCTCCGTCCTCCCCCTCCTGGTCACCATCCCCCCCCTGCTCCAGGCGCCCCCTCTCCTGGCCATCACCCCCTCCCCCGCTCCATCCTCCCCCTCCTGGTCACCAACCCCTCCCCCGCTCCGTCCTCCCCCTCCTGGTCACCATCCCCCCCCTGCTCCAGGCGCCCCCTCTCCTGGCCATCACCCCCTCCCCCGCTCCATCCTCCCCCTCCTGGTCACCAACCCCTCCCCCGCTCCGTCCTCCCCCTCCTGGTCACCATCCCCCCCCTGCTCCAGGCGCCCCCTCTCCTGGCCATCACCCCCTCCCCCGCTCCATCCTCCCCCTCCTGGTCACCAACCCCTCCCCCGCTCCGTCCTCCCCCTCCTGGTCACCATCCCCCCCCTGCTCCAGGCGCCCCCTCTCCTGGCCATCACCCCCTCCCCCGCTCCATCCTCCCCCTCCTGGTCACCAACCCCTCCCCCGCTCCGTCCTCCCCCTCCTGGTCACCATCCCCCCCCTGCTCCAGGCGCCCCCTCTCCTGGCCATCACCCCCTCCCCCGCTCCGGCCTCACCTCTCTGCATCTCCCGGGCAAGCTGGTCGAGCTGCAGCAGGGCGGGCACGCGGGCTCCCGGGTCCTGCCTCAGGATGGCCTCCACGGACACACGCCCGCCGCTCAGGCGGAAGTTGAAGTCGCCAAACCAGAAGACCCCGTCGAAGCGGGTGGTGACGTCCGCTGGGCACAGGCCAGAAAGCGCATGAGCCCAGCCTTCCCCACGCAGGAGCCGCGGTGTCCCCTGCCCCCATCTGCCTCCATCAACTCCCCAGAGCACAGGGCGGAGGCGCCTGCTGGGCAGGGAGCACCTGTGAGCACCGTGGGGCCCGCTCACCTGCGTCCGAGCGGTAGGAGCAGGTGTCCGGCACGTTCTTGGGCAGCGCAAGGCCCTGGATGGTCTTGCTGTAGTCCAGCAGCCTCTCGCTGACCTTCCCGTCTCCGGCTGCGGGGATGGGGGGGAGGGGGGAGCCCCGAGGGGCAGGTCTGGCTCAGGGCTGGACACGGGTCAGTGAGGGTGGAGACCCCGCAGCAGCAGGGCCCGCAGTGAAGCCCCCGCAGGAGGTGGCACCGTCAGGGTCGGGGCAGTCACTGTCCCCACACGACCCCTGGGGTCGGGGCAGGTGACTCACAGGTGAAGTGGGACGTGATGAAGAGGAAGGAGGTGCCGAAGAAGGTGAAGCCGACACCCAGGGCCCCCTTGGTCTTGATCTGGGACACGATGCGTGTGGTCACGGTGGAGCTCTCCACCTCTGCGGGAGGGAGCAGAGCTGAGGGCCGCCGCGGCCCGAGGGCCCCGCGCCCCGCGGAGTGTGTCCCCGACGGGTGGGCGAGGGCGGGGGCCGGCGGCGGGGCGGGCGCTACCTGAGCAGAACCAGATGAGGTCCCTGCGGATGAGCACGGACAGGTGCAGCGCCCCGTGGGCCGCCGAGTGCAGCATCACGTAGTGCGGGCCCAGCGTCTCCTGCAGGCGCGTCTCCCACTCCCGCCTGGGGGGACAGCGGCGCCCTGGGCAGCGGACCAGGCTCCTGGCTCCACACCCCAGGGCGCGGAAGGAGGGGCCGGAGGGGCCCTGCGGTCTGGCCTCCTTGTCTTGCAAGGAGAACGGGGGACATGAGCCGTACAAGGGGTTTGCTGGGCCAGAGACGGGGGCTCCCCGGACATCGCGGAGCTGTCACCCCGCTGCCTCTCAAGGATCCAGGGATGTGGGCCGGGTCCCAGCGCTGCTAAGACTTGAGCAGAGTTCCAGGCCCACCCGGCGGGCCAGGGAGAAGGCCAGGCCGGCGGGAGGGAGGCCA
>NW_005370704.1:1450239-1451196 GCF_000412655.1 Myotis brandtii
CCTGAGCGTGACCCGAAGTGTGTGCCCCCACGTGCACACCCGGGCCTGAGCGTGACCCGAAGTGTGTGCCCCCACGTGCACACCCGGGCCTGAGCGTGACCCGAAGTGTGTGCCCCCACGTGCACACCCGGGCCTGAGCGTGACCCGAAGTGTGTGCCCCCACGTGCACACCCGGGCCTGAGCGTGACCCGAAGTGTGTGCCCCCACGTGCACACCCGGGCCTGAGCGTGACCCGAAGTGTGTGCCCCCACGTGCACACCCGGGCCTGAGCGTGACCCGAAGTGTGTGCCCCCACGTGCACACCCGGGCCTGAGCGTGACCCGAAGTGTGTGCCCCCACGTGCACACCCGGGCCTGAGCGTGACCCGAAGTGTGTGCCCCCACGTGCACACCCGGGCCTGAGCGTGACCCGAAGTGTGTGCCCCCACGTGCACACCCGGGCCTGAGCGTGACCCGAAGTGTGTGCCCCCACGTGCACACCCGGGCCTGAGCGTGACCCGAAGTGTGTGCCCCCACGTGCACACCCGGGCCTGAGCGTGACCCGAAGTGTGTGCCCCCACGTGCACACCCGGGCCTGAGCGTGACCCGAAGTGTGTGCCCCCACGTGCACACCGGGCCTGGGTGCAGGGGGTAACTCCACCCTGCGGCCGCACGGCCACCTGGCTTTAGCCCTGTAAGCCCCGCAGGCCCAGGACGAGAGAGGGACACCCTGTGGACGGGAGGGTGGCGCCCTGAGGACAGCGGGGCTACCAGCCTGGGTATCTGCCTCCTCCTCCACATTCGCCAGGCCCTGTGGAGCGAACAGGAGTGACCCCGAGGTAGACTCGGGGCCCTGGGTGACCTGAGCCAGCGGGTTCAACGTGGGGAGGGGGAGGCTGCTGGGGGAGGCCTCAGGGAGTGGCTGGCCTTCCTCTCCTATGTGCTGTCCGCCTGAAACCGCTCTAACGAGAGGGGCTGC
>NW_005370704.1:1451220-1452264 GCF_000412655.1 Myotis brandtii
GAGGAATGGGGCACCGGCAGGAGGCGTCCTGGGTGTGGCTCAGAGGCCGGAAGGAACAGGCAGGAACCCCGGCCGCATCCCACTCACCTTCTGGCCCTGCATGTTCCACGTGGCCACAAAGAGGGCCAGGGTGCGGTCGGGGAAGTACCGGGCCAGCTCCTCCGCCCCCATCAGGGCCCCGCTCGCCAGCAGGCTCCCCTCCAGGTAGCTCCTGCAAGGACAGACTGAACTGGGGTGCGAGCAGACGCCCCTCGGGCGCCCCCAGTCAGGGCCTGGCAGACTGTGCTTCAAACAACCCGCCCAGCCCTGGTCGATGGGATCGGAGCCGAGGAGGCCGGAGCCCGTGTGGGGAGACGCGGCAGACAGACAGGCCTGCGGGGACGGGGAGCGGGGTGGAGTGACCCCCAGGCCAGCTCCCAGGAGAAGCTCCGGCTCAGGAGCCCCAGCTGGGGACTCACAGCTCTGGCCTCGGGAGCGGTGAGCCAGAAAGAAGCCCGCATTTGGGCGTCGTGAGCAAAGGGAAGATGTGGGGACGGCACTCAGGTTCTTTTCAAGCCGTAAACATGCCGACGTGGGTTCAATATTAAAGCCCCGAGCCCGTGGCGCCCGTCCTCCCTCCCCCAGGAGCGGGCGCTCAGCAAACGGGGTCCCAGACACCGGAGACGCCACGGCCCTGCTGGAGCCCAGCAGGAAGCCAGCGCCTCTGCCCTCCTGCCGAGTGGCCCTGGGCTCTCCCTCCACCTGGCACGGCCCTCGGCCATCAGCCTGGGCAGGAGTCACCTGGGAAGGACTGGGAGACCCGGTCAGTCTCCACCTTTATGCGCTGGACACATTCCAAGCACCCGGTCCTCTGACCCTAAAATAAAGGCACAGACGCCGAGCCCCACCCCCACCCCGGGGTCCCTACCTGCTGCGGACGTCCTTGGCTCGGATGGGCGCTAGGAGGCTGAAGGAGGACTTGGCCGAGCGCAGGGAACAGTCGTCGGAGGCCAGGGGGCTGGGGGAACGGCCGGGGCCCAGGCTGCTGTGGGCCCGCGACAGCCT
>NW_005370704.1:1453874-1460305 GCF_000412655.1 Myotis brandtii
AACGTGGCCCTGCAGGGGCCTGACAGCAGCCGGAACAGGCCACCGGTCTGGAGGCTCACTGACTCCAATCAGCTAAGCAAGCAGGTGCGCGCCGAGCGCAAAATACTTTATTTAACAATTTGCAGTGTAACAATTTGCATTTAGGAAAAATAGCCCCTCCGGGGAAGCTTCTTGAATCAAGTCACTAACAGGACAAGGGGCTGGAGAAGCCGAGGGCAGCAGGTCTCAGGCCCCAGGAGCCCCACCCCCTGGACAGGGACCGCGGGACCCTAGCGAGGCCGGGCCTTTCCCAGCGAAAGAACATGGGTCCCATCACACCCGTGGGCGCCCCAGACGGTCACGTGACCCGGAAAGCGGAGGACCTGTGCCGAGGCCACATTCCCATGACCCTCCGCTGAGATTGAAAATACCAGGCGAACTACAGAATTAGTTCCTAGTGATTTTATAAATATCTCCACCCGTCCTCAGCCCCTCAGGCGGAACAAGAAGGGGAGCGGCTCTGAGAACCGCCTGAAGGCAGAGCTGGAGGGAGTCGGTGGGAGGAGCCTTGGCAGGTGGCCGGTGAGCAGCCGGTCGGCCCTGCCGGCCCGTGTGGGGAACCCGGGGCAGAGATCAGCTTCAGGAGCTGCTGTCAAGAAGGTATTTTAAGCCACTTTCGTCAAGATGTCGCCAACAGTGCCAGCCAGGTGAGGGCACGTCGCTGAATGGCGCAGAGCTGGCCACCACACAGCTGCTCTGCCGGAGCCCAGCCAGGCCTCACTGAGCCACACCGGCTGGTCGGCGAGGACCAGGCACCCGGAACCCAGGCTGTGCCCTGGCTCTCTCCCTCGCGGGCGGACAGAGCCAGGCCCCTGGCGGCAGGGACCCTCGTGGTCCTGCTGGGCCGCAGACACGCCTTTGCTGCGGGAGGAGCGCTCCACGCTGACCACGGCGTCTCTGCCTTCCCTCAGAGGCTGGTGAAGACACACCGCCAGCGACTGCTGTCAGGGCTGCGGACGCCGGGGCGGGAGCTGGCCGTGGCTGCAGAGCAGGCGTCGGGGTCGCTCAGTCAGGCCTGCTCTTCCCTCCAGCGTCTTAGAGGAACTGGGACGAACCTGGCAGCCACTCGCCGTCAGCCCGAGACGCCCGAGTCCCTGCAGCTCAGCTCCCCAGCAGCAAAGGGCGTCCGGCTGCGCTCAGCATGACATTCCTACGTGACTACAAAGGCTTATCCTGAACTCATTCTTAGGTAGAAGGGGGGCCGAAGGTCCCTCCTGTCCTCGGACCTGGGAGCTGTGGGGCGCCTGGCAGCTCCTCCTCACGAGGTGCGAGCACAGGACTCTGCTGCGTGTCCATCGGGCACAGGAGGGAGCCGGGCGGTCAGCCGAGTGTCGGTGGAGAGCAAGCTCAGGTCCCAGTGCTGACGGAGCAGGGCCATCTACCTCAGCACTGGGTACTTCCTCTGGCCAATCCTCCCAGGCCTGGCGCTTCCCGAGGTGGCCGAGGCCTGAAACGACATGGACAGCACTGACTCCGCCCGCCCCGAGGTGGGTGCCCCTCGTGAGGGCTCAGGGTGCTGCATGTGGGCCGGGGTGACAGGCCAGCACCCCTGACGCCCAAAGGGCAAGTTGCTGTGCCCGTTTTTGCAGCCACGACCTCGGGCCGCATCAGGGTCAGGCCCTGGGGTCCCTTTAAAGGTGCAGCCATTTGCTAGGGGCTCAGGGAGCCAATCCCAAGGGCTGAGCATCTGAGGAGAAGGACAGGCACCGACTTGCTCCCTCACAGACCAGACTGACGTGCAGGCTGAGGGCTCCTGTGGAGGGAGGGAGAGCCACCACCCCATCCTGAAGTGGAAAACAGACGGGTTCCAGGTGGAAACAGGCCTTGGCCCTGGGAGGGGGAGGGGAACAGAGGCCAAGAAAGGGCCTCCTGGGCAGCTGCCCAACGCAGAGGGCAGCAGGGCGGCTCCGAGTAAGGAGGCTGGGCACACCGGGCGGCGGGCACACGGGCGGCGAAGCAGGGTGTGCCCCAGGGCGCAGGTGGTTTCCATTCTCAGTGCCCAGAGCTCTGCAGATGCCTGTCCCCCAGCTCCCCTGACCCGGCAGCCAGTCTGTGCTGTAGAGGCAAGAGCCTGGGAGGGAGGGGAGTGGGAGGAGCAGTGGAGAACACCCTTCCTCTCTAAAATCAATAAATATGTTTTTTTAAAAAAAGAACACCCTGATGGAAGGACGTGGCCACCAGGTGGCGCAGCACGGCCGGCGCAGCCAGGGAACCGCAGTGGGCACAGCAGCAGGAGCGGCAGGACCCGAGGCCGTGGCCCAGCCGGCGCTGGGCCTCCCACTCCCGCCCAGGAGACCGCGCAGCTTACCTGTGCGAACTGCGCAGGGTTGTAGAAGGTCACGGATGCCCCGGGGGGCGCCTCTGCCGGGGGGTGGTCACTGGGAGCCTGAGAACCACAGAGAGCGCAGCTCAACAGACGACGCCACAGCCACAAGCACAGACACTATTCTGGGTGAGCCGCAAAGCAGCATGCACAGAGCTCGCGACCGGGCGACCAGGCGTGCGCAGCGTTAGTGCGGTGAGCAGCCAGCAGGCACGGCAGCGACTGCCATCTAGTGTCCAGCGCGGAACCAGTGCGGTGACACGCAAACTAAAGGCCACATGACGCCTTCCAACCAGTCACGGGCAAGCCTGGCTCCACGCGACACGAAGATGCAGCATTCCTTTCCTCCCTTCCCAGCGCGGCCACAGGACAGCTGTCGCGCTGCACTCGCCCGGCTGAGCGTGAACCTGCTTGTGCTTGAGCAGAAGAGGAATTCTTCCTTTCAGATGAGCACGGACCCAGAGCGAGGCCACGCCCACGGCCAATGATTTGGAAAAAGCCAATTCAGGGAGTGCAGTTACAATCCCCCACCCCTGGCACGTTGGGGTCCACTCAATGGTCAGTGCGTCTGCACGTGGACACTCGCCGAGACGCTGGAAGAAAGGAACCCTGCATCCCAGTGATGTGGCGGCTGGGTGACACCTGGGTGACGTTAGTGAGCCACCAGCACAGCGCCCTGAAGGAACACGAAGGTGACCCAGTAGAGCCCTGTGTTCAGTGAGAACCGCCAGCCACGGGTACCTGGTGGAAGTGCTGGCTCACTTCACGGGACAGTGAGCTCATTGAGCTACAGCGCGAAAGCTACAAAACAGCGAGAACAGACAGTCAAATGCGCCGCGCTCCAAGCCGGGGAGCAACTCCAGAGCTTTACAAGCCACGAGAACTCCAGTGGGAAGAGGCCGGCGAGCCTCGCAGGCCCGTTTTAACGCCCAGGTCTGGTTAAGATACATTAGTGGGGGGTCTGTCCGGGTCTCGGCCAGAGCCGCCGACCGCAGGACCCTGAGGAATGCAGCAATCGGCGTGCCAGGCTGTGGGCAGAGCTTGGGTTGTGACCTCAAACCCCTCCCAGGGACTCTGCTCACAACAGTGCGATTGCACTTAGGATACAGCAACTCTTCAAGTTGTGAAAGCGTTTAAACTGCCTGTTCTGCCCATTAACACTCATTTTCACAGGAAGAGACTCTGGGGCGCCCTTACCTCTCCCCCCTGGGGACCGTCCACTGGGTAGGGGGCCAGTGCAGAAGCAGGGAGCGAGTTTGCCGGGCTCACCACCTGCCGGGAAGGACACGAAATGCAGCAACTACCAAGGTCAGTGAGCGAGCCTCCCGCAGGGGCGGGTGACATGGCGCCCTCCTTGGGTCCAGGCTACAGACTGCCCTGCTCCACGGAGGGCTCCTCGGAGAAGTGGAGCAAAGAACCCACTGTGTGTGCACCGGACATCACCATCCCGCGTCCCACTGTGTGCCTGTGACCTGGTGTGACTTGTATCCCATTTCTGAGAAGGAACCTGAGCCTGGAAGTGACTCCCACATCTCACACACTGACTAGCGGGGACCAGGGCTGAACCGGCTGATCCGACTTCAGAGCCCACACTCTGAACCACTCTCCTTCCCGTCAAGTCCTCCACAGGAAACGCCTTTCCTGCCGGGACCTCAATGAGACACCAGCACGTCCCACACGTGCTGACAGTGTGAGCCCCCCTGGACGGTCGCCCGCGCACAGAAGAGGTGTCCCGGGGACGCCCACAGATGATCAAGAGCCGCTCCTGGCCGGGGAGGAGGCAAACCCCCACGGGGCCTGTCCTGTCCCGCTGTGTCCGCTCACCTGCGGTTCCGAGGAAGGTTCTGGAAGGGCTGGACCCCCAGCTGGCGCCTGCCCTTCCCTGCCAGACCCTTCTGCAGGTGGGGCTCCCTCTGCGTCTGTGCAGGAGACAGCAGGGAGGGGCTGACACATCCCAGCAGCCGGCCGTGTCCACCTACCTGCACGCATGTACTCGCGGAGGGAGGGCACGCGAGGAGGAGGGCCCGCGAGGAGGGAGGGGATGAGGCCCTCTGCACCCTGCGGCACTCCTCTCCGGGGAGAGTAAGGCCAGCGGCTCTCGGGGAGTCAGGGCAGACGTGGGCTACTGCAGACGTGCCGCCCACACTGCCTACCTGGGTTTGGTTCAAACAGCTGCGCTGGGATCGGGAGCGGGGCAAGTGGAGCAAAGAGGTCCGCGGGGGCAAGCGCCGGGTCGGTGCGCTGGGACCCGCCCGGGTTGAGGATGTCCACATAGCGCGCTCGGCTCCCGGCTACGGTGGGAGGTGGGAGGTGGGAGGTGGCAGTCAGTGGCGTGCCACCGCCCGCTCCCACGGCCTCCTCCCCGCGGCAGAGAAGGAGCCGCAGGAACCTCTCCCGTCCCACCGAGCGGCTGTGGGACGGCCCCCCGAGGCGCGCCTCTGCTGGCACCTGCCCCGGGTGAGGGCCCCCCTCCACCCTGCTCTGCACCCCCTGCAGTCCCACTCAGGACCCAGTCCCCGGCACGGCTGCAGGACACACGGGTTATCCAAACCAGCACCCACTTCTGGCCTGACTTTGTTACCTGCTTTTCTAGAAAACATGTTCACAGAGGCTCTGGGGGGCCCGCCAGGCCCAGGGGCGGCAGCTTGCGGAGCCTTGGGGAGCGACACTGGGGGTGGGGGCGGAGCCTTCTTCTGCGGAGGGACAGTGGCTTCAGAAACCTGCTCATGAGCCCAAAGGCCCGGACGCGCCACAGACAGAGCCTCGGAGGCAGGCCTCCTCCCGGGCACAAGGAGCCCCCGCCCCCCAACGAACCTCCTCCTCCGGCTCATTGGTGTCCACCCATCGGTTCTTCTTCTCGTCCCAGACGATCTGCCGTGATTACGAAAAGCAAAGAACAAGGTCAGCGGGCAGAGCGGAGCGGCTAGCCCAGTGGTCGGCAAACTGCGGCTCGCGAGCCACATGCAGCTCTTTGGCCCCTTGAGTGTGGCCACGAAGTTTCAATCGCACTGTACGTGCGCGCCCGCATGTGGTATTTTGTGGAAGAGCCACACTCAAGGGGCCGCAGTTTGCCGACCACTGGGCCAGCCTGACTACTTTGTGACACAGACTGGAGGGACACGTATGTGTGTCGTTCTGAAGCTGAAATACAGTGCCAACAACGCTGCCGGACACGCCACCGCGACACCCACCGAGCCCTCGGGGGCCCCTCCGGCGACACCCACCGACTTGTTCTTGTCGTCTGGCAAGTACGCTTCCGTCCTCTTCTTCCCAGACAGCCAGCGCGAGAACCAGGACTCGGCATTCTGAACCAAACCAGGACAAGCACGTGAGGGCGTGGCCGAGCGAAACGACACAGGACAAGCCTTGTGTCCCGCTCTGAGGACCTGCAGCCAGGAGCACGCGGACTTGTGTCCACACGTGGGGAGACCTCCTGCGAGTCCTGACAACACAGGGAGCCTGGGGGAGGACAGCGCACGCGGCCGAGGATGGAGAGGCACAAACAAGCACCACCCCCGCCAGGAAACGCCAACGCAAGCACAGCAAGTGTCACCGCCTGGCAGAAGGGCCGGCAGGAGTGCCAGTGCCCGCCCTGCACACGGGACAGGGCCTGGACGGTGGTGCCACTGTGGGCGGCTGCCGGGAGGGTGGCGTGCACCACCTACAGCGCCTTCTGAAGCTGGACCGGCTGCCTGTGCCCTGGGCCACACCCGAGAGAAACAGCGCCCTTGCCACCAGCCCAGGCAGAGCCCGGTGTGCCCGTCGGGAGGAAGGGCAGTAGGACGGTGGCAGCCACACGGATCGCCCCACATGGGGGACGGGCCTCCTTCAGGCGAAACGCAACGAAGGCCAAACTCCTCAGTGAGACAGAGAGGCCGCCCCAGGCGGGAGGGGACAGTCCTAGACACGCAGGGCCTCTGGGAGCAGGAACGGCCCTAGCTCTGAGCTGGGCGGGGTGACACGTGGGCACAGACAGAACGCCCACCACTGTGCCCCTCACACCATGGCTCCTCTGAAAACGCGTCTGGCTTAATTAGAGAAGAAGCGACCGCCTGGCCCTGGCCTCCGG
>NW_005370704.1:1460419-1461621 GCF_000412655.1 Myotis brandtii
CCGCGTTACCTTCTTAGGCTCCTTGGGCTCTTTCTTGGCTGCTGGCACCGGGCTCTTCCCTGCGGGAGCGGGCGTCCGAGACGGAGGCTGCAGGGCCCCCAGGCTGGCACCCCCCCACACTGGGGGGGCCTCGGAGTCCTGCGGCATCCTCGGGGAGCCCTGTCCAAGCAACGCGGGAACCGGTTCACCTGGGGCACTGCCCAGGAGCCCAGAACATCCCTGAGAGATCGGAGAGCCAGAGCGAGGAGAGGAGAGGGAAGGAGGCGGGACGGGAGGGCAGCCCTGGCGCCCGGGCCAACCTGAGAGCCAGCCCACAAACAAGCGGCTCATCAAGGGGCATCACGGGACCAGAAGGCGGGCTCTGGGCCGGGAGAAACGGACTCCACGTACCCCGAGCGTCAAGACTGGTCAGGGAGCCGTGGGCGTTTTAATGAAAAATGTCCCTGGTCAGAGTCTGTTTTCAATAGTTAACTCTCATTTTCACTTTTCCAGGACAGAACACACAGTGCAGTTTCAACGACAGCGATCGCCTGCTGTCGGTGTCCGTGCTGAGCTGGACACCCTAGAGAAGGTTCCAGAAAGTGGCTGTAGACAGCATTTGTCCCGCCCGCTGGGCATCAGAGTAAACAGATGGTATTTACACCAAACAGGTCTGATAAGATGAGTCTGTTTCCAGGAACCCGGGGGGACTGCAGGGGCCCCGTGCAGAGCAGGTGCAGGGCCGGGGGGGCCGTAGGGGCCCCTAGAAAAGGTGCGGTGCAGTCACAGCGGCCGCCAGTGGTACTCCTCCTTCAAGCAGCGGCTCCCACACCAGTACATTCCCCTCCCACTGGTGTCTCCTCCCAGGGCCTCTCCTAAGTCAGCGCTATCTGCCCACTGGCAAGGAAGCCCCAGGACCCCGCCCTCGTCCACAGGGAGGTGGGAGGAGCCAGTACCGCATTCTCAGACTTGCCACCCAGATCCTCTTCCCTTCGCTCCGCCAGCGAGCCTCTCCCGCGGGGGTCCTGGGGCAGCGCTCCTGTCAATGGCAGAGAGGGCCTCTGTGACCGCGGAGCCGCCAGGCACAGGGCAGAGGGAGCCGGCACGGAGGGGGCATGCGAAGGCCGCACCCTCTCCATGCTCCGTGAGCACCAGGCCTGAGCGCCCTGACTGCAGGCTCCCCACCCGCCCCGCTCCCGGGACAGGAGACCGCTTCAGCTCTG
>NW_005370704.1:1461720-1462077 GCF_000412655.1 Myotis brandtii
CCCTCGGGGAACGTCGGTGGAGCTGCGTGGGGACAGTGGAGAAGAGTCAAAGGTGCCGAGGCCACGTCTGTCCCTGCAGCTGCCCCGGTGCGATCGGTGGTGCGGCATCGGCAGGGCCTGCTCCTCCCTGAGAGACAGGAGGGCCTGCCACCCAGCAGGACACGCCGAGACAGGGCATCACGGCTGGAGCAGTGAACAGACACCTGCCGGCGCTGAGGGGAGGCACCGTGAGCGGCAGGACCCAACCTCCGCTTCTGGGGCTCAGACTGGCCACCCACCTGCCCCCGGGCATCCAATGCCATGAGACCCGCTGAGCTCGGCAAGGTTATGAATAAGCATGGAGGAGGGGGAGGAGGA
>NW_005370704.1:1462541-1464047 GCF_000412655.1 Myotis brandtii
GGGGAGGAAGAGGTGGGGAAGGGGAGGAGGAGGAGGAGGGGGAGGAGGAACAAGCGCCCCTGGGTTCTCCTCGTCTGGAAGCTGCCCTCTCGAGAGAAAGGGGCGAGGGCCTTCCCCCGCGCAGGCTCACCTGACGGCAGCAGCCACACGCCCTGGCCAGAGTGCTCACAGCGCTGGGGGAAGGCCGGGTCCTGACGCCACACCACAGCGCCCTCCTGTGGACAAATGGCTCAGGCCTCGCTGGCAGCCAGGCTGTGGGAGCCATCCCACCTCATCCCCGAGAGGCCCTCCCACACACCCGCACGCCTTCCCTGTCCTGTCCACGCCCAACACCACGGGTGGAAACCAGCACCAGAAGTGCCAGCCGCGACGGACCACGCTCACCTTGACCTGCCTCTCCACACGCTGCAGCTGCACCAGCCAGGCAGGCTCCACAAAGGACTCCTCCTCCGGCCTCTCTCTCAGCTGCGGGTCGAAGAGGCGTAACTGGGAAGCGATCTGGAGACACACGAGAAGGCAGGCCCGTTACTACCAGTGTCTTCACAGCGCTCCGACCTGGAGCAGACGCACCCCAGGGCCGGGCGGGCCTCTGCGGCAGGCCTCCCGCTCAGTGGTGCCACAGGGTGAGCCCGGACGCCACGCTCACAGGAGCCGACCTCGGGGTGGCTGCATGGGGTCCGCAGGGCCCAGACCCCGGAGCTGAACTTCCTGCCGCCGCCACCTGACGACAGACTGGACTTGGCCAAGCCAAGTGCGGAACTGACGTAGACATAGACGTACTCTGAGCGGGTGGGGAGGTGAGCTGGGGGTGGGGGGAGCTGGGGGTCGTGGGCAGGACCGGATGAGTCAAGCTTGGCCTCACACTGTCCGGAAGCCTCCATAACAAAACCTTCCTGGGTGTCACTTGAGCACGTTCTCCGGGAGGGGGACACACGCTGTGGCGCTGGCTGGGCGCTGGCCCATCCCGTCTAGGGTCCACAGTTCTGAGGCCAGTCACGCTGCCTCACTGCCCAGGGCGGGGAAACCAGGCCGCAGTGGGTCAGCAGGACCCAAACCCAGGCTGTCGGACCCGCAGGCTCCACTAACGGCGGGACCGACCTCTGCTCTGGCCTTGGAGCTCCCAGCGCAGTCTCTGCACGGGAGCGAGACGAACGGACTCGTGCGCTAACGTGCCAGACACGAGCAGCTGCCCGAGAGCAGCTCAGTGTGTGACTCGTCCCGACCTCTGCCCCCGAGTCTGGCGCCCTGACCCCAGGCTGCGGGGGCGGCTCAGGACCGCACCTGGACCAGCTGGCTGATGAGCACGGGCGAGTGCCTGTGCGGCTGCAGCAGGATGCCCTTGGCGATGACCTCGCAGTAGTGGAAGGCCTGTGTGGCCAGCCCCATGTCGGCCAGGCGGCAGGAGTAGATGAACTTGAACACCTGGAGCAAACACACACACAAGCTCAGCCCCGCGGCTCCTCCGTCTGCAGCCGCCCCCCCCCCCCCCCCCCGGCCCCGCAGCTG
>NW_005370704.1:1464082-1469902 GCF_000412655.1 Myotis brandtii
CCGGCCCCGCCCCCGCAGCTCGTTTGCTCCTGGAGACAGTTCAGAGCACAGGACACTGTGAGCTTCGAAGCACAGTCCTCTGCAGCCCTCAGAGCTGCCAGGTCAAGTAGAGAGGCCGCAGCTCAGCACACGCTCACAGCCCCCGCCACACGCGGCCTGTCCCACAGCCAGTCTCCTCGCTCAGGGCCATGCAAGTGCTGCACACACATGCACACACACGCTCAGACACTCTCACACTCACTCCTGGGTCAGATAACACTCCTCATCACACTAAAAATAGCCGATTGAAACAAAATACTCGAGATTTATAAGATTTTAAATATTAAGACCCAAAATACAAACAAAATCCTCAATTCAACAGGGTTTATTCTCAAACATTACCGATCAATGTCGCCCCAAGATTTCCAAAAACACTGCCTTTTGCGTGAGAATTTTCCACCCTACAGCCCGCAGCCTCGCCAGCCCATGGGCGGGGCTCACCTGGAAGTTGGGCATGGGGCTGGACTGCGTGCCCAGCCTGTGGGCGGGGCTCACCTGGAAGTTGGGCATGGGGCTGGACTGTGTGCCTAGCGATTGTGCATACTCATAGGCCTCTGTCCTCTGGATGGCTTCATTGGTCGCAAACTTTGAAAATGGCAAACTGTTGAGGAAAGGAGTGAACTTATTTGAGCCAGTCCCCCAGCAGCACGTCATGCCACACGGCCAGGCTGCAAGGCCACCTCCCGGCTCCGTCTGGGTTAACAGGAGGGCGGGGCGGGGAGGGGCACACAGTTATGCAATTCCTCACCTGTGGTTCGATCCAATCAAGACGAGTTTTGTGGTTTTCTTGGTATAAACCCCAAATCCAACTTCGGCCATGAGGTAGCAGAAGTGCGCGGCGTCCAAGAGGCCTTTCGAGGCTGAGGAGACACAGGGGCCACGTCTCGGTCGGGGGGTTCTCCCGAAACCAAAGATGGCGAACAGCCAGCGGCAGCGATGCCAGAGGCGCGGGAGTCCGGCCCCTTCCACCCGACATGCTGCGCGCAGTCTCCGTGCCCCACGCCCACGGCCTCCCGTCTGCACGGACCCACCTAGCGTGTCACCCATCGTGGCCATCGTCCTGGACTCCACATCCATGTTGTTGTTCAAGTTGGACAGAACCATGGCGAGGTGCGGCCTCCAGTCTCCCCACTTCTCATCGCCGCAGCACTAGGTACAGAAAGCCAGCGGGACACTCCTTACCCTGGGTGACCCCGGGCCGAGTGTCACCAGCCTGTAGGGTCGGGCTCCGGGAGCGAGGGGCAGGGCAGAAAGGAAGGCAGCCTCATCCCGCGATGAAACCGCCAGAGCAGTCCCCACGCACGCGGCCGCGAGAGCCACGGGAGCGCCACTGACCGTGGACGCTGCAGGCATCCGCCCGGACATCAGCTGGTAGACGGTCTGCAGAGGGTCGTTGATGGGAAGACTGTTGGCGAATCTGGGGAGACACCACGAGAGGAAGCTGACCTGGCCTGGCTCCCCCACACGGCTGGCCCCGTCTCAGCCCCTCAACCATCAGCCCGATGCCTCCCTCCCCTCAGCGCGCACGCAGCTCAGTGTTAAAGGCCCGAGAGAGAGACAAGGCGCTCAGCGATCTGACAGAGCTAAGCACCGAGCAGTGCACAGGGCGCGGCCCCGCAGCGCAGGGGAGGCCCAGCTTTCTCCGCCGAGAGCTAGACCCTGTGCCTCGAAGAGCTGCCAAGGCTCGGCCGCCGGACCAGCTGGCTGCGCCCAGAAGCCGCCAGCCCAGCGAGTCTGTACCTGGTCATGACTCTGGCGTGTGTCCGGCTGTCCATCTTGCTGGCGAGCAGCAGAGCGTGACCCCACAGGCCGTTCTTCATCGCGGCCTCCAAAGCATCCTGCAAAGCAGCGCAGTGAGCCGAGGGGCAGGGACTCACGTGACGCGCGTCAGGCGCCGGAGAGCGTGTCGTCCGCGTGGCCGGGAAAGAGGAAAGGGCTCGACTGCGGTGACACACTTGCCTCAATGGCCCCCAGAACACACCTGGGCCACTGCCCTCACCCCCTGTCACAGTGCCTGTGGCCGTGGGTCCTGCTTTTACAAACTGTTACAAGCAGCCCTGGCCGGGCTGCCCGGTGGTTAGAGCGCCGTCCCGACGCACCAAGGTCAGGGCACATGAACAAGGGGAACAACAAGTCAAGGTCCTGCTTCTCTTCTCTCCGCAACATCAATACGTTAAAAACTTATTTTTAATAACTAGAACAAGCAGGCCAGTAGGCACAGGACGCTGGGAGGCAGCGCTGCCACCCTCAGAGGTCCTTCCCACCGGGCCACTGTGCACGTCCCAGGGCGATGATGCCTCTCCACGTGGGCAGCGTGTCCCCTTAGCCAAGTGACCTAATATTTCAGAGAACTTCTGACCGTGACCTGAGCTTATCATGACATACAAGCACCAAGGACTTGGGGCTGTCAGACCCCTGCCGCCGGGCCACGCAGAGCTGGGCATGTGCCCACAGCCCACAGGGACCCCTCTACCCTAGACCCGCCCTCCACTCGGCACAACCAGAGAGAACTTCCACAGCGCCAGCACCTGTGCGAGGCCTCTGCCACTCCCCCGGCCCGCAGCCTCTGCACGCGCCGTGCCTGATCCATTCCCGCTGGGCACCGCTCCCCCACACCCCGCACACCTCAGAGGCCGAGCGCACCCCTAACTGTGACCACGGGCTGTATGTCTGTCTCGTGCACGTGTTCACCCGACAGCACTGCAGGGGCGGGCACAGCCCGAGCGCGACTGCGTGCACTTGTGCGGGAATGAGGAGGGAAACAGACTTCAACGCTGGCAACGTGTGAGGAGACGGTGCTGACACCTTCAGAGATGACAGGGCCAGACACCTGTTCACGGGGTGGCCGTCAAGGCCCGGTGCTCTCCAGGCAGGCCTGTCCCTCCCACTGCTTCCTGGCACTTAAGCCCCCGCAGCAGACGCCAGGACACGCCCCGGCGCCCGAGAGCTCGGAACTCGCCTTCTTGCGGCCATAGAGCAGCAGCTCCCGGAACCGCTCCGTCTCCTTCTCCTGAGAGCTGGTGGCGGCCTGGCTGTCGGTGAGGAAGGAGAGCTGGGCCTCCACCGACTCCTCCTCCTCCTCAGCCTGACCCACGGCCTCGTTGGTGAAGTCGATCAGGTTGGCCTCGTTGGGTGACTTCCCAGGAAGCCACACCGTCCTGTGGTCTTGTAACAACAGCTCGGCAATGTCTGTGCCCACCACGGTCTGCAGGGCGGCGGGGACAGAAAGAACAAGGGCCTTCACGACGGATAGAACTTCCCACAGGCCCTGCTGGGGGAGGCCGCCAACAGGCCGCCCAGTGCACGCCGCCACCCCCACACGCCCAGGAGCCCGACAGACCAACATGGTGGGCCCGAACCTCCCCTCACCCCAGCTGCACACCCCGCTTGTCTCCGCGTGCTCGGCCCAGCACAGAAATCCTCCCCACACCGTGGGGGACAGGATCCCTGAGACTCCAGGCCAAGAAGAGGCGTTTTAAAGGTAAGACGACACGTACCCCGTTCTGTCTGCACAACAGGATGATAAAGTTCCAGAGGAGATTTGCGGACTCTTTGTCAATTAAGCTCTCATTCTGCAAACACTGGGTGGCTTTGCTCTGCGCAAAGTTAATAACGTCCACCTTATGGGTGTCGTCTCTGAAAGGAGGACAGCCCTCAGCGGACAGCGATGAGCGCCGCGGCCCAGCCACGCTCACGCGGTGCCCACAGCTGCCCGTGCCCCGGCGGGACCTACTTGCCAAGTGGTCCCGGGAAGGCGCGCATCTCCTCCTGCTCCGGCAGGTGCTGTAGCAGCGTCTGTGGACAAGAAGGGACAGGGGGGACAGGGGGGACAGGGAGGGGCAGCTCAGGGCAGGCTCCGCCACTGCCCCCTGTGTCTGCTGACCCGAGGACGGTCTGTCCCATCGGGGAGGCCGAGGCGCTCCACCAGGGGCTTGGCCGTGTCTGGTTGGCAACAGTGACCTTCACCCTTTAAAGCGATGAGACCCATTCCCCCTGAACTCTGAGCCAATACATGTGACAGAGGCTGGTGGGCCGCAAAACAGTGCCCACCACACGGGCCCCCAGGCACCCCAACCCCCACTGGCCACCTCCCTACTCGTCACTGAAATCACCAGTACTGAACACCAACAGGCCCTCCCCTCAAAATCAGAAACGCAAACAAAGATAAAAGACGCACAACCACACAGAACAAATAAAACCCCCTCCACCGAGGGTCCATGGAGGAAACACTCCGCACGACCGTTTTCAGACAAGGCTGAGCCCCGGCCTCACCTCCATGCTGTGCACTTCCACCAAGGCCGGCTGTCCCTCCGAGGGCAGATTGGGGATCACGCGGATGAGCTGACCCCCAGGACCAAACCGGGCACAGACATGAGGCACGGAGAACTTCTCCGGGGAAGTGGGTCTCGACGGAGCTGCAGGGAGGACGTGAACAGGACACAGCCGGGGGGTCAGCTCTGGGGCCTCGGAGCCAGACCACAGCTCGATGTCAAGGTGCCCACAGGCTGAGGCCCCACATGAACTGACTTTCAGCTGGAAGTCACTAGTGGCTAAGGGCCCCGTTAAAGTAGAACTCCAGCTCGGCTTAGGAAATGTCTAAATCCTTAGAAACGAAACCATCTCCTCGAAATCTAAAAGCTCTGGAACACCGCCCGAAGCGCCTGTCACAGGAGGCAGCACCCGGGACCCTTCGTGCCTGAGCCTTCGTCCTCAACGGCGGGGCCGTGACCGCACCCAGTGAAGACGAGGAGGGCCGCTGCCCAGCCTGGCAGCTCAGGTCCAGCACGTCCTGTGCACTGAAAGGTCACGGGTTCAAGCCCCTGGCATTTTCGGGTTTGGTCCCCAGGAGGGGCGTATGCGAGGGGCGGGGGAGAGGGCGGCAACCAACGGATGCCACTGCTGTTCCTCTCCCATCGCTGTGTCTCTCTCCTGTTCTCTCTCTAAGCGTGTCCTCGGGTGAGGATTGCAATTGAAATACTATCTCAAGAACGTCACATACTTTTACAGTTCCCAAGACTCAGCATTAACAGACCTTCCCGAGGACTGAGCGTGGCAGTGGGAGAGCCGACGGCAGCTTTTCTAGGGGAATCGGAGTTCCCTCCACAGGCTGCTGACCCGCGTGGTCGGCATGGGAACAGGAGGCCCCACCCGAGAGCCTGGCGGTGAGCCACACGGAGTCACACGAGTGCCCGTGACAGAGGCAGGGCAGCTCTCCGGCCTGTGAGTCCAGCTACAGCCAAGGGTGCTGCCAGCCCAGTGGGACCAGCCTGGCTCTCAGAAGGACGGGCGTGCTGTGACACAGCTGTCCTACTCCGGGGAGGACCGGGCCAGGCCATCACAAATGCCCTCAGTTGCAACTCACTCCCGTTTCTCGCCCCAGGCTTGTGAAACGACCGAGGGGTGACTCGGCGCCCCCGCACCTGAGGGCACCCAGGGCCTTGACCACACACACCTTGCTCCACGGCGGGCCAGCCGGCGTCGGCAGGGTAGCCGTACTCTGGGAAGCCCTGGGCGCTGCTGAAATTGCCCATGTAGGCGTCGTAGGCATAGTCCCCGTGGAAGGAGCCTGGCGGCGGCGGGGCCTCATAAGGCCCCACGGTCACATTGCAGCTTCTGTAAACCTGACTCTTTGGAAACACAAAGCCGGCAGGTAGTTAGCTCCCAGGAGCGCCAGCCAGACCTGGAGGTGCTGCCAGAGCAGGGGGGACCTGGGTCTACACAGAGCTGTGGACAGCCTGCTTGCCGCCCCCCCGTGGGCCCGCGCGCACCTGCTGCGAGTGG
>NW_005370704.1:1469938-1482671 GCF_000412655.1 Myotis brandtii
CAGTCTCTGCCCCGAGTGCTCCGCTGTGCACCTGCGCCGGTCCACGTCGTCCCCGTAGGGGTCCCTGTGGGGCTCAGGGTCGTCGTCAAAACTCCCTGTGAAGCGAGGGTCGTACCTCCAGGGGTCGTCGTACCTCTCGGGCCTGGAGGGCCAGTGGGGCAGAGGCAAGAGAGGGCACTGAGGCCGCTGGCATGACGCACTGCTGCTCAACACTCAAGCCCTACGGGTCCTCAGCGCCCGCTGCCCTCACATCATGACGGGGCCTGCCTCGCAGGACACGGTACGAGCCCGCCCCCGAGGGGATGCCTGGAACCCAGGGGCAAGGTCAGTCCCGGGTGAACGGTCAGGGGAGCAGGCTGCAAGGTCACAGCCACCGAGGAGACAAGGGCAAGCCGGTCCCAGGCGCTGGTGCTGCGCCCACAGTGAGCGACGCCAGCAGCCCAGTCTGCCCGCCCCTTTCAGACAGTGGCCATGACGCCAGCGGCTCCCGGGACCCCCAGCCGCAGCTGGTGGGGCATTACAAAGCGCAGCTGATTCCCATCCCCCTTGGCGAAGGGCGTCTCACCCACCTGTCAGCATAGGCGTAGCTGTCTTTCCTGTACGGCTCATATTCCGCGTCATACCAATACCTGCGGTCATAGGGGCGGGGATCCCTGAACCCAGACCCATAGGAGTACCGATCCCAGCGGCCCGGATCTGCAAGCAAGGGATTAACGAGCTGATACAACACGCGTGGGAGACGCTGCGCCCCCAGAACCGAGGAGCCTCGCCGTCCTCCCGAGAGGCATGACCCTGGGTGCTGAGAAGCTGGAGGTCTCGCGGAGTCCTCTCCCCGTGTGACACCCAGTGGCCGCTGGCTTTTCCTCCCAATACACATGATTAAGAAGAGAAACCTGCTATGTGACATCTTGGTTAAATTCTTGCCCATAGTTACTACTTTTGAACAGTTCATCCCATAACTATACACTTTACTCCCATCTCTTCTGATGTGGCCTAGGAAGGGTGAGGAAATCCTCAGAACCAAAGGGCTGCTTGAACAAGGCCAGTCCCATCCGAGCCCCCAGACGTGCCCTCTGGCCAGTGTGTTACGTGGAAGGGAGGCAGAGGCCTGTGAGCGGGGCGGGGCGGGAGGGCCGTGTTGGGTAAGCGAGGGCTGCCGGCCTGGACCCTCTGCACCGAGCAGGACACAGCTTGGCAGAGGGAGGAGCAGGGCTCAGGGACATGTGGCCAAGAGGCACCGCCCCCCCCCCCCCCCCCCCCCCCCCTTTTTTTTTTTTTTTTTTTTTTTTTTTTTTTCGAGGGGACACTCCTGCACCTCCAGTGCCGGAGCCACAGCCCCGCGGCCACAGAGCAGGGCAGACACACTAGTTCAGGAGCGGCTCATGTTCCTCTGATCAATGTGAACGGTCACAGGGACAGGAAAGGCAGCCCCGGGCCCCTGGCAACTGTTCTAGGAAGTCAGAGAACTGCTCGTGTGAGCCAGACACGCGTGCTGTGACCACAATGCAGCTTCTGGATGAAAAGCAGCAACAGGATCACTTCCAGAAGCAGGTGACCGTGGCTCTGGGATGAAGACAGAGACTAACGGGGACTCCGCCTAAGGCCCGCGGGGCGTGTCCCAGGCTGACGTACCTCCGTAGTCGTACTGGCCGCAGTAGTAGTTGGCGTAATCGCTCTGGCTGCTCCATCCACGCTTGGAACTGTAGTAGCCCTCAGGAGGCCCCTGCCTGAAACCACACAGGGATTACCAACAAGACATCTACTTCTACTTCTGAAAAGCGCGACAGTATCGGCCTACAGACTGCACCCAGGGCGACAGGCACTCGTCTAAGCCCTTGGTCGTGGAGAGTCCTAATCAGAAGACCCAGAGCCAGGAGAGTAAGGGATTCCCTGCGCCCAGCGCGCTGAGTGCCTCTATGGTAACCACCACACGAGCACCCAGCACAGATCGTGGCGTTCTCAGTGCCGTCGCCGGAGCAGGGCCGGGACAGGCTCTCGAGTGTGGATGTCAGACTCAGCCGATGCCAAGGTGCCGGGGTGTGGAGGGGAGTCGGATCCGACTTCCAGACCCGCCGCCCAGACCGTGCCCGTGTCCTCCAGGCGGGTCCCAGTGCGCCCAGCCTGGTGCCCTCAGAGCAGACCAGCGTGGGCCCTGCCTGCACCGGCTGGGCTGGCCTCACAGAGCAAGCCTGGCTGTGACCTGCATTATAGAAAGGGTGGAATTTAGCAGGAAGATCAGGTATCTGACCTGCTGAAAGGGCTTAATGACATTTTTGTTCTTTAATAGCAAGTTTTAGGTAATACTTCATTTTTTTAAGAAATATATTTTTATTGATTTCCGAGAGGAAGGGAGAGGGGGAGAGAGAAACATCAATGAGAGAATCACTGATTGGCTGCCTCTTGCTCGCCCTCTACTGGGATTGAGCCCGCAACCCGGGCTTGTGCCCTTGACCGGAATCAAATCCGGGACCCTTCAGCCCCCAGGCTGGGTTCTACCCACTGAGCCACACCAGCAAGGGCTGTAATACTTGATTTTTAAAACAGACTTCGCTTGAGTCTCACTCAGCTGAGCCTGGGGCTTGGTGGGTGCAGCCCTGGGGAAGGAGTGCAGGGCCTCAGCCCAGCACCCGCGCTCACTGCCCCAGGGTGAGAGCACCCGTCCACGCATGGGGGGGGGGGCTCCGAAAAATGACCTGATGCAGCACAAAACCAAGAACACGCACCTCCTCGCCCCCACAAACCCTGCACTCATGGGAAAGACAATCACAGAAACAACAGGCCCACGTCACCTCGAGCAGCGCCCACAGGGATGTGATCCCAGTGGCACAACGAAGACGAACTGATGCTACACGCCACGTGGGAACACGCACGCACCCCAACCACAGCAGGGCCGAGGAGGCTGCTCCCCAGCGCTGCCAGAGTGGTGCGGACGTGGCAGACGGGGACACACCTCCCACGTCACCGCCCGCCTTGTTGGGCGCCTCTCCACACCGAGCAGCTCTGGCCTCTGAAATGTCGCCACATGAATCTGCAGGTGGGTGAGTGAAGGGAAACCGGAACAGCCAGATGCACCCTGGCTCCACCCGCCTCCCGACCCCTGGCCTCCAGGGGTTCTAGAAAACACCGGCCCACGGCTCTCGCCGAGTCAGAACGCTGCCCAGGTGGCAGGGTGGTCCCCAGGCAGTAGGACATGAGCACCTGGCCCGCTGGGCCACACGCAGGTCAGTGCGCCCTCTGCGGGCCTGGACAGAGGCCAGCTGATGGCACAGACTCACAGACCAGCTACCAGACGCCGAGGGGCCCGCGTAAGGAGCCCACGGTTCTGAAAGGCAGTGCGTGAACCAAGCCTGCACCGGCGGCCACACCTCTCTGTCCCACGTTTAAGGAACCACGTGCCCTCGTAGCACCGACAGCTGTGAGGCGTTACTTCGCCAAGTGAAGGCTTTGGGAGGCGGCAGAGCTGGAACCCTGACAGCCACCTCCCTCGTCCCGCCCCCTCAGCCACCGAGAGGAGGCCTCTGAACTCCAGTTCTCACGCGGCTGGAGGTGCGGCCCGGGGCTCTTTCAACATGCTTGTTTGTAATGCAAAATCCAGCCAGGGTCCGCCTGCGAGAGAAGCCGGCCAGAGCGCCGGCACAGAGGCTGCTGGGAAAGCACCGAGGCCCAGGCCTGCCTGGCATCAGCACCGTGGACTCTGGCCTGCGGGGGGGACCAGTCCACAAGGTAAAAGCTGCCAGTCTAGGACCCTGAGCATTCCGTCAGCGAGCCTCCAGGGCGCACGCGCCCCAGCAATGACCGCCGCCTGGGCTGGGGGAACCCTGCCCGAGGACAGTGGTGCCTCCAGGGCCCCGCCCTGGGTCTGGCTGACGCGTGGCCATGGCTGGATGGGGTGTGCTGACCTCCATGTAAACACGCATCTTGCAGCCTGTCCACATGGACAAAATGGCAACCAGCAGGGTGTACACTCCTCACACAGTCTCTCCACATCAGGACATCACTACAGCCAGCAACACAAACATCACCTGGCAGATGGCCGGTCTGAGCAGTGGCTCGCCCGGGAGCTGGGCCGCTCCGGCTCGGGGTAGCGGTAGTTCTCAGCGTAGGTGGACGCTGCGCCATCGTAGGGCCTGTACCTGGGATCGTATAGGCCGTAGACGTCCTGTGGGAAGACAGGTTTATGCAGCATCAGGCCCCCAGGAGCAGGCACCAGCTCTAGGCTGCACGGATGGCTCTCCCAGGGGCGCGGGACACGGGACTTCCCCGAGCGAAACAGAAAACCTCCAGGATGACGGCCCCAGGCAGGCAGCGCTGCCCTCCAGCCCCAGCCCGGCCTGCTCAGGGGAGGCCAGCACGCAGCAGGCACCCCGGAGCCATGGCAACTCGTGAGGGCTGTTAGGCTTCTGCCTCCTGAGGTCTCAAACGCGGAGGTGCCGGGACTCAAGCTGTGCCCTGCCCCGGACACCATCCCAGGTAAGCAAGCCAAGGACCCAGGGCTCCATCTGCCTGGTCCTGAAGCTACAGGCAGCCCAGAGGGAGGGTACTTGGTTCTTAGAGGCGTCCAGCCTCTTACAAATCACTGATCGCCACGGCTCTGCCTCTAAGGGGCGGCCATGTGAGGACCTGAAGCAGAATCAGTTCGTGCCTGAGAGCCCGACTCTCCGCCACTACCTGGCACACACTCCTTGGCTGGTGCTGGAAGCTAGGGTGGCAGAGAGACAGGCAGAGGGGCGCTGGCTCCCACGGGGGTGGTGCCGCCGGGCGAAACTCCGGGGCGCTGTGCAGCGCTCACCAAGGACCTGGAGCGGGCGTGGTGCTCCCTGGGCCCCCCGGGCTCCCAGCAGAGCTCAGCTCCCTGCTATGGGAGTCAAGTCCTTGGGAACCTACACTCGCAGGTGTCAGCGGTCAGAGGTGCAGCCAACCACTCACACTCACACACACACACACGCTGAGGGCCCACAACAGGGCACAGGTCTCCCATCAGCCGACCCGGCCCATCCCTGACCCAACCTCTTTGAACACAAGGTCCCCAGTTCGGCCACCGGCCCTTGCCCCTGCCCTGCCTGCGGCGAGTCCGTGCTTTCAGCCTCCCTGGCCCACCCTCCCGTGCCTCGGCTGACCTTGAAGGACCCTGGGCCTGGACTAGAGGTGAGGAAAGCCAGGTAATAAGGAAACGTGTCCACCTGGAACCCCCTTTTCCAGCAAAGGCAGGACTCAACTGAACCTGAGGCAACCACACTGGGAGCTGCCACACCGTCGCTGTGAGGCCGTGTGCCGCCTCCCCAGGCCTGGGAGGAGCTGGTGGACTCTCACCCTCCTCGCGGCTTCACTTGGGTTACAGGCCAGACCTAACTTCCCCCTAGCTACGTTTCTTCTGAAGGAGGCATTAAAGACTAGTTTCCTGCTGTTCGCAGGGAGGTTTCTGATGTCACCACCACACACCAGCTTCAGGCGGCTCTCCTGTGACCCAGCCTGTGACTCCGAGCGGGACTAGGACAGCCAACAGGCGCCAACAAGCAAAGGGCTTTCCTGTCCCACCAGTGGGGGTGCTGCGTTACACAAGCATTGAGATTATCTCCGCAATTCAACACACGAACACGACGTGTGAACTTCATGAGATGCGCCGCGTGGCAGAGCAGTGGTGGCTGGAGCACTGTTCTCACGCCCAGTGCCCAGAACCGGCGTCCCGCGGGCAGTGCCCACCCGTCACTTCTGAACCCACAGAACCCTGCCAAGGAGCTCGCAAGGAAAGACCACTGGTCAAAGGGTTCAACCGTCTGAGTTCAAGCCTACCTGGTAGAGCGGGGCTGTGCCCGGGTCTGGTGGATATGGAGAGGGGTACTGGGCCGGGTAGCCGTCGTACGGGGGTCTGTAATAGTAGTAGGACGCCAAGTCCAGGGGCTGCGGCGGCATCCACTGCTGGCCCGGCGGCACGGCTGCCTGGCTCGAGCTGCTGGACACGGCCGATGCGCTGGAGGACTGAGGGGGCCGAGGTGGCAGCTGCTGACCCAGGTCAGCGGGAGCCGTACTTGCAGGTGGCTGGGCCGAGTTCTGGGGCTGCCCTGGTGCTGGTGGACTTTCTGGGTTTGAGGGTTCGAAAGGCGCTGCTGTGGGCCCTGGTGGGGGAGGAGCTGGCTCCTGCTGGGCTCTCTCGGGGCCAGGCTGGTTGGGAGCACCTTTTGTCACCTGTTGGTAGAAATGGTCTGGGTTACGTGCCCCAGGCCCAGGCGGGCTGGGATGACTGGGGGTGGGGTGCTGAGCAGCAGCGGGGCCATCGGCATGGGACAGGCCATCCATTCTCACAGGCTTCTCCACAGTCCCATTCAGCGTGAAGTCTAGGGCTCCCCAAGTCTCTTCCTGATTCCTGGGGGGGTCTGCCTTATTACTATGAGGCCCCAAGGCGTCGCTTGCGGGCGCCACCAGCAGGAGGCCTGTGCTCCCGGCAGGGCTACTAACCAACTCCGGCAGCGCGCTCTCGGCACTGGGACTCTTCTGACCTGGAAGCAAGTTCTTTGGAGCTGGATGAGACGGTGGTTGAACCAGCAAATTAGCAGGTGGAGTGGAAACCGTTTCAGAAAGAGCAGAAACGTGTGGGAAGTTACTCTGGGCAAGGCAGTGAGACAGAGGCGAGCAGGTGAGAGCGCTGGCTGGAACCCCAGGCAGAGGCGCGGCTTCTCCAGCATCAGCCCCCGCGGCCCGGCTGCTCCCGGCAGATCTGTCCCCAACCCGAGCATCTCTCCAGGACGGAGTCTTCTCCGTGGGATGGGACAAGGACACGGGAAAATGAAGGGGCTGAGCCAGGTGAGCGCCCTGATCGGGCTGAGCGATCAAGACTGGTTGGCTGTGCAGAGATTCAGTGGGCGGTGAGGACAACAGACTGGCATAACCAGAACTTGCCTGTGACAGAAGGGCCTCCTCTTCCCCCATCTTGGGAGGGTTCTCGAGGTTCTCAGAAGCACCAATGCCCTCCCCGCCTTGCAGAGGGGCGAGGCAGCCCGGCGGCCGGGCCCGCTGGCCGGACACCCCCTTGTCTGGAGGTTGAACCACTTCGGATGGCTGAGGCTTCCCAGGCATGTGAAGTGCAGGAGCGGCAGGGGCCAGCAGGACGTTGCCCCCAAAGTCTGGCAGCTCATTCTGCGCCCACAGAGTCGTTGCTGGGCTCTCACACTTCATGGCTCCCTGGGCCCGGGTCGAGGGCCTCTTCTCCGGTGTCGCAGGCACAGTCTCCAAAGGCGGCCCTCCAGGGTGCGGGAGCCTGTGACTGGCTTCTGCGGGTGAGGGAAGAGGCAGAAGGCAGACCTGAGGTGGCAGGAGGGTCTCCATGTTGTCTGGTGGCTGCTCCAGGTTGCCAGGGCAGGCGTCGGGCGGTGCAGCGGCTGGTCTGTGCTTCTGGTGGGCATGGCTCCCCCTCACCTCACCCACCACGTTGGCACGATCTGCCTCAATTGGTTTGACTCCAACTAAGTGGGATCTCACTGGTTCAAAAGAACTATTTGCACTCGTCTGAAAGACCCCTGTAGGTTTGGGGGGGCTTGGGGTCAAGGGCTGGGACAGGCTGTGGTGGTAATTCTGGCTCATGGTGGTCACATCTGTCTCGCCTCCCACAGGAGAAGAATCGATTTGCTTAAAAAAGCTCCCGGGAGCCTCCTCCTCGGGTTTGCCGACTTCCTGCTGGATGAAGGTGCCCAGGTCCTGGGGCCTGGCTGTGCTGGACGCACTCCTGTGGCTCTTGCTGCTGTAACTAGACGACACGCTATCAGACCGCACGGGGTGCAGCGGCGCGTCCAGGGTCTCGAGGTTTGAGCCCCCGCCTACCGAGTGGCCTGTGACACTGAGCCTGGGGCCCGGGGGCCCGGGAAGAGGTGCATATCTGGGGTGATCGCCTGGGGAGGAGGCATCCAAATTTGGGGGCTCACTTGGTAGAACCTCCTGGTTCTGAGTGAACTCCAAGTTCTCCACATTCTCACAGTGTGAGCTGCCAGCGTCATGAGTCCCTGCGCCTGCCGTGTCACCCCACACGTCAGCAGCAGCATTCTTAGCGGCTGGTTGATCGAGCTGGGTGCCTGCAGACTGAGGAAAGTAAGGTTGCGTGTCTCCTCCCTGCTGTGCGGTCTCGCTGCGGGAGGCTCTGAGAAAGGCCTGGTAGGCGCCGCCTGCGCCCGCGTGTGCCGGAGGAGGGCCCAGAACAGGGCTGGGGGAGAAACCGTCAAAGTAAGACTGAGCAGTGGAGCCTGTGTTTTCGGAGGAAATGGTCTCCTCATTCTCCATCTCTCCGCCTCGGAAGAACAGGGAGAGCGTGCCCGAGTCTGCTTCTGGCAGGGCGCGGCTGGCGGCCCCCAGAGGGCAATGCAAATGGCTTTCCAGGCTGCTGCCCTGAGCGGAGGGGTTCCCGAGAGCAGGGTTTGGCCCCTGCTCTTGACTAACTGCGGGACTCGGCCTGACCTCCTGGCCGACCCCGGCACTCCCCCCTCGGACGCTCTGCCTGAACGTGTTCTCGAGATCAAAGGGACTCGCTGAGTGGTTTCCACTTTGCAGGGAGGCTGCCCCGTCTTTCCCGTCGACCGAAGGTCCTGGGGCAGGAGGCTGGTGCTGCTCGTGGGCAGGCCCCTGAGGCGGGCTGGACAGAGCGGGGATGCGGGAGACGCCGGAGGCCTGCGGTGCCGCATTGGCAACAGGGCCTTCTGGGCGGGGCCAATAATGCCCAGAGGGCTGCGGGCCGCCCTGGGCCGGCCCCCACTGCCCTGGCATCTGCGGACGCGGCTGCGAGAAGAAAGGGGATGCGGTGGGTGCTGCAGCGCCATCGTGAGGGTTCTGTCCACTCGGGGGCCTGTCAGGCCCAGGCAGGTGCCCATGTGGGGGGCCGCCATGAGAAGTGCTGGAACCCCCTCCTGGAATGTACTGAGCCTGGGTTTCGTGTTCAGAGCCGGAAGTGGCCTGGGCGCTCCTGTTCAGCTCGGGCCCAGCAGGTGCCGAAGGGGTCCACACACTGGAAAACAGGCTTGCCGCTGGCCGGGGCTGCGACAGAGGTCTGGGCAGAGGCGCGGGGAGTCCTTGGGAGCTGTCCCCAGCATTCGTGTGAGGCACAGGCAGTCCCGGGTGCTGAAGAAACGCTGGTGGGGCCGAGCCCAGCAGCACGGGAGGGCTGCTTTTGGACGAACTGCCCAGTGAGGTGCTCTGAAGCGCCTGTCTACTGAAAGCAAATGGGTCCGTTACCGGCTGCAGGGGGCCAGTTACCGCAGCCCCCGGTGCACTCGCCGCCGCCGCCTGTCTCCTGTATGAACTGCCGGACCAGAACATGCTTGGAGGGCTCCCCGCGGGAGGCGGCCCCACCACGCTGGGCGGGACCGCCTGCGGCGGCGGCTGCATGGCGGAGCTCCTGCACGATCAGATGCCACTTTCAGAGAGAAGCAGGATCTGGGTTATCCTTAATTTGAACTGAAAAAGAAAAAGAAAAATTGGCATAAAGTTCACATATCCAAAGCCCTGGCTGCAATCAGGAAAACTAAGAACAAAGAACGTGAGGGACAGTGACTTCCTGTCACTAAGTCCTGAGGGGCGTGTCTCTCCCACCTCCACTCCCGTCTGGAACTGCGCCTGCTCCGAGGGGAGAAGCCTGGATGGAGCAGATGCGGCCGTGCCCGACCGGCTGAGTGACCTCAGCGAGTCACTGTCCTCTTCTGGGACTCAGCTCTGTGACACAACCAAGGACCCACAGATGGCGCTGCCTCCTGATGCCCTCGTCAGGCTGAGCTACGCCCCAGGGGCGGCCACCTTTCCTGGAGCCTGTCCCCAGGCCCCCAGTCAGCCCCTCGACCACACTGCGCACCACCCTGCCATACAGGCTGCCTCAAGTCTCGAAGGAAAGCCAGAGCTTCACACGGGCTCCCACTCCCTCCCACGAAAGAGCGTTACCAAGTACACAGCAACACAAGCTGCAAAGCAAACCTTCAGGGGAGACCTGGACTCAGCAGAAGGCCTGCACCCCACCTCGTACGGCGCCCGTGTGTTTGCCCGGGCCTGGCTGCACACCGACAGGAGCCGGGTCCTGAGTGCGGGGCGTGACGGCCACACAGAGCAGCTCTAAGTGATTCAAACCTTTTCAATAACAGGCAGAGTGTCAACAAAACGCTCACAGAAAACAAAGGGACATAATCCTCTAGACAGTGTTTTCCGTGGCTTGTTTTTAATGAGATACACTAAGTACAATCTTCAACAGCTGACTTGTATTTTTCAGACAAAAATCCAAGTTGTCTCTTTAGGACGCCCGTTCTGAGTCAGTCCCTCTCCCTCACAGCAGACCACATTTCACGATAACAGGGAAAGGTGAACACGGGAGAAATGGCAGCAGCTCTGGAGTTTCAGCCACATTTTTGCAGACATGCAATGTTCTTGGTAATCTTTCTAATACTCGATAAAAGGAAATACTGTGAGGGTATTTTAAGTAAAGCAATTTACAAATACAAGTTCCCGTCCCTGCCTGAAAACCAGCCCTATGACTCTTAACTCAGCACTGCTGCCCACACATGCTGTCCGAGGCCCATGGGAAGCCCTTTCTATTGACAAGCATTTGAAACGCACTCAGACTTAATCGACTGACAACAGGAACAGCACGGAGACTTCACCTGGTTCTAAGCTGTCATCTTTAAAACACGTATATTCTTACTGACTTCAGAGAGAGAGAGAAACATCAATGATGAGAATCACTGATCGGCTGCCTCCTGTAGGCCCCACACTGGGATCGAGCACGCAACCCGGGCATGCGCCCCGACTGGGAATCGAACCCTGACCTCCATAGTTCAATGTTCAACCCCTGAGCCACATTGCCTGGGCTAAGCTGTCATTTTACAGTATTTACAGCTCAGCTCTCTAGGGACTGAGGGTACAACACTCGGAGCCTCTCCTCTCACCCGGGAAGCAAGCACCGGGACGCCTTCCAGGACAGCCTCCTCCCTTCAGGCTTCAGGGAAGACCCTCCACCAGCCTGAGCAGCTTAAGACAGGACAGAGCCCAGGCCGAGCGGCCTGCCGGTCAGGTGCCACTGTGGGCGCAAGGCCGCACCCCGCGGGGTGGCTCAGGCACCCACTTCTTTCTGCCACGCAGTTTCCTCATCTCGAACGGGAGAGAATGATGATGATTTCTCAGCTCCCCTCTGGGTGTAACCTTATGAAATTCTACTCGCAGTGGATTCTGGGATGCTCCAATCCCTATCAGCGTTTAATAGGGAAATCTTATCACAATCTAAATCTCACAGGTTTATATTTAAAGGTTTTCCTTGCTGAAACCCTTACAATTATTTTCTCAACTCCTGGACTCAGAACTGTTTTGGAAGCAAACACTACCACTTCCCTACAAAGTAGCATTGCCTACCCCCCCCACCCCCCCACACAACTGAGAACTTTCTAGCAATATACCAATTTCATTTGAAACAATCTTGAAGAGTCTTATTCTTTCGATCTTTTTTCTCTATTCACCAACAAAAACCAGCACAACTGCACATCATTTATCTCACGACTGAAGGGAATTCTACTCCGTCCAGCAAATCCTTCTGTAGCCTCAAGTCACGGAGCTTTAACTGTTTCAAAGACACCAGTTGACCTTAGAGATACTAGTACATTCTCCGTGAACCTCGCTCTTCCTTTAAACTGCCTGTATCTGTGTGAAAAGCACAACCTACTTTTAATGTAAGTTTCTGGCGACTGAACTGAGCGAGTTACAGCCCAGGCCCCTCCCAGAGTGCCGCCTCCAGCTGGGTGTGCAAACCACCAGCCGTGTGTGCAAACCTCCAGCTGAGCCATGTGTGCAAACCTCCAGCTGCGCCATGTGTGCAAACCTCCAGCTGAGCCGTGTGTGCAAACCTCCAGCTGAGCCGGGTGTGCAAACCTCCAGCTGAGCTGTGTGTGCAGACCAGCAGGCCTGCGGAGGAGCACCTGCCTCTGGGCCTCTGCCCACAAGCTTCCCCCACGGGGCGTCCTGCCAGGCGACGGGGCACTTGCCCCAGAGAATCAACACCTCAGACGGTAAAAGGAAAAGGCGGTGGGGCCTGGACACGGGAGCGATGTCCGCGGCCGCAGGAGCGTGAGGTGTCCGCACCGCCCAGAGGAAACGCTCAGGACAACTGGCCGCTCGGGCAGTGGCTGCTGCTGAAGGTGAATGAGTCACAGGAACAAGAAATACGCTGTTTTGCCTCTTGTCTTATCTTTGTGCGATAACAGCACTTAGGTCGCTAGGTAAGGGCATGGGGGGGGGGCCTGCAGGGAGGGTGGCTGCGCTCAACCCTACACAAGTGTCGCCCCAGGAAGTGTCACCCCGCACAGCCTCTGGCTCGGGCGGCCTCCTGCCATGTCGGGGATCGGAGGGGACGGGGCCACCTCTCTGGCTGACACCTGCCGTCCTAGGTACTGAACACAAAGTCGTCAGCGACTCCTGCCCCATCTCCAAGCCGGTCCAAAGGGAAGCGGCAACCACGGGCTTTAAACGGCTGCGATGTGTCCCGGCTCCGTACTGTCCTACTTTCACCGCGAAAAGGGCGAAGCTGGTTCACACATGACCTCTAACCCCGGGCAGGAAACGCGAGCGCTCGGCGGCCTCCGTTGCGACATCTTGGTCCCCTCGCCACGAAATGACCGGCCAACGGCAAGGCGGCTCCGTGGGTCCGAGGGACGCCGATCTCACGAGGAGGACACAACAGCGTGGGCGCGCTGAGACCCGTCCGGGGCGTCTGCGCCCTGCAGAGCTG
>NW_005370704.1:1483324-1488248 GCF_000412655.1 Myotis brandtii
CGCCCCTTGGCCCGCCCCTCCCCGACGTTCTGCCCTTCACCGCGCAGCCCTTCATCCCGCTCCTGGTCTCCGCCCATCCCTTCGCCACGCCCCATATTAACCCCGCCCCTTGCTCACCACCTTCCTTGGCCCATCCTTGGCCCCGCCCCAGCCTGCGTCCAATCCTTCACTGCCGCATCCCTTGGCCCCGCCCCCGACGGCGTCCAATCCTTCAACGCCCCATTCTTTAGTTCCGGCCCTTGGCCCCGCCCTCCGCCTCATCCAGTCCTCCAACGCCCATCTCTTCGCCCCGCCTCTAGCCCACCTGCCTGGGAGGGCGCGCGGGGGGCCGCTCCTAAACGTCGCCCCGGTTACGCTGACTCTGTCTCGCAGCCGTTTCTCGTTGTAGGATGTGTGAATAGTAGGGATTCTTCAATCAGACTCGAAGGAAGAATCAGTCCTGGACGACTGATGCCAGCAGGTGCACCTGCCGAGAACTGCTTTCTGCTGAGCGGAGAACCCGAGCGGTGCTCTGGCGCAGGCGCGTTCTTCCCATTCGGTCGTTGGACTCGAAGGCTGGTAGACTGGCGGGAGGCGACGGCGCATGCGCTGACCCGCGGCGGAATGCGCGTGCGCACCTCGAACCGCCGGCGGTTGCCTGGTTACGGCTATCGCGTCTCCGGTTTCCAGTTCTGCCGGTGAAGTTGGTTTCTGTCCACACTAGTTCTCGCGAAGCAATGCCCGCCTGCTCCACAGAGCCCTAGAAGGGGCAGGCGCCGCCGGCCCCCAATTCACAGGCTGCGTCGAAGCCCCACTGCCCACCTGTGCGCGCCTCGGGGTCGGTCGTCCTGTCGGCTCCCAGCCGCGCCGTCCGCCTAGCCCAGGCCCCAAACTCCCTGGCTCGGCGGCCATCTCCACCGGCCCTTGTGCGCGTGACCCATGCACACATTCAATCCTGTCCGGGCGTTGGGCGCGCAGTCCCCAGTTCCTCTCTTGCCTGCCTAATGCCCCTCGAGAGCGCAGCCGGGTCCCCTAAACCGCGGAGCCCCGTGGATGAAGGCTCCAACGGCTGAGTGGATATTTGTATTGAATGAGCGCGACCCCCGAGGTACCGAACAACAGGTTAAGCTGCTGGGCCCCAATCTCCTGCTCCTCCCCGTGGCTGCTGCCTGGTCCTGGCACCATCGGAGCCCTCCATGGAGGATCTTAGGGAAGAAGGGGTGCTGCCATTTGTATCTTCCTTTTCCCGATGAAAGAAGGGAGGCCGGACCCACTCACCTGCACCCCTGCCTGGCAGGGATAGGCAAGGGCAGCAGCCGCCCCACTGGCCAGCTTCTTCCGGAGGCAGGAAGGGTGGCAGGTGTCCCTGTCTGGCAGCACCCGATGGCCGAGCTCTCAGTGCTGGCTGCTGCTACTGCCACAGGGGCTGCCACACCGCCTGGGGTGGGAAGGCACCCCAGTCACCCGTGGGACCCAGAGGCCAGGAAAGAAGGAAGGAGTGTGGTTGGGCTATTTGTTTGCTGTGACGCTGGCGAGGGAGCAGCCACGCTGTCAGAGCCCAGGCGGGTGCGGGGAGAGTTTTCAGGCGTCTGACGTGGCCACTCTGCTAAGCTAACATTTGCCTTGCGGAAAGCGAGTTCTCAGCCTGTTTCAACACAGGGTTGGGGAACTCCTGGTGGGACGCAGTCCCGGGCCCCGGACCCTTGATCCGCTTCCTCCTGTTGGTCACGGTGCTCCGCAGCCGCTCTGTCCCAACAGACCACTCGGCAGAGGGGTGTCCTTGCTAGCCCTCTGCCTGACAGGCTGCACCTTCCGTCCTCGGCGCTGAGGCTGGGGGGAGAGGGGGGCCCGGCGGCCTGGAGAGAGGAAGGGCAGCCTCCACGAGACAGGGCTGGCTGAATGGTCCAGGCGAAAGCACTGACTATCCCGGGCTCGGGCCCAAGAGCTGGAGCCCAGACCTGCCCCTCTGGCGTTCCGAGGAGCCCAGGGGTGGGCCGGGGGGACTCTAACTTGGAGACCATAAGCTGCAGAAACCACCCTCATGGGCGAAGGAAAGACTCCGGGGCCCTGGGGCAGGGCTGGTAAAGAGGCAGCAGGTGCTGACTCCTGTGGGGCGACTTTAAGGAAAGCTGTGAGCCCAGCGTTGGCATGGGGGGCCTTGGGCTCTCTTCCCCTTCCCTCCTCCTCCCGCCAAGCCTTCCCACGGAGGCCGCCTCTGTTTCTCAGCTGTTTGCAGCCTTGGATGCGGGGAGGGTCCTGAGGCCCAAGGCCGAGCCATCAAGCCTCTGGGCCGAGAACCCCTGAGTCAAGAGCCTCTGCTCTGAAGCCCAGCCTGCTGCCTGGAGGCTGTGTGCCCTTTGCCAGCTTCCCGACCTCCCTCAGCATCAGCCTGGGGGGCAGGAAAGGGTGGCGTTCAGGCCAGGCCAAGCAGGTCAAACTGGCTGCCTGAGCGAGGGCATGCGCCCGCCCGCCGCGAGTCTGACCTGCTTGAGGGGGACAGGAAGGGGGCGCTGTTGATGCATACACTGGGACCACAGGCATGACCTGGAACTGTGTGGGTGACTGTGGTGTGCCTAGGAGGTGTGCTGCCATGAGAGCCATCCTTCCCTTTGCCTGCAATGTCCACTCCTCCGTGGACATGTCGCCCCTCCCTGAGGCCCCCTGGGTGGGTGAGAACCAGCTGCAGAGTCGTAGCTGAGTCCGAGGGCCAAGTTGTAGCTCCTCCCCCAAAGTTCCAGGACGGAGTTATTGTCCCCTTACCCAGCCCGCAGGGCCGCACCCTTGCCAGGACAATGGGCAGAGGCCGTGCCAGAGAACCCGGCTGACCTTCCCATGGTTACCCAGCCAGCCTCCCCCATTGGTCCGTCCGTCCAAGGAGACCGCCACTGAGCCCTGGGCGGGGCTGGGCGGAACCTCCATGGGCTCCAAGCGCGAAGTACGCGCTGGAGTGCCAATAGCTCATAATAAATTCTGATTGCACGTTGAAATGATAATATTTTGGATAGTTTGAGTTCAAATGTAGCAACTAGAAAGTGTGGCTCAGTGGTTGGTGTCAACCCAAGCACCAAACACATGCCCGGGTTTCGGCTTCATCCCCAGTAGGGGGCGTGCAGGAGGCAGCCAATCAATGTTCTCTCGTGGATGTTTCTATCTCTCCCTCCCTCTCCTTTCCTATCTCTCTAAAAAAAAAAAAAAATAAAAAAAAGGATAGAAAATGACTAGTTTAACTTTTCAGACAGCACAATTAAGGCTATGATTTTCTTCAAATACATAGAAATTTTTAGCTTTCAGGTGGAAATTCTCAGTTTGAGGGAGATGTTGTTGGAGTTCTGATACACTGCCCCCAGCCCTCCAAGGGCAGGTCTTTAGTTTAGCATCATCTCTCCTCTCCCACCCCCATTTTTGGACCAGGAAACATTTTATATTTTAAAATCCCTCAGTGGCTGGCATTGCATTTGCACTGGACAGTGTGGGTCTAGACCAGGGGTGGGCAAACTTTTTGACTCGAGGGCCACAATGGGTTCTTAAACTGGACCGGAGGGCCGGAACAAAAGCATGGATGGAGTGTTTGTGTGAACTAATATAAATTCAAAGTAAACATCATTACATAAAAGGGTACGGTCTTTTTTTTTTTTTAGTTTTATTCATTTCAAACGGGCCGGATCCGGCCCGCGGGCCGTAGTTTGCCCACGGCTGGTCTAGACTGAGCACGGGGCTTACTGGGGCTGTGGTGCTGGCTCTCTCCTGACCACCAGCCAGCCCGGTGGTCCTCAGAGGAGCCCTCAGGGTGGGGGTGGAGTGCCATCTCAGGCCCCCCCCCCTCCACCCTGCACTCTCCCCCCTCCACGCGCATGAAGCAGCTGCATTAACTGGTTTGTAGGTAGTTGTAGGGCAGGCCTGCTCCATGCCAGGCACCCCGCTCAGCCCCTGGCCTGCACCTTCCGTCCTGGGCGCTGAGGCTGGGGTGGAGGGGGACCTACCCCGCTTAGCAGCCTGGAGAGAGGAAGGGCTGCCTCCATGAGACAGGGCTGGCTGAACGGTCCAGGCCAGCCGTGGGCAAACTACGGCCCGCGGGCCGGATCCGGCCCGTTTGAAATGAATAAAACTAAAAAAAAAAAAAAAGACCGTACCCTTTTATGTAATGATGTTTACTTTGAATTTATATTAGTTCACACAAACACTCCATCCATGCTTTTGTTCCGGCCCTCCGGTCCAGTTTAAGAACCCATTGTGGCCCTCGAGTCAAAAAGTTTGCCCACCCCTGGTCGAGGCGAAGGCCTGTAGGGTCTCCGAGGGGGGTGAGCTGGCAGGGAGGGCTTCCTGAGGAGGTGAGAGCTGCGGAGGCCGGGATAGAGGGGCAGGGGTGGGAGTCACCCCGGTCCGGCGGTGGAGGGGCTTGGGGTTAGTGTGTCCTGTGGGTCTGAGCATCCGGCCCCTGTCGGTGTGCGGGGGCCGGTGGTGGGCATCCAGGCCGAGTGTGAGAAGCGTGTGCAGGCCGGGCTGTGAGGCCAGCACCATGAGGCCATCCCGGCTCCTGGGGGCCCTGCAGGAGCAAGTCCACAGCAGGCGAGTGAGCGCCGTTGCGGCTGGCTTGACAGATGTCACTGCCGCCCGAGGTGCGTTAGTGTGAGCGCGGCCCTCCCTCCGGTGCGGCCTCTGGGCATGGCCCCGTCCCAGGGGCCTTCCTTTCTGAATCCCTGTGCCAAGTACCAAGCATCTAAGTCGCTAAATAAGCGGCAGGGACAGGTGCCCATTCTGCACCCGGGGGCGCCACAGAGCCGCAGGCGACTGCGTGGTGGCCCCTGAGCTGCAGCGGGACCCCGGCCTCCTGCCCCAAACTGTTTGCACACATTCACGCCCCAGGCCCTGCTGGGAACTGGGGCTGGGGCTGCGGCTGCGGGTCAGACAGCCCTGGCCTTCACCCCTGCGGAGCACGAACACCAGA
>NW_005370704.1:1489104-1489564 GCF_000412655.1 Myotis brandtii
TGGCGGCCGGGGTGGGGGCTGTGGTTCGGAAGAGAAAGGGCCCCAGTGCCGCCGGGCAGAGCGCCAACAGCTGCAGGTTGCCAAGTGCCAGGCTGGCAGGGACATTAACTCCTGGCGGCGACCTTGGCAGCTTTCTCCCTGAGCATGTTCCTTGTCTGAAAAGCGACAGGCCGAGTGGCATAGGCCCTCCAGGCCCCCAGGCCCCCAGTCCTCCACGGGAAGGTGACCCCTCAACTGGTCACGAGAACATGGACCCGGAGACCCTGGGCCCGGCCGTCACCGCCCTCTGAGCCTCAGCTCCCGCAGCTGTCCAGTGGGATAAGGCAGCGTCGCAGGAGGCGGCCCTGAGTGGCCGGTGAGGTGCTGACTAAACTGAGACTCACCTGGCCAGGTAGGTGAACGGCCCGTCGGAACCACCTGCTCGCCCAGGGCGCACTGGCTGGGAGCGGCCAGCAGGGGG
>NW_005370704.1:1489754-1494639 GCF_000412655.1 Myotis brandtii
GGGGCCGCCTGGGCCGGCAAGTCGTTGCCCCGCTGGCGGCTCCGGGGAGCTGGCCGCAGGGACACCCCGGCTCCTTCGGGATCAGGCCCCGGGGCTGCAGAGGGAGGTGTTAGGCTGCTCCTCATTACCTGACTGCGCCCTCAGGGGGCTTCATTTCTGGGCCCCCCAGGAATGGGGGGGCGGTGCTGAGAGCAGTCGCTCCTCGCCTACCTTCATTCTTCAGACGAGGACCTGGCGGGCGAGGAAGGTGGGTTCCGGAGGCTCGCACACCTTCCGGGGCTGGTCCTACTCGCTCCTAGGAGCTCACCAGGCAGGCTGGGCTCGGACCCGCCCCAGTGCCCTCGCTTTACCTTCATCGCTTCTGGAAAGACCCCGCTCCAGACGCAGCCGCGTGCGGAGGTGCCGGGCACCTCGACCTTCAACACGCGAAGCTGGGAGACCCAGCTCAGCCCGTAAGACACTCCTCCATCAGGGGTCTTGGCTGAGCTCAGCCCCGAGGGAGCGCCCGTGTCTTCCCTGGGAGGTGCCTGGTGAGGGGCAGGGGTCCTTCTGAGGGGGGCCCTGTGTTAGTTCCTCACACCCCGGCCCTTGGCGGCCTGCCGGGCGGGCGGGGCCGGGTGTCCAGCGCCCAGTTTAAACGTGGCAGAGGGGGCGTCATCGCCTCTGCAGGGGCTCCATTAACTCGGGGAGCAGAGAGGTCCCCAGGGCCAAGGGCACCTCCCCGGGGCCCATCCTGCTGCATCTGTGGGAGCCCCACACCCTGGATGAAATTCTTGGAAGGTCCAACGCTGCCAGCTCCTTCTCTTTTGCAATGAATTTGTTGAGGTGAAATTCGCAGAATCTAACCTTGGACGCTTGTGCACATTGTCATCAGACCTGGAATCGCCCTCACGCGGCCCGATGGGTCCGGCCGCCTCACCCCCCGTGTTCCAGGCCGGAAGACACTACACTGTCCGTGCGCTCTGAGAAACAGCACCGACGGGGACACACGGAAGAGGTCGATGACGGACAGAGAAGTCCCAAGATCCGTGACAGCCCTGGACGCCCAGGGGGGCCGATGTTCTAGGCCAGTGGTTCTCAACCTTCCTAATGCCGCGACCCCTTAACACAGTTCCTCATGTTGTGGTGACCCCCATTTCATTGTTACAAATTGAACATAATTAAAGCATAGTGATTAATCACAAAAGCAATATGTAATTATATATGTGTTTTCTGATGGTCTTAGGCAACCCCTGTGAAAGGGTCGTTCGACCCCCAAAGGGGTCACGACCCACAGGTTGAGAACCGCTGTTCTAGGCCAAGTCCAGAGGCAGGAGGCTGGTCCAATGGCCAGCTCGCGGCCCGGCTGGAGGAGACCCCCTCGTACTCGGCCTTTACGTTCTGTTTTCAGTGGTTCTCACCTTCTGGCCCTTTAAACATAGTTCCTCATGTTGTGACCCAAACATAAAATTATTTTCGTTGCTACTTCATAACTGTCATGTTGCTACTGTTATGAATCGTCATGTAAATATCTGGCATGCAGGGTGGTCTTAGGCGACCCCTGTGAAAGGGTTGTTTGACCGCCAAAGGGGTCGCGACCCACAGGCTGAGAACCGCTGGTTTAGATCGTCACCCGATTGGACGAGGCCCACCCCGAGGAGGGAGGGCCATCTGCTTTGTCCACCTGTTCAAAGGTGAATCTCGTCCAGACACTCTCACATTTGGTCGAATGGCCCAGCCAAGTGGACACAAAATTCACCCTCCCTGGGTGGATGGACCACACTGTTCCCCCCTCTCCCCCTGCCCCGCCTTCATCCCCCCTCAGCTGACGGCACCAGGGCTGGGCCCGCCTCTCAGCTGACATGAACGGTGCTGCTGTGAACGCGGGTGAACGCGGACTTGGGTCTCACATTTGGTCGAATGGCCCAGCCAAGTGGACACAAAATTCACCCTCCCTGGGTGGATGGACCACACTGTTCCCCCCTCTCCCCCTGCCCCGCCTTCATCCCCCCTCAGCTGACGGCACCAGGGCTGGGCCCGCCTCTCAGCTGACGTGAACAGTGCTGCTGTGAACGCGGGTGAACGCGGACTTGGGTCCGTTTTCGCTTCTCCTGGGTGCACACCTAGGGGTGGGATTTGGGGTGCTGAGAGCTTTGGGCAGAACTCAGGCTGAACCCGTCCCTCAGGAAGGTGCGCCACGGAACCTTATTTCATTTCCTGGAGCCGCTTGTCCCACCCACGCATCGCAGGGCCAGCACGTCCGACGGGCGGAGGCATCCAGACACAGTGAGGAGCCTTGGCCAGTGTGGATCAGTGGGTAGAGCATCAGCCTGCAGACTGAGGGGTCCCGGGTTCGATCCCAGTCAAGGGCACAGACCTCGGTGGCAGGCTCGTTCCCCGGCCTGACCGTGCGGGAGGCAACCGACCCACGTGTCTCCCTCACATCGATGTTCCTCTCTTTCTGACCCCCCCTCCCTTCTACTCCCTCTAAAAATCGATGGAAAAACATCCTTGGATGAAGATGAACAAAAACGACAAAGCATCAGGCTTTACTCGTCTTTAAAAAAAAAACCCAAAACCAAGACAAATGCAGTGAGGAGGCTGGGCTCACACGTGTGCTTGGGTGGGGAGTCAGGGCAGGAGGCAGGGCCCAGCCGGAGGGGCCGGCAGATCCTAACCTGCGTGGTGTCCCCCTGCCTGGGCGAGGGCCAGGAGCAGGAGGGAGGAGGGAGGCCCACGAGGGCACCTGGTCCTGCTCAGCATCCCAAGTAAATGGTGCCCCCGAGCCAGCACCCCTCGGCTCTCAGGACCTTCTAGTCGGTCACCCCAGGGCCCGCCTGCCACCCCAGGCTTGGTCTGCGGTGCCTTCGCTCCTCTGTGGCCAATAGGATGGGAGAACCTATAGCCTCGCGTCACCCCCGGCCCCCTGGACGGGGCCGCATGTGCCCTGCTCTGCCGTGTCCCCACCCTCCCGGGCAGATGCAGGGACCCTGGAACTTGTGGACACAGCAGGGCCGCAGGCCAGGGGGGGCGTCTCTCCATCGCTCTCCTGTCAGAAGAGGCGGAGGGATTCGGGGTGCCTGTCCCTCCCTGCCTCCCCCGCCCTCCCAGAAAGGGAGCCAACAGCACGGCCGAGTTTAGGAAAATCTGGGCGTTATCAGTATCGTCTTTATTGCAAATCAGTTAACAAAAAAAAGATGAAAAAAAAATACATCATTTTATCACCTACAGTTTTGCATGTCGTTAACTTTTACAAAAGATTCCATTTTCTGTAAACTACACTCTATTTTATAAAACAGTAAGAATCAACATCTTAGGATGCGTCTGCTCACACCCACAAGGGATGGTACAGCGTCGCCCCTGGCGGGGCCGGAGGAGCTGCCGAGGAGGCGGGCACCCCCTCCCGGGGCGCAGGCTCGCTCAGGAGCTGTGGGGGCCGCTGTAGGTCAAGGCCAGGGTGCGAGTGGGACCCATTCCGACACCCCCTCCTCAGCGTGACCCCACGGGCGTGTTCACTCAGATTTCTTAAACAAAATCCACCTTTGAAAATTATGTACAGACATTTCCTTTGCAACAGGCTTATACTTGACATTGCAAGACTCTGCTCCTTCCCCGGGCACACGACCCCCCAGAGCAGGAGGGGGCCCCAGAGCAGGCTCCTGCTGTCCCCCCGGGACCAACGGCCCTGCACACTCAGGCCGGACACAGCGCGGTTTTCCAAACCTCAGTGGAGGGTGCTCTGAGCCGAGCCCCAGCCCGCCTTCCCCGGGGCCTTCCCCGGGGCCTGGAAGACGTGCGTGCAGAGGTGCCCGGGCGGTAGGATCCCTCCACGCGGGCCCAGGCGGTGCCACGCAGCCACGCCTGACCTCACACTACGCGGCGCTGAACGCCAAGGCCCGGGCGGGGCGGAGGAGCTTCCGGAAGGAACAAGACCGGGCAAGACCCACGAGCAACTACATAACACTGACCCTGAAACAAAGATTCATGATCGGTGCCCCGGACGCACGCGGCACCCCGAGAACACGCCGTCAGAAGCCCGTTCTCAAAAAATCCACCGACAAGCACCCACACGTATAACCCACTTCCCTTCGCTTTCCCACTTTAGATGCAAATCTCCCCACGTGCGGAGGTGGGGGGGTTGCCTCCGTCTCTAGATTCGGGGCGCGGGGGTTCCCGGGGGAATTGCGCTGGCCCAGGCCCCCGCAAGAGCTTTTTGGACGACGCTGGCTCAAACCTCCCTGCTCTGACATTATTTCTTTTTTGGATTTTGAAAAAAGAAATCAATAAATAAATGGCATGTATAAATCATGAATCTTTGTTCATGTGTTTTACTGACACGTAACAATCTTTTCCCTACGGAGGGAAGTCATGGCTGAGAACTACTAAGTTTCCTGGGAGAGAGAACACGATGCATATAAATAAAAAGGCAGTGTTTCCATGTGAGAGAAAAGTACATAAATAAATACTAAAAAAGTTCACATCTCTGTCCTCTTATTTTGTATAAAAACATGTTTCTTTAAAAAAAAATAAGCTCCTTTGGTCGGCCCGGTGTCCGCGGAGTGCCGGGCGAATGCCCCAGCAGGGCCTGGGGAAGGAAGGTAGTCCCGTGGCAGGGACACGTGGCCCCGTGGCCAGAAGCGTGGCTCCGTGGCCAGCTCTTTACTTGAACGCCTCCGGGATGTGGGCGATCTGGGACTGCGTGCTGGTGGGCGGGCTGGAGATGCCCTCGGACCAATCGGAGATGTTGGAGTGGGGGGACGAGCTGGACCACTGGTCGGGGGACTCGGGGGACGGGGTGAGGAAGGGGTGCTCGGGCACCTGCAGCTGGTGGCTGGGGGTGTTGTCCACGGGCGAGGAGGAGCAGCTGTGCTGGGAGGGCGGCGTCAGGAACTGGGCGGTGGCCATG
>NW_005370704.1:1494801-1496857 GCF_000412655.1 Myotis brandtii
GGGGAACGCCATGCTGGGCAAACGAGCCATTTCTGGAATCTGGTACATGGTGGGCATGGGGCCTGCAGCAGCCGGAGGGCAGCTGGACTGAGGCTGGGGCGCCCCGGCGGGTTGGGCAATCCCGCCTTTGGGGATTAGCTGGAAAGTCACGATGGGGGGCAAGGGCTCCCGGGAGGCGGTCATATGCTTCCCTTCCGGCGGCCTGCTCTGAGGAGCTATGCCAGGAGGGGTGCCCTCAGCTGGTGCCAGTACCATACCAAACATCTCATTGTACTGGCTCTCATTCATCTCCATGCGGTTCATCCAGTCTGCCGGGACAGGGACCGGATGCAGCCTACCCACGCTCCCCGCACTGCCACTGCCTGGAGGCACCATGTGGTGGTGGGACAGCAGCTGGCTCACCGAGGGAAGCACAGTGCCGGGCCCGTGCGCCAAAGGCTGGATCTCACGGAGGTTAGAGAAGGACAGTGCATGCTGTGCGTGGACAGGGGCGGGGGCCGCGGCCGCGGCCAGCATGGGGTTGGGCGAGGCCTGTAGGAGGCCAGGGGATGTGATCATTGGGGAGGAGGTGGTGTCGGAAACGTAGGTGTGAGGGGACTCGAGGGAATCGACGGGGGACAGAGTCACGGAGCTCTCCGACAGCTGGGCCTTGTCACTCAGCGACTTCTTCCTCCTGCCACCCTTGGCCTCCTTGGCCTCCTTGGCCAGGTTAGGGAGGCTGGTGGGCACGGCACTCTTGGCGTTGGGCCGTCTGGGCTTCTTGCCCATCGGAGTGTGTTTGAGGCTGAGGAAGGACCGGTTGGGCCCGCAGATGACGGGGGAGAGGGCGGAGGTCAGCACGGAGCCGGGAGGGCTCGGCGCCACGTTGTACTCGTCCAGCAGGCGCACGATGTCGTGGTGCATGCGCTCCTGCGCGATGTCCCGCGGCAGCCGGTCCATGTGGTCCGTGATGTCCCGGTTGGCGAAGTGGTCCAGCAGCACCTTGGCCGTCTCGTAGCTGCCCTCGCGGGCGGCCAGGAACAGGGGCGTCTCCTCCTGGGAACACGGGCACAGACAGGGAGGGTCACCCTCGGCCGTGCCCCGCCGCCAGAGGGACCCGCGGTCTGACGCCCCACCCGTCAGGGGGAGGGGGCTCCTTTGTCCCGACCTGGCCCCCTACCAGCGCCTACCCTGACCAAGTCTTCTTCTTCTTTTAAAACATATTTTTAGCCCTGACTGGTTTGGCTCAGTGGATAGAGCGTCGGCCTGCGGACTGAAGGGTCCTGGGTTCGATTCCGGTCAAGGGCATGTACCTTGGTTGTGGGCACATCCCCAGTAGGGGGCATGCAGGAGGCAGCTGATCGATGTTTCTCTCTCACTGATGTTTCTAGCTCTCTATCCCTCTCCCTTCCTCTCTGTAAAAAATCAATAAAATATATTTAAAACAAAACAAAACATATTTTTATTGGTTTCAGAGAGAAGAGAGGAGGAGAGAGATATAGGAACATCAACGATGAGAGAGAATCATGGATCGGCTGCCTCCTGCAGGCCCCCTACTGGGGATCGAGCCTGCAGCCCAGGCATATTCCTTGACTGGGAATCGAACCCTGACCTTCTGGTTCACAGGTTGATGCTCCACCACTGAGCACACGGGCTGGGCTGACCAAGTCTTAAAAACAAAGCCTTACACCCGCCTGAGCCCGCCGGAGCTGGTCTGTGGGGTTACACGTTCTGAATCGGGAGGGTTTACCTTTGCGGGGTCACAGACCCCACGGGAATTCTCACTGTGGCCTCTCCCCCCGAAAGCTGCACAGACGCAAACGCAGTGGCCTGATGCCCTGTGCCCAGTCCCTGCGTCTGAGGCCCAGGCTGCCCAGTGCCCACTCGGGGACTAGGTCAGGTCCAGGTCACTCCTATACTGGGGCCAATGCCCTGCTGGGCGGTAGCCCTGTGCGTGGGAAGGGCCGGCGAACACAGGTCGGATGAAGGAAGGGCTGCACCGAGCTATGGGGTCTGCATCTACCGTGTACCAGTTCCCAGGGGCCCGGCCTGGGCCCCCCGGCACCCCGCCCAGGGC
>NW_005370704.1:1497608-1498552 GCF_000412655.1 Myotis brandtii
GTGGGGTCAGGCGGGGAGGCAGGTGGTGCTGCCCACAGACCAGCCCCTTGGTGACCACACGTGGCCTTGGCGCCGAGGCCGGAGCCACGCTCAGAACTGCTGAGCTCTGCTACCTCCAGCCAGGCTCGCGGGACCCTGGGGGCAGCCCGTCAGATGCTGCCCCCCCAGGCCTCAGGCCAGAAGGGTGATCGCTGTTGGCTGGCGGGTGGAAAGAGCCGGGCACCACGCAGCGAACAGGACGAGCCTCGTTGCCGTGACGCGGGTGCGAGAATGTGTCTCTAAGCGCCTAAAAGGCTGCACTGCACCCGCAGCCAGAGCCGGCCTCGGGCTCCTCGGCATTGTCCCCGTTCAACTACGCTCAGTTCTCAACCTGTGCTTCCTGCAGGGAAACGGGCTAAACACGGTGACATCAGCAGCTCTGTGATGACCGCCCTGGCTTCTGCCCCTCCCACCTGCCCATCTGTGCAGGGCAGGGCTGCCCAGAGCCGGGTCACACACCGGGGGACTGGCAGGCGGCTGACAGGAGCCTCTGCCAGGGACGCTCCCCGGAGCCCCAGGCATCCAAACCCCTAACTCCAGCCCGTCCTGGGCTTCCCAGCAAGGCCAGCTCCCAGGGGCGCAGGCAGGAAGTGGCAGCCTCCAAGCCCTTCAAGCGGCCACAGGCTGTGCCTCTGGCCAAGGCCAAGGCGGAGGAGCAAGGCGTGGGGGGCCCTGAGGTGGGAGGGGAGCCTGGCCGGGTCGGGGTGAGGAGGCCCCGCCCCGCAGGTCCCTGGGGCTCCTGCGGACCTTCCCCAGCCTGGTTTCCCTGCGAGGATGACGCGTGGGGCTCGGAGCGCTCCCTGGCCTTGTGCCCGGCTCAGGCTAAGACACCAGCTATCCCTGCTCAGGCCACGCTTGGGGCCAGGGCTGCAGGGTCCAGGTGACCGGAGATGCCGGCCCGGCCC
>NW_005370704.1:1498882-1500015 GCF_000412655.1 Myotis brandtii
GGCGCTCCTGGCTGGTGGACAGCCGGTGAGGACATGTGGCCCTGCACGCGGGGCCCGGGTGCCACCACAATCAATCCGAGCTTCCCTCGGGACAGGGCCAAGTCCCAGGGCCAAGCGACCTGTGGGCAACAGACCTGCGGCTCTGCTTACGGCCTGCGGCGTCTTCACCCACAACCCCCCAGAGAAAGACGACGTGAAAATGCAGTCAGGGCCCGGCCGGCGGGGCTCAGGGTTGAGCGTCAACCTATGAACCAGGAGGTCACGGTTCGATTCCCGGTCAGGACACCTGCCCGGGTTGGGGCTCAATCCCCAGTGTGAGGCGTGCAGGAGGCAGCCGATCCATGATTCTCTCTCATCAGTGATGTTTCTCTCTCCTGTCCTCTCTCTAAAATCACTAAAAACATATAAGTTTTTTTTTTTAAGTTCAATGGCATATGTCATTTTAACAATATTTTTACTGATTTCACAGAGGAAAGGAGAGGAAAAGATAGAAACGTCAATGATGAGAGAGAATCATGGATCCAGGAGGCAGCCGATCCATGATTCTCTCTCATCAGTGATGTTTCTCTCTCCTGTCCTCTCTCTAAAATCACTAAAAACATATAAGTTTTTTTTTTTTTAAGTTCAATGGCATATGTCATTTTAAAAATATTTTTACTGATTTCACAGAGGAAGGGAGAGGAAAAGATAGAAACATCCATGATGAGAGAGAATCATGGATCGGTTGCCTCCTGCATGTCCCACACTGGGAATAGAGCCCGCAACCCGGGCCTGTGCTGTGACCGGGAATCGAACCCTGACCTCCTGGTCCATAGGTCAAGCACCGAGCCACACCGGCCGGGCAAAACATATAAAAAATGTAAAAATCAAAACGCAGCCAGGAAACCAACACCAGGTGCCTCAGAGGAAGCACTGCAGGAGAAGAAACCTATTTCCCGGGCAGAGCGGGCTGGGGGTCAGGCAGGAGGCGGCCTGGGAGGACCGAGCGCCCCGCCCGCTCGACCTTCAGAATATTGACCCCAGGGCTCAGGGGAGGAGGCAGGTGGGCTCCGGCCAGGGAAGCGCAGGCTTCGCACCGAGAGGGAGGCTGGCCAAACGCACTCACCGGGCCCGCGGACGTTGACGTCCATGCA
>NW_005370704.1:1500962-1501494 GCF_000412655.1 Myotis brandtii
CTCCGTGGCCGGCCGGGCGCCTCCTCCCCCGCTCTCCTCCATCCCGCCCCCCGAAATAAGGTCATTTCGACGCGATTAATCAGAATTGCAAACTATCGCTAAACTCTCTCCTGCACCAGCCCCACGTCGGGCGGCCTCACTTTCCGCTCCTCAAGGAGGGATTAGCCCGCTCGGAATCGCCGCGCTCACGCTGAGCTGTTAAGACAAAGGATTTACGGGGATTTCCGAGATACAAACTTCAACTCTTCACATGACATCGATCAATGCCTCCTCCCCTCGCTCCCCTTTTTAAAAAGCTGTAATGATTTTGAAATAATACCCAACAAAGAAAACGGGGGGAGGGTGGGGAGAGGACGGAGCGCCCCTTTCCGGCGGATGCGCTTGTCCCCCGGGCCGGCCCCACGGGCAGCAGTGGGAGGGAGGATGTGCCAGGCAGAAATTTCCAGAAAAGGGCTCCCCGCACTCTGGAGGGCACAGCACACCCCCGTGGGCGGCAAGCGACACGGGCAGCAAGCGCGCTGTTGGGGGAGAT
>NW_005370704.1:1503619-1504591 GCF_000412655.1 Myotis brandtii
CCTTTCCCTGGGCAGCAGAACCCCTTAAAGAGATATTCTGTGGCCCGACCGGGTGGCTCAGTGGTTGAGCGTTGATTTAGGAACCAGGAGGTCACGGTCCGATTCCCGGTCAGGGCACAGGCCCGGGTTGCGGGCTGGATCCTCAGTGCGGGGCGTGCAGGAGGCAGCCGACCAATGAGTCTCTCTCATCATTGATGTTCCTCTCTCGCCCTCTCCCGCCCTCTCTGAAATCAGTAAAAATATATGTTAAAAAAATAAAAAAGTAAAGAGCTCTTCTGTGAACATAAAAAGCTCAGGTTGGCGGGAAGGGCAACAGGACGCACAGGCGAACACACAGGGTTCCCAGGGCCCCAGGAGACAACACCGACGCCGTGCGTCCCACGGCGGACGCCTCACTCTGCATGTCAGAATCCAGAGCCCGCAGAGCAACATGGGAGCCAGCCTGCGCCCGGGGGAGCGCTGCGGCCTTGGCTTAGTAACAAGGCATCGACGTCAGCTCGTCGATAGTAACAGTGTCCACAGTAACAGTGGACCCCGGGACCAAGCAGCTAATAGCAGAACTGGGAACCCTATTTTCCGCAGGATTGTTCTGAGAATCTGAAACTGCTCTGGCCCTGGCTGGTGTGGCTCAGCGGATAGCGCGTCGGCCCGCGGACTGAAGGGTCCCAGGTTCTAGCCTGGACAAGGGCACGTACCCGGGTTGCGGGCTCAATCCCAGTGGGGGGCGTGCAGGAGGCAGCCGATCAATGATTCTCTCTCGTCATTGATGTTTCTCTCTCTCTCCCCCTCTCCCTTCCTCTCTGACATCAATAAGAAGATATTAAGTAAACAAATAAGTAAATCAATAAAACTGCTCTGCAAGTCAAGTTCACGGACACGAGAGATGACCTTGAGGGGCATGAGGACAGGGGAGGCCTCAGCAGACACGTGTGCAGGGCCAGCCCCTCGGTGCAGGGGGTGTCAGCGGCCACC
>NW_005370704.1:1505298-1507935 GCF_000412655.1 Myotis brandtii
GGGCCGGCCGCCTTTCCCTGGGCAGCAGAACCCCTTAAAGAGATATTCTGTGGCCCGACCGGGTGGCTCAGTGGTTGAGCGTTGATTTAGGAACCAGGAGGTCACGGTCCGATTCCCGGTCAGGGCACAGGCCCGGGTTGCGGGCTGGATCCTCAGTGCGGGGCGTGCAGGAGGCAGCCGACCAATGAGTCTCTCTCATCATTGATGTTCCTCTCTCGCCCTCTCCCGCCCTCTCTGAAATCAGTAAAAATATATGTTAAAAAAATAAAAAAGTAAAGAGCTCTTCTGTGAACATAAAAAGCTCAGGTTGGCGGGAAGGGCAACAGGACGCACAGGCGAACACACAGGGTTCCCAGGGCCCCAGGAGACAACACCGACGCCGTGCGTCCCACGGCGGACGCCTCACTCTGCATGTCAGAATCCAGAGCCCGCAGAGCAACATGGGAGCCAGCCTGCGCCCGGGGGAGCGCTGCGGCCTTGGCTTAGTAACAAGGCATCGACGTCAGCTCGTCGATAGTAACAGTGTCCACAGTAACAGTGGACCCCGGGACCAAGCAGCTAATAGCAGAACTGGGAACCCTATTTTCCGCAGGATTGTTCTGAGAATCTGAAACTGCTCTGGCCCTGGCTGGTGTGGCTCAGCGGATAGCGCGTCGGCCCGCGGACTGAAGGGTCCCAGGTTCTAGCCTGGACAAGGGCACGTACCCGGGTTGCGGGCTCAATCCCAGTGGGGGGCGTGCAGGAGGCAGCCGATCAATGATTCTCTCTCGTCATTGATGTTTCTCTCTCTCTCCCCCTCTCCCTTCCTCTCTGACATCAATAAGAAGATATTAAGCAAACAAATAAGTAAATCAATAAAACTGCTCTGCAAGTCAAGTTCACGGACACGAGAGATGACCTTGAGGGGCATGAGGACAGGGGAGGCCTCAGCAGACACGTGTGCAGGGCCAGCCCCTCGGTGCAGGGGGTGTCAGCGGCACATCGGGCTGACCCGGAGGCAGACTCTTGTCCAGCCGACCCTGAGAAGGGCTCCAATAAACTAAGTCATGGCCCAGAGCAGGGGCCAGGCCCCATCTCCTGAGAGAGATGTGGGGGGTCTCAGGAGGGGTGTCAGGTGAACAAGGGGGAAAAATCCTACAGGAGGGAAACCCTGTCCAACTTCTCAGTGCATCTTCTTCTTCCAGCCACTCCCTCCTCCCCCTCGGGACACCTCCTCCAGGCAGCCTTCCCTGGTTAAGGCATCCGCATCTGCTGGGCTGAGTCTTCCCTACTGAGCTGGCTTCTAACCCAGGGCCCAGCACTCAGTGCCACACCAGACACATCCCTCCCTCCCCCGGGATGGGTCCCCACCTCGCAGGAGTAGCCACCGGGGTAGTCGGTGCAGGTGGCCCCGTTCTGGCAGGGGCTGGGCGAGCACTCGTCCACCTGGTCCTCGCAGTAGCTGCCTGTGTAGCCCGGCTGGCAGCGGCAGTGGTGCGTGTTGTCCGCGTCCATGCAGAGCCCGCCGTTCCGGCACAGGTGGGTCACGTCGATGCCTGTGAGGCGCACGGTGGCAGGAGTGTGCGCAGTAGAGGCCGGTCCAGCCGCTGTGGCACTCGCAGCGGTACAGGACGTTGGTCTGCCAGCACTTGCCGCCGTTCTTGCAGGGCGAGGAGTCGCACCAGCGCACCAGGTTCTGGGGGCGAGGGCAGCGTTCATACCCCCCTCCCGGCCGCGCAGCCCACACGCACCAGAAAACCTCACGCCCAACCCACAGAGGTGGAGACTGAGGCCCGCGGGCTCCCACTACATGTGGGAGGGGGTAGCCTGGGACTGGGCGGGGCCTCTCGCTCTCTCTCTCTCTCTCTCTCTCTCTCCCCCCCAGCAAATCCAGACCCCTTTCCTCCAAGGAAGATCTTGTATCAGTAGACGCTTTTGCTGGGAGTTTTTGTAATTGGTATTTATGTGAAAATCTCCTCAGGCAGGTCAACCATTAATACTTTTGTATATTTCCCATAAAAACATGAGCTTTTAACAATCCTTCCCCAGCCACCCTAGCCGGTTTGACTCAGTGGATAGAGCGCTGGCCTGTGGACTGAAGGGTCCCGGGTTTGATTCTGGGTCAGGGCACAGGCCCAGGTTGCAGGCTTGACCCCCAGTGGGGGGCGTACGGGAGGCAGCCGATCAGTGATTCTCTCTCATCATGGATGTTTCTCTCTCTCTCCCTCTCCCTCTCTGGAATAAGGATATATTAAAGCAAAACAAAAAAAAACCCTGTACAACCAATCTTTCCCCTGCATCACCTGGTCCCTGCTCTCTCCACAGACCTCTGCTCCCTGGCCTGGATGACCGCCCGTCCAGCAGCTCTGCCTCCTCCGGGGGCAGCACAGGCCAGGCCAGGGCCAGGCTGGCCATCCAGACCCCCAGGAGCACGTGCTAGCGGGCAGGTGCACTTGTAGGTGCCGTAGCTGTCCTGGCAGGTGCCGCCGTGCAGGCAGGGCCGCGAGTCACACTCGTTGATGTCGTGCTCACAGTAGCTGCCCGTGAAGCCAGGCGGGCACAGGCAGGTGAAGGAGTCGATGCCATCCACGCAGGTGCCGCCATTGAAGCAGGAGCTGCAGGTGGGCAGGCGCCGGAGGGAGGGTGACTGGGGCGTCG
>NW_005370704.1:1508631-1509147 GCF_000412655.1 Myotis brandtii
ACGCTGGCTTAGACCGTGGCCACGGGGGGCCTGACGGCCACACCGGGCCAGCAGCAGCCTGACGAACCTCACGGAGGTCCACGGCAGCCTCGGGGGGTCCCTGACACAGGACTGGGGGCCTCAGACTCGCAAACCCCATCACACCCCCTCCCTTTCCTCTGCCTTCCTTACAGCTCGTCCCGAGGGGAGCTTTCTAACGCTCCGGGGTTAAGGGGAAAACAAGAGGACCATCAGAGCTCATGTAGATAACACAGAAGGGAATCATGTCAGGAAACGGGAACGAGGACATTTAGTGCGAGCTTCCCGGCAGCCAAGGTGAAAAGGGAAACAAGTTCCACGTTCTCCTTGTCTGGAAGGAGGCGCACCAGCTCTTAAACCGCCAGGGTCCCTGGCTCCTGCCTCGCCACCTGACCATGGCCTCCTAGGAGGAGCCCTGCAGGACAGGAATGGTCTGGCTCCGCTCGGCCAGCTCTGCGTGACGGGTGGACCCTGCCCGGGGGCCAGGCTGCCAGACCC
>NW_005370704.1:1509394-1509682 GCF_000412655.1 Myotis brandtii
TGGTGTTCTGGCAGGAGGCGCCGTGGCGGCACGGGCTCTTCACGCACTCGTTGATGTCCACCTCGCAGGTCTGCCCTGGGGGGAGGGAGTGTCACCTCAGCCCCACTCCTGGCCCCTCCTGTCCACCTGCGTCCGGGGCTCAAGCCCAGGTGGGCCTTGGGGACGCCCAGGAGGAAAGGAAGGGTGAGGTGGGCTCTTGCTAATAGAGCCCCTGCAGGTGGCTCAGAACCCCGGCTCATCTCCAGAGAGGAGAGCTCCCTCCCTCCCTCCCTCCCGGATCCGCCCGAA
>NW_005370704.1:1511338-1512623 GCF_000412655.1 Myotis brandtii
ATTGATCTGCTGCCTCCTGCACGCTCCCTACTGGGGGTCAAGCCCGAAACCGGCATGTGCCCTGACGGGGAATTGAACTGTGACGCTCCACCACTGAGCCACACGGCCGGGCCATCCTCTATTTGTTTATGCTCATCTGGCAACGAGGCCCGAAAGCAGCCGGCCTACGGCCCCGCATGCAGAGCAGAACCTCTGGGAGGGTCTGTCGAGCACGCAGACAAGGCGGCCCAGTGAAAGCCACTACACACCCCACGGCATCCAGTGGGCGGCCCAGGCCCCGCCCTCCCCTGCAGGCCCTGCCCTCCCCCGCCCTCACCTGTGTAGGGCAGCAGGCAGTTGCACTTGTACCCTGCCACGTCATCGATGCAGGTGCCCTGGTTCAGACACGGGTTGGACGCACACTCGTTGATGTTGGTCTGGCAGTTGGGGCCTGAGAAGGGCACAGCGGTCAGCGTACCCGTCAGCGCGTGCTGTGCCCTGCGCTGGGCCATGGGCCTGAGCCACTGTCCCGGAGCCCCGCTCTGCCCCAGGACCCCCCCCCCCGGGCTGGAGGCACACGGGGCCAGCACCACCTCACACGTGGCTCCTGCGGGAGAGGGTAGATGGTGAGGCCCGGGGAGCCCGGCCAGAGGGCCAACCCCGTGGCATCCACAGGCCGCCGTGTGCTGGTCCTCCCACCATCGGAGACCAACGGGGCTGCACGTCAGGCCCCGGGTGAGCTCCTGGCTGAGTCGGGGCCCGGAACTCGGGCTCGAGACAAACCGGATGGACACCTGGCTCCCAGGGGCCGCAGGGCACAGCCTGGGCCTCACCCCCGAGGAGCAACTGGCAGTCAGGGCTGGTGCCCCCCATGCACGCGGGGGGCCTCGGGCCTGGTCCCAGCCTCTCGTGTCACAGGCAGGAGGCGCCCATCAAGCGAGGCCAGGGAACAAGGCAGTGACCGCAGGGCACAGGCCAGCCACTGTGGGGGCCATGCCAGCTCCAGCCGGGGCACATCCTAGTTATCGGGGAGCCTGGGGACAGAGCGGGGGCCTGGCGAGCGCCCCTGCACACGGGCCACAATCTCTCCCCGAAAGCCCGCGCGGTCTTCCTGTTTACGGCCGCAGGGCCGGTCCGAGGAAGCGTTATCTTCCTCGCGGCCGTTATCTCGCTGGCCGGCCGCTGCGATTTTCCAGGCCCTTCTTTCTTTCGGTTTCCACGGTGACCCGGGCAGGCAGGAAACTGGCCAGAGTTTCCGACAATTGTGCGAAGGGAAGCAGGAAGCGGGCGGGGGGGAGGCAGGTCA
>NW_005370704.1:1513928-1515916 GCF_000412655.1 Myotis brandtii
ACTCACCGCTGAAGCCTTCGCGGCAGGTGCACACGTAGCCGCTGGTCATGTCCTTGCAGGTCCCGCCGTTGACACAGGGATTCGACTCGCACTCGTTGTTGTTGACGTCACAGTTGGCCCCGCTCCAGCCGGGCTCGCAGTCACATTTGTACCTGCAGAGGGGACCTCGGCGGCTCAGGGGCGGCCAAGGTGGGCGTTCCCCGCCCCCACACACTCCTGGCCGCATGGCCCGGAGGCGGCCGTCCCCTCTGACCCTCCGTCCTTTGAGGTGGGGCACCAGCACCCACCAGCCCTGGCTGTGTGGCCCTGAACCCAGTGCTTACCCTCTCTGTGCCAAATGAGGGCACAGGGCCCCTGCCCGCCTCAATGGCCCCGTGCAGACAGCCCTTCTTTCTTTCGGTTTCCACGGTGACCCGGGCAGGCAGGAAACTGGCCAGAGTTTCCGACAATTGTGCGAAGGGAAGCAGGAAGCGGGCGGGGGAGAGCCATGCGGGCACGTAACGGGTGTCACGTAACGGGTGTCAGAAAGAGCTCCGTTCCCCTCTGCACCCTAAGACTTCCGACACCAAACGAGGGTGAAGGGCCCGGGCCCACCAGCCCGCCCCACGTCAAACGCCAATCACAAGCCCTAGGGCCACCTGTGTTTTTGACCGACCACCCACACACAGGGGCTCACACCCCCTCAGCTTGGTAATTTGCTAGACCAGCTCCCAGAACTCAGGAAAGAGCTCACTTACTAGACTTGGGGTTTCTCATAAAAGGGCAGACCCGGGGCAGCCACAGAAGGACGCGCGGGCGAGGGCTGGGCCAGAGCGAGCAGCTGCACCCCCTCTGCGGGCGACAGCACCCTGGCCCACCCCCAGGGCCCATGGTGTGGCCTTTTGGTTTTTAACTCTTTGCACAGCTCTCCTAGAGGGACGGTTCCTGTGACCCCCTCGGCCGGGACGAGAACAGAGGCTGGGGCACCCAGGGAAGCGCCTCTGCCAGCAGGAATGGGGGCCCCTTGTTCCCACATGGAGGGCCTGCCTGCCGGCCAGGACGAGGCTCTGGCCAGGTCCGGGACGCCTCTGGCCGGGCACAGGGGGCCCGACGGCCCACTTCCCCTGGACCTCAGCCCCAGTGTGGCGACCCTTACCCTGTGTGCCCCGGGGACAGGAGCACTTGTAGGTGTTGGTGAGGTCGATGCAGGTGCCGCCGTTCTGGCACGGGTGGGACAGGCACTCGTTGATCTCCTCGGAGCAGTTCACCCCGTGGTAGCCGGCCACGCACTGTCAGGGAGACAGACAAGGGGTGGGGCTGTGGCTCTGTGGGTAGCCGGGGTGTGAGCTGCCCCCCACCCCCGCCATGCTGACAGAGCCACACGAGCTGCCCTCCTGCCTGGTGAAGCCTTGGGCTCCTCACATTGGGCTGACCCGGAGGCAGACTCTTGTCCAGCCGACCCTGAGAAGGGCCCCGATAAACTAAGTCATGGCCCAGAGCAGGGGCCAGGCCCCATCTCCTGAGAGAGATGTGGGGGGTCTCAGGAGGGGTGTCAGGTGAACAAGGGGGAAAAATCCTACAGGAGGGAAACCCTGTCCAACTTCTCAGTGCATCTTCTTCTTCCAGCCACTCCCTCCTCCCCCTCGGGACACCTCCTCCAGGCAGCCTTCCCTGGTTAAGGCATCCGCATCTGCTGGGCTGAGTCTTCCCTACTGAGCTGGCTCCTAACCCAGGGCCCAGCACTCAGTGCCACACCAGACACATCCCTCCCTCCCCCGGGATGGGTCCCCACCTCGCAGGAGTAGCCACCGGGGTAGTCGGTGCAGGTGGCCCCGTTCTGGCAGGGGCTGGGCGAGCACTCGTCCACCTGGTCCTCGCAGTAGCTGCCTGTGTAGCCCGGCTGGCAGCGGCAGTGGTGCGTGTTGTCCGCGTCCATGCAGAGCCCGCCGTTCCGGCACAGGTGGGTCACGTCGATGCCTGTGAGGCGCACGGTGGCAGGAGTGTGAGGC
>NW_005370704.1:1516540-1517068 GCF_000412655.1 Myotis brandtii
CCGGCCACCGTCCGCACCGCACCTGCGCCTCTAACGACAGGCATGGCTCCTGGCACCCACCCCACCCTCAGGTTCCTCAGCCACCTCCTCAACGTAAGCTCAGGGTGGCTGAAGGGGCTTGTGAGGAGTAAAAGGTGCCCCTGCCCCGCCGGCGGGGCTCAGTGGTTGAGCAGGAACCAAGAGGTTCCGGGTTCGATTCCCGTTCAGAGCACAGGCCCGGGTTGCGGGCTCGATTCCCAGTGTGGGGCATGCAGGAGGCGGCCAATCCCTGATTCTCTCTCATCGTTGATGTTTCTCTTTCTCCCTCTCCCTTCCTTTCTCTGAAATCAATGAAAAATACTTTAAAAAAGCTGCCCCTTCCACGTTCGTAGACCCGAGGAGCCGCCCGAGGAGCCGGACGAAACCCACAACAGCCGCTTCTTACATCTCACGAACCACAGGGCACTGGCTGCTGCCCGAGTCTCAGGGACACCGAGGACCCGCCCCGCAGCCAGCACTGTGCCCGCGAGGCCAGGTGGCTCAGGGCAG
>NW_005370704.1:1517124-1517619 GCF_000412655.1 Myotis brandtii
CGCCCGCGCACTCGTCGATGTTGATGTTGCACATGCTCCCTGGGGGCGGGGGGTCCTGGTGAGCAGGTTCTGGCCCGAGCCTGTTTCCTCCCGTTAAACCGGGGATGATAACCGACCCCTCACCTGTTTTTCGCGGGGACACCGGCCGAGCCGGCATTTTTATTATTTTTTTAATATATATTTATCAAACTGTGACCTCCTGGTTCATAGGTCGACGCTCAACCACTGAGCCACGTGGCTGGGCCGAGCTGGCATTTTACGTGAGTGTCACCCGTGGCACCAGCCAGCCTGGCCCACACTGTGCCGGGCGCTCACCGGCACTAGAGAAAGTCCCCCTCCCAGTGGCCCAGGGGCAGAGCCTGCACTGTGCCCTCTGACTCAGGGGGCACCTGAGGCCCCGAGAGCCAGGACTTGCTCGGGGCAGACGGTGGAGGCCGAGGCTGACGGTGCCCTGGACCCTGGCTGTGTTCTCAGCCCGCTGGGCCGGCTGAGGTG
>NW_005370704.1:1517643-1517994 GCF_000412655.1 Myotis brandtii
CGCACTGTCTCTGCTGCAGTCGCTGAAGGCTGGAGCCCGACAGTGGGCCCTGGGCGGCTCCCGGCACCGTCCTGCCCTGGGTGAGGGCCCAGGACCATTGCTGACCTCGACCTCTGAGCACAGCCTCAGCCCAAGGCCAGGCTGTGAGCAGGGCTCTGAGGGATGGAGCCAGGTGGGGCCCCTGACCCCCAGGACCGCTCACCCGTGTAGCCCGGCTCGCAGGCGCACTCATAGCCGTCGATCTTGTCCAGGCAGGTGCCCGAGTCGCAGGGGTTGCTGGCACAGTCGTCCAGGTTGATCTCACAGTTGGGTCCTGAGGGGCGAGGGGCCCGTGGTGGTCAGCGCCTGAGC
>NW_005370704.1:1520507-1521275 GCF_000412655.1 Myotis brandtii
CTGGCAGGTGCCCCCGTGGCGGCAGGGCTGGCTGTGGCACTCGTTGATGTTGGTCTCGCAGTGGTGGCCCGTGTAGCCGGGCCGGCACAGGCAGGTGAAGGCGGCCACGCCATCCTTGCAGGACCCGTAGTGGCAGGGGTCGGGGTCACACTCGTCGATGTCCACCTCGCAGTGGGGCCCCGTGTAGCCTGCAGGGCGGGGGCCGAGCTCAGAGCGGCTGCTCCCTGGGCACCAGGCCATCCCCCAGGCCCACCTCTCGGGGGCCCCACAGAAGGGCTTGCCCCAGAGCAACTGTGGTTGCCATGGCTACAGCCCAGGCAGGTGGAGACTGGGGTTCCCCATGGTGTCTGCGGAGGCCGATTTGCATCTCAGGAGCCCAAGGCTCTGACCTGCTTCCATGGGACAGACTCAGCCTCCTGGGGCTCCAGGAGCCCCCGTGTCCATGGCGCCCTCCCCGCCAGCCAGGAGCCCCCAGAGCTGGGCTGGTGCCTCCTCCTACCCAACCCCTCTGGGGTCTCCGGGTGCCCTCCCCTCCAGGGAACCCCAGCAGCAAGAAGGTGCATCTCTGGTCCCCTGGCTCCGCGACCCCCGCAAGCACACCCAGCACGATGAGGGGTAGCGCGCCCCAGTCGGGACACCCCCATCCATTTCTGGGGGGAAGGACAGGCAGGGCTCCTGCAGAATGAGGCCCGGGCTGGGGCGGGACCGCCACAGGGGGACGTCAGGGCTTGGCCTGTCCCCGAGGCACGAGGGCTGGGCTGGGACAGC
>NW_005370704.1:1522752-1523059 GCF_000412655.1 Myotis brandtii
GGGGGCTGGGGGCTGTCTGCCCCCCCCACCTCAGCTCCCCCAGCGGCCCACGCACCGGGCATGCAGATGCACTGGAACTCCCCGATCTGGTCCAGGCAGGTGGCGTCATTCTGACACGGGTTCGAGACGCACTCGTTGACGTCGATCTCGCAGCGCGGGCCGGTGTAGCCCTGCAGGCACCGGCACTCGAAGGAGCCCAGCGTGTTGATGCACTTGCCCTTGTGCTCACAGGGGTTGGCACCTGGGGGGCGCAGCGCGGTCAGGGGCTGCTCCCCGCACCCCAGCCTCCAACAGTCCGGGAGGGACC
>NW_005370704.1:1523610-1525452 GCF_000412655.1 Myotis brandtii
CTCCCACTGCGATGCTTTTTAAAAGAGAATATTTTTCTATTGATTTCAGAGAGGAAGGGAGAGGGAGAGGGAGAGAAACATCAATGATGAGAGGACCATTGACCGGCTGCCTCCTGCACGCCCCCTACTGGGGATCGAGCCTGCAACCTGGGTATGTGCCCTTGACCGGAATCAAACCTGGGACCTTTCAGTCCACAGGCCGACGCTCTATCCACTGGGCAACACTGGCCAGGGCTTCTGAGTGACCCTGCTGAGTGTCCCAGGGCACGCGGGTTAATCCCCAGCGGGCCTGACCGCGGGCAGCCCCTGCCCCTCCTCCCTCCAGAAAGGCCCCTTCGCATCATCCCTGGGGGCCCTGCAAAGCCAGCCGTGCGTCTGGGTGAGGTGATGTGCGCCAGGCTGGCCCGCGGAGGCCGGTGTCACCGCACCCGCCCTCACCTGTGCGGCCGTGGGGACACTCGCAGTAGAAGGAGGCCACGCGGTCGTGGCAGGTGGCACCGTGGAAGCAGGCCGCGCTGGCGCAGTCGTCGATGTTCTCGCTGCAGTCCTCGCCCGTCCAGCCGTTGACGCACACGCAGTTGTAGCCTCCCTGGGTGTTGTGGCAGGTGCCGCCGTTCTGGCAGGCGTTGGGCATGAGCTGGCACTCGTCCATGTCCTTGGTGCAGTACTGACCTGCGGGGCAGGGGGACCGTTGGGCCGGGCGGGCGGCTGCTTCCAGACCCTCCACCCCAGGCAGAGACCCCACCCTCCAGGCGCAGGGTCCGCCTCCACCAGGAAGCCTTCCAGGGCTCCTCCACTCCGTGCCAGCCTGAATCACATCTTCCCCTTCGTCACGGGCACCAGGTGGCTTCTATCTCTGCTCTGACTGTGCACACAGGTGCACTGGGGCCCACACGTGCCTGCCATCCCCTCTGAACCGGGGGCCCCAAGGCCGGGGCTGCATCACTGACCAGCGTCCCTAGGTCCTACCCAACCAGCTGGGCTCATACCTGGGGACTGGATTCTGGCACAGGGCTGCCTGAGCCCGGGCTGTCAATGCCCACGTCTACGCTGACCCCTGGGGAGGGGGCTCAGACCCTGGTCATGGGCAGAGGGGCTGCCCCAGGTCACATCATCCTCCTGGCCGGGCCCGGGCTCTCGGACCCTCACCCCCGCCGCCTCTGGGGGAGCAGTGTGACGGGTGGGGGCCCGCCCGCTGCTCCCGCGGGTACGTGCCTGTCCACTCGGGCGGGCAGCGGCAATTGTAGGTGTTCACGCCGTCCACGCAGGTGCCCCCGTTCTGGCAGCTGTTTCCCGGACAGTCATCGATGTTTTCCTCGCAGTTCTGGCCGGTGAAGCCTGTGGTGAGAGTGGCCGGGGCCTGGTCAGCCCTTGCCCTGCGGCGCCCGCTGCCTTGGGGTCCGTACCCCATCCCTGCCCTCCCCACTCCTGTGACCAAGCAGCACGTTTCTCTCCAAGGAACCATCTGTAAAGGGCAGTTGGGCCCGGCTGGCGTGGCTCAGTGGTTGAGCGTCAGCCTATGAACCAGGAGGTCACAGTTCAATTCCTGGTCAGGGCACATGGCCTGGTTGCAGGCTTGATCCCCAGAGTGGGGCGTGCAGGAGGCAGCCGATCCACAATTCTCTCTCATCGTTGATGTTTCTCTCTCTCTCCCTCTCCCTTCCTCTCTGAAATCAATAAAAACATATATGTATGTGTGTGTGTATATATATATATTTTAAGAAGGGCAGTTGAACGGACAGATTCATGGGCACAGGTTCTGAGGGTCCCCACAGAAACCCTTCCGTGGCCGGGAGTGCCTAGTGGCTCCGTGGCCGGGCACTGTCTGCGGGCCAGGCGCTG
>NW_005370704.1:1525889-1527126 GCF_000412655.1 Myotis brandtii
CCGCCCCCGCTCTGAACACCCCGCCCTTAGAGACCGAGTGCCCTCCTGCCCCCCAGCTCCCCGGAGCAAAAGCCAAATGGAAGTCAGAGAGGTTTGGGGAGCACCCCACATCAGAGTCAGGGCCCGTGTTCTGCTTCCCGCTATGTTGGGGGGCCCCGCGCCTCAAAGGATCTCCTAAAGTGGGAGGGCTGGAGGCCTAGAGAGCTGGGCTCACCCCGACCAGGGCTCCCCCACCCGCCCAGGCAGGGCCAGCATACCCCACTGGACAGGGGCCGCAGGGGATGGGGGCCTCCAAGCTGGGCAGCGGTGTGGGCAGGACCAGGTGGGCAGTCCTAGGGGCGCCCAGAGCCACTGTGCCCAGCTCCTCCCAACCCGGGGCCGACCTCCCGGGGCTCCCTGCCTGTCAGCTGTTAAGCACACACCTCCCGCGGTCAATGATCAGCCCGGAGAGGTGTGTCTGGCAACAGCCAAACTGCAACAAACTGCAACCTTCTGTGCCGAGGACTCCACCTCCTCACCCCTGAGCAGGCCGCCAGGTGAAATATTTGGGGCCTACTTATACTGCAGTCCTCTCCCGGGCATCCCGCACTTTATTTTTAATTGACTTCAGAAAGAAAGGGAGGAGGAGAGTTAGAAACATCACTGACGAGAGAAAAACCATTGATCGGCTGCCTCCTGCACGCTCCCTACTGGGGGTCAAGCCCGAAACCGGCATGTGCCCTGACGGGGAATTGAACCGTGACGCTCCACCACTGAGCCACACGGCCGGGCCATCCTCTATTTGTTTATGCTCATCTGGCAACGAGGCCCGAAAGCAGCCGGCCTACGGCCCCGCATGCAGAGCAGAACCTCTGGGAGGGTCTGTCGAGCACGCAGACAAGGCGGCCCAGTGAAAGCCACTACACACCCCACGGCATCCAGTGGGCGGCCCAGGCCCCGCCCTCCCCTGCAGGCCCTGCCCTCCCCCGCCCTCACCCCAGAGTGGGGCGTGCAGGAGGCAGCCGATCCACGATTCTCTCTCATCGTTGATGTTTCTCTCTCTCTCCCTCTCCCTTCCTCTCTGAAATCAATAAAAACATATATGTATGTGTGTGTGTATATATATATATTTTAAGAAGGGCAGTTGAACGGACAGATTCATGGGCACAGGTTCTGAGGGTCCCCACAGAAACCCTTCCGTGGCCGGGAGTGCCTAGTGGCTCCGTGGCCGGGCACTGTCTGCGGGCCAGGCGCTGTG
>NW_005370704.1:1527345-1528121 GCF_000412655.1 Myotis brandtii
CGGGCGTGACGGCCGAGAACACACTTCCTCTTCGCAGGGCCCCCTCTGGGCGGGTGGCGTGGGGGCTGGGGCCACCCCAAGGTCATCCCCGGGTCAGCCGGGCGCTGTGCCCCCAAGGAACCACACCCACCCACCCCCCCGCACCCACCTCCCCATCGTGCCGCTGACAGACCAAAGGTTTCGTTATTATTTTTAGGTCGCCAGCAACCGAGATAAACTATGATGGAAAGACCAGTGTGACCTGGTGCTGCGGGCCTGCTGGGGGGACAGAAGGGGGTTCTGGGGCCTGCCGGTGCCCCCACCGCACCCATGGGAGCCCAGGAGACAGGAGGGAGGACCAGCCCCACCCCCGGGAACCAGGGGAAGCCCCGGGTTGCACGGGTGAGAGCTCCTGCAGCAGGGAGTTCTGCACCGTGCACGGGGCTCTAGGGACCCCAAGATGAGGGGACTCCAGGGTGGCGGTGCCTGCTGCCCGGGAGGCTGAGCAGAGTGGCTGTGCCTGCTGCTCGGAGGGAATGCCAAGGAGGCCCCAGCCAGACTCGGGCAGGGCCAGGCCTCCCCAAGGAGCCCCTCCACGGGCTGCGGGGTTCCTGGGCAGCCTGGGGGTTGTGGGCCCAGCTGTCCAGTCACAGCAACGCCCACCCGTCAGAAACGGGCAGGTGGGGGCCTGGGGTGGCGCCTGGCCCTACGCCGTCCTCACGCTCTTCCTTACTCCAGACCCACCCGCACGACACACCCAGGGCCACCTTCTGACTCGTGCTTGGGGCGCACACCCT
>NW_005370704.1:1529003-1529376 GCF_000412655.1 Myotis brandtii
AGGTGTGGGGCTGGGACGGGCCGAGCGGCATCCTCTCTTTAACCCCCCGGACCCGCCACCCAACACGGCCATCTTTCTGTCGACAAGGGACCAGGTTCCAGAGGCTGAGCCCCTGCCCGGGGCCCAGGGCCCAGGTCTGACGGGGCCTGTGTCCGAGTTTCCGAGCCCACACTCCCAGGAACTTCCATCTAGGGCCCTGACCCCTGGGCAGCAGGAGGCGGTGAGGGGGAGCCGCGCAGGCAGCGGAACCCCACAGCTCCAGGGCTGCAGCGGGGACTCGGGGGTGGAGGCTCGGAGCTGTTTGGGGATCACAGTCCCTGATGGCCCAACGAAAGCCCAGGGCCTCCTCCGGCCACTCAGACGGGCTGGGCAC
>NW_005370704.1:1530829-1532678 GCF_000412655.1 Myotis brandtii
GCACCCTGCCTGGAGGCAGCGGGCGCGGTGGGCGGGCTGCCACCGGGGCTCCTCCAGGGGACGTGGATATGTCAGGGCTGTGCCTGCACCACACGGTGACTGTGCCACATGCCACGGAACTGTACACTGTCAAGCAGCTAATTTCGTACTAAGTGAACTTCACCCTCGTTAGCTGGGGGAACGGGCTAGAGACCAGGAGGTTCGGCAGGACCCCCAGGGGGGCGCAGACCGGCCAGAGCCGCTGGGGGAGGGGGGGATGGCGTGGAGGTGGCTCTGAACTCCGTCGTGTCCCCTGTCCCCCTCTGGGCTGTCCACCACGAAGATGCCTCCCTCCCAGGGACCTCGCTGGGCTCAGCTTGGCACCCCGCCCCACCACACCCACAACCAGCACCGACTCGGCTCGTTCCCTGTGGGATCAAGTCTTCCCAAGAGACATTCAGGCAGCACAGGCCGGGATGGGAACCCCCACTTCACAGCGGAACAAACGAAGGTGCCAGGGTCCTTCCTGAGCCCCGGGGGCAGGCGGGCAGGCCTGTGTCCCCCCAGAACACTGCAGGCACCTCGGGAGCAGGTGAGCGGAGGGGCCTCCTGCCTCCCTCCCCCACCTGGTGGCCCGGCGTCTAGAGCTTGGACCGTACCTCCCCCCCCCCAAAGGGCACCTCGGGCCTCGCTCTGGCGGGAAAGCTCAGCGGAGGCTCTGGGACCAGCCAGGCGTTGCCCTTCCCAGAGGCAGAGCCTCTGAGGCAGAACGTGCCCCTGGGCATGAGCCGTCCGCCTTCCAGAGCCCAGCAGGAGGGGGCTGCCCTGGCACCGGCCCTGGAGCTGTGGCCACATTTAAATGCCAGCTGTCCAGCCCTCACGCCCGCCCCTCGAGGTCCCCCCAGGAGAAGGCCCGGCCTGAGGGCAGCGGGTGGTGGGGGCCGGGGCCTGAGCGTTTCTCGGCAGCTAGGCCGGGGCCCCATCCCCCTGAAGGCTTTTATCCGTGGCCGCGGCTTGGGCTTGGGCAGGGCGGACGGGAGGGCGCAAAATGGCCACTCCGGCCCACCATCTGTTGCCAGAAGCCAAAAGTCCCAAACAACTGGCTTAGAGCAACAAGCTGCCCGGTGGGAGGGCCGAGAGCCACTCAGGCCTGGGCCGCCCGGCAGACGCCAGGGGAGCCCTGGGGCTCCGCAGCCAGTGCTGGGGCTCCCCCAAAGCCTCACTCCCTGGTCCAGGAAGGCGGCTGGGGCTCCCACAGTGTGTGGATCCAGTTACAGGCCACGGCCCTGGCCTGAGCTCACTGGGAACGGGCGGGGGGTGGGGGGGGCAGTGGCAGCCCCTCCCCCAGCCCTCAATGCCTCCCATTGTCAGGAGGAGCTGGCTACCGCTCCCACTGGGAGAAAAGGCTCTTTTTTCTTTCCGAGCGGCCGGCAGAGCGGGCAGCGGTGGGTGCCGGGCAGAGGGCACTGCCCATCCCAGCGGTGGGAGCTGCCCGGTCCCGCCTCCCTCTCCCTCTCTGCCCCCCCAGCTCCAAGGGGAGGGGAGGCTGCCCGGTGCCCTACATTTTGTGGGCTACGCCTGTCACTGGTCCTGGGGGCACCGCGGGGACCCCGCCACTACAGCAACCCCCGCTCAGCACCCTGATGTGTCTGGACACTGGGTGTCCCCCAAATGCACCAGAAAGCCCTGCCCAGATATGACTGAACCCTCGAGCCCTGGGGCAGCGTCCCAGGGAACACCCCTTCTCGGCCCTCGTGCCACCCAGTCCTGAACGGGGACCCCAAGGTAGAGGCCGGGGAGAACCCGCGGCCCGGGCACAGCACGGCCAGGCTGTCTGAGGCTGGGCTGGCGGGAGGAGAAGGCGCCCAGT
>NW_005370704.1:1533248-1534378 GCF_000412655.1 Myotis brandtii
GGTGGGACGGGAGCGGAGGCAGGTGCTTGGGGGGAAGGGGGGGGCCAGGTGCAGCCAGGGAGGGAGGACGCCAGGTGGGCAGGTCTGGGCCTGGGCCTGGGCCAGTCCCGAGGCCGCGCCTGCCTGACCCCTAGGCTCCAGCTCCAGGTGGCTCCAGCCCCGCACCTTTCCCCTCCGCACCTGACTCCCAGCCTGGTCACAACGCTGATCTTCCCAGGGACAGACAGACACCTGTCGCCCGGCGACCAGACTTCCCTAAGAAGGTGGCTCAGTGGTTGAGCGCCGACCTATGAACCAGGAGGTCACGGTTCGATTCCCGGTCAGGACACATGCCCGGGTTGTGAGCTCAATCCCCAGTAGGAGGCGTGCAGGAGGCAGCCGGTCAATGATGTCCTGTTCATTGAAGTTTCTCTCTCTCCCCTTCCTCCCTGAAATCAATATATATATGTGTGTATCTATAGTGTGGGAGCGACCACATGGCCCCTGGCGGCCATTCTGTCCTGGACACCTGTCCTAGCGGGTCAGTGTGTCTTGTGGGGACAGTTGCCCAGGGTTGGCGAGGGAAGTCACACCCAATGTTTGCCTGGATTCGGGGCTTCCTAGGGTGACCTGAGCCACACCTCCTGCTGGCCCGGCCTGTCCCTCTGGGAACCGCCCTGTCCACGCACCGCCAGCTCCCGGCGCCCTGGGCCCACGCTGGGTGGCCTCGCATGGCTGTCCCTTCCTGAAGGGGGTCACTCCAGCGTCTGGTCCTCCACTGGCCTTCTCCCCCATCCCCCACGCGGCCCTGGCACGCAGCAGGTGAGTGACAGGTGGGGCTGGGGGCTGCGCTCCGCGTCCGCAGAAATGCGACCCCAGAAAGCCTCGCAGGCAGATGTTGCCGCGACCTTTCACCCGGGACTAATCCTAAATGGCGCTGTTTTCCTTTCTGAGCTGAGCGGCCATCTGCCACCCCCAGGGGACAGATGACAGCTCCCTCCACCCCAAGCGAGGGAAGGGGGAGCCGCGAAGGAGTGGGGAGCCACAGGCTCAGCTCGCCCTCAGGGACTGAGTGGTCCAGGGGCCCTGCCCCCCCCCACCAGGTGGGAGCCCCCCCACTGGAGCCAGGCCCCCGGGCGGGGGCTCCCCCG
>NW_005370704.1:1534816-1535144 GCF_000412655.1 Myotis brandtii
GACAGCCCCCCGGGCCCGGCCCCTGCCCACCGAGCCGAGCGGCCACCTGTCCTTAACCAGCAGGACCGCCCAGGTGTAGCCGGACGGCGGGACTCCACCCACCTTCCATCCACACGGCCTCCCCCTCAGCCCATCTTCCCGCCCCCTCGCCCTCAGTTACTCAGGGGCCAGAGGCCCCTCCCACCCCTCACGCCCCCTAAGCCCCAGGCACCGCCTCCCCTCCCAGGCTTCCTGCCCAGGAAGGAGTCAGTCCTTGGGCTCCTGCTCTGTGCGCTGCAACCAGCCCAGCGAGGTCAGGGCCACTGCGGTGAGGCTGGGAGTGCGGACG
>NW_005370704.1:1535888-1537241 GCF_000412655.1 Myotis brandtii
GACCCCAACCCCAAACATCAGTCGCCCTCAGAGCAGAACGGCAGCAGGAGCGGGGGGCACGGGGCGGGGTGGAGAGGGCCCCCGTGGGCCCTGCAGGCCCTGCTTTCCGGCCCAAACAGCTGCTCGCAGGGCTCAGGGCTCTGGGCTCCCGCCTGGAGTCTCTTTCCCAAGCTGCACCTTTGGGGTGGGGGGGGGTTTGAAACGCTGGGAAGAGGAAGAGCAGGAAAAGCGGGTCTTCCGTCCTGGCTCCGGGGAAGCCCTTTGTGTGGGGGCCGGAGCCGCCTCCCCTCCCCGGAAGCGAGCTTTCCCACCGCAGGGAACACAATGCCCCCCGCATTGTCCCCGCGCCTCCCCCTGGACGTGGGAAGTGGCGTGCCCGGCCGAAGGGACGGAAAGGCCGGGGCAGAGGTCAGGCGGCTTCCCGGACACAGCCCAGCTGCCGAGGCCAGAGCAGCACAGGCCAGGGGCTCCCACGACCGCTGTGGTGGAAGCCCACGGGCGGAGGGAGCAAAGCCTGCGGACCCTCCCCTGGGAGGCGTTTCCCACCTGCTCCCCAAAAGACAGAGCCCCACGCTGGAGACACGGCTGGGGTGCGGGTCCTCCCCGGGCTCTGAGGACTTAATCCCAAACTCGATTAATTAAGTCAGCAACTGGCCGCTGAGCTCCGCGCCAAAGCCAACCCCCATCCCGGCCGGTTCTGGCCTCTGCTCTGCTCTCGGGAGAGATGCCAGGGGTGGGGGGAGGGAGGCGGGCACTCGGGGGCAGCCCTGGCACTGGGTTCAGTGTCCTGAGAACTCAGGGGAGGCACCAAGGACCCCCTCATCGCAGTCCCAGAAAGAGGAGAGGGAGGCCCCCACCTGCACTTCCCGTCGGGATCTTGCAGCCGTTCTGCCGGGACACGTCCTGCAGGTACACCCCGGCCCGTTTCCGATGAGAAAACGGGGCTCACAACTCCGCCTTCCTCAACCCCCAGGTGGCCAGACTCCGAGGGGAGTCAACAAAGTTGGGGAAGGGGCTGGACAGTGGGAACAGGCCGTCCCCGGGCCGCTCAGGGCCGGCAGGAGCTCCGAGGGCAGAGGGAGGGTGGGCAGCTGCCTGCCCGGGTGCCCGTGTCTCTCCCCGGACCACCTGATCCCTGGGACCTGCCGGGAGGCAGCAGACAATGCGTCCTCACATCCTCACAGTGGCTGAAACACAAAACCTGGCCGGGGGTGCTCCTGGTGAGGGGCCTGGGAACTGGGGCGCCTCCGCACCCCTTCTGGCCAGCAGGAGGGTCACACCAGCGCTGGACGCCTGTCACCGCCCGCTGGCACTGGGGACGAGGGGCCGGAGCCCACAGCAAGCTGGCCACTG
>NW_005370704.1:1537607-1537840 GCF_000412655.1 Myotis brandtii
TGCCTGGGGACCCCGCCAATGCTGGGAGACAGCCCAGCCACCTGCACCCAGGCCGGGGTGGCCCGATGAGGGAGGGGCCTACATGTGACACCCTGGGGACACGCTGGGCCAGTTGGCCTGGGTGGAGGGCTATGGGCGGGAGGGGGGACTTCCATACGGAAAGCGGGGGTCCCGCCCTGTGGCCTTGCATGACCTTGCCCCAAGCCGCAGCGGCCTGGCCCCTGGAGGAGCCC
>NW_005370704.1:1538475-1538794 GCF_000412655.1 Myotis brandtii
TGGGCCTCCCGTGGAAGGAGGAAGAGGCAGAGGCCCCAGGGGCGGAAGTGCACCCACCCCCCCCACGTTCCCCGCGGGCCTGGCACCCTCCCGGCCTCAGCCGGAGCCTCTTACTGAAAAGCCGTCAGGGAAACACACACTCAGACGCTGGCTTCTCCCCCAACCGCTCTCATTTCCAGTAACTGCCGTTTCCACTCATCAGCAACCAAAACCGAGAGGAAATGGTGGGAGGCAGGGCCCCAGGGCCACGGCCGTCCCCGTCCCTGCAGCTCACACAGGGACAGATCTTCCCGGAGGCCGCTCCCCGCATCCCCGCGTC
>NW_005370704.1:1538873-1540181 GCF_000412655.1 Myotis brandtii
GCCCCACCCCCAGGCCCAGGGCAGAACCTGTGGCTCAGCTGTGACTCAGGAGCCGAGCTACTGCCCCAGGCCCAGCCTATGACCTATGACCTATGACGGGGACCTGCCTGCCCGAGGCCTGGGCTGGGCGGAGAGGCTGCCTGGGGTGTCAACAGAGTGACAGGGACCAGTTTTTTCGCAGCTTAAAGAACCAGCAACGGAAGCACTTCAGAGACCCCGTCACCCAGGCCAGGGGCAGGGCGAGCGGCCGCCAGGGGCAAGCCCCCCACCCTCACCCCAAGGCCCGCAGGTCACAGCCGCTGAGAAGCTTCCTGACCGGCCTGGGCTCAGCCGGACCGCCCCTGGCGAGCAGCTCCCGAGGCCCCGTCCCCACCTGTCCCCATCAGCCCCGTGCAGGTGGCCAGGTGAGCCCCAGTGCCCGCGGTCGGGGCCTCCCCTTGGGCAGCAGCATCTGGGCCTGGCCGAGACTCGGGGGGCTTGGCAGCTGTGTCGGAGTCACCCCGGCCTCCCCAGCGGACCCCCAAGGCCCTGCCACACAGGTGAGCCCGGGGCCCATGAGCGAGGAGCCAGGACACGCACGGCCACGCGTGAGCCCTCCAGGACCCCGGGCGCTCCTCTCAGGAAACGCCGAGCCCCAGGGGCCGGGCTGCGGACGGGGCGGCCCAGCAGGAGAGGTGTGATGGCCGCACACCCCTGGGGGTGCCCTCACCCACCCGATGGGCAGCACCCATGCCAAGCAGCCGCTTCGCCTCGGGGCGAAGGCAACGCTTCACCTCGTTCCCTGGGAAGTCACGGTAACCTGGTCCCGGCCCCTGAGCATGGGGGGCGTGGAGGAGGGTAAGGGGCCACATTTCCCAGAATGCTTCTGTCCCAGGGGCAGCAGGGGCGGGGGGAGGGCAGGACCCGCAACAAGAAGGGACCACTCGGGGATGAGACATCGGGAGGGGTTTCTGCTCCCAGAATTCCACGGGCCTCACAGGTGATGAGGGGACGTCCCCCACCCCGGGGGACGAGCAGGGGCCCGATGCTAACATTCCCCCCTCTGCCTGACCAGAGGGACCACGTCCAGGGTCCCCAGGCCGCTCTGGCGCCTGCAGGAGACAGGGAGCCCCCCAAAGCCCGAGGGCAGCGTGGACAGGGCCCCATCTATGTCCGAGCATAAGGGGCCAGATCCCGGCTCCCAGCTGCCTCCTGCCCTCGCGCTGGCAGGGAGCCCCGAGCACACAGGGAGCGGGCAAGCCCAGCCATGCTGACACCCACAGACACACCGGCCCCGCTCAGGGGGCTCCGTGCCCGCTGGGGAGGCGG
>NW_005370704.1:1540230-1542287 GCF_000412655.1 Myotis brandtii
GCCACCCCCACCGCCCGCCTCCCCTGGACTCGCGTCCAAGCCGGCACAGGCCTCGATGCCGTCCCCTACCTGCCGCTCTCGGGCGGGTACAGGCGGGCAGGAGCGAAGCCCTGACCCCGCTCTAGCTGCTGCGAGGGTGAGCCACCCAGAGAACCGTCCAGAACCCGCACCCGGGGGGAAAGCAGGAATGCTTGCCAGGGGCCAGGGGCCAGGAGCCGGGGGTGGGGGGGTGGCGGGAGGTGGGAGTGCCTGCCTAGTGGGCACAAGGTCTGTCTGGCATAAAGAAAGTTCTGGAACTAACTAGGCAATGGTGATGGCTGCACACCCCTGTGAACATACTAAACGGCCACTGAATGGTACACTGCAAGCAGCTAAAACGGCAAAATGTATATGTGTACTTTACCCCAAGACACTGTGAGCATCTCCCTTGTCCCCCACATCCAGTCGTGAGGACGGGCGGGGCCCGGCCCGGGGCGGGGGGTGCCAGGAGGAGAAGGGGACTTCAGGAAAGGGCACCGCTCCCCTGGCCCGCCCTCCCCCAGGGTGCCTGCCAATCATGCCTGCTTCCAGCAGGTGCGTCCCACCAGCAGGCCAGGTGGTGAGAACAGAGTACAGGGCTGGCCCCAGACCGGCAGAACCTGCCTCGCCACCTGGCCAGGCCTGACTCACGGCACCTCTGCCCCCACAGCGCTGCCCACCGCCACCCGGGCACTGCAGGTCCATCCCGGGGCCCTGCCGGGATGCAGCCGGAAGGGAGCTTCGGGGCCACCTAGCCCAAGCCCTGCACTCAGAGGAGGAAGCTGAGGCCCCGGGAGGAGACGCGGGTCCGAGGGGGGCACAGCAAACCAGAGCCAGGCTGGCCTCGCGTCGTCTAGACCCTCCAGGTGGCCCCTAGAGACAGCCAAGCCTCCGCCTTGCCAGGAACCTTCAGGACCAAACACATCCTGACCCACAGCCAGGACGCCCCGGGCCAGCCGCTCGTTAAAGCCTCCGGGAAGGCGGGACGTTCGGGACAGGCCTGCCCAGGCAGGCAGGGGCTCCCAAGCTGGCCTCGGTGTTCCCACCTGTAAACTGGGCATATTAAAGGGCAGAGCCAGCCACCACCTGGAGAGGCGGGAGGCCGCTGCACAGCACGCCCACCAGGGGTTTTATGGTGCCGTCGGAGCGGCTGTCTGCGGCGCTCCTATGCCCATTATTGAGGAAAGCAATCGAGACGCCCAATCACCTTTGCAAACAGCCACATCCTTTCACTATTTATAGACGAGACATGAAACAGGAAAGGTGTCCTTCCAGCCCAGGAGGGCCAGACCCCTCGGCCCAGCCGGCCTTCCCGGCAAAGGCGCAGGGCACGAGGGCCTTCGGGCTGCGGCCTGGCACGTGGGGAGCGGAGCAGTCACTCCCCGGGTCCCCTCCTCTGACAACCCCGCTTCTGGGTCCCAGAAGCCTGACCGCGCCCCTGGCGCCCGGACCCAGCTCCCCCTCCCTCCGCCCTGGCCGACTGCTTGCCCTGCCCCCACCCCCTTCCTGCGAAGAGCGGCTTCTCTTTCTAAAAATTATTATCGCGATCTTGTCAATGGAAAGAACGTTGGCTGCCGCTCAGGGGCGGGGCCTGGCCCGGGAAGCCACCTCCCCCGGCGGGGAAGTCAGCGAGACTTTCTAGTTGACGCCGTGCGTGGACACGTGTTCCTACCCCTGCGCCGTCCTTGAGGCCCAGGCGCCCAGAAACAGAGGAAGTCCCGTCCCGCAGCGGCCCAGCCTGAGGGCGAGGATGCGCCTTAACTGTCCTCCCCCCTCGCCAGGACCTGCCAGTGACTCAGTGGAAACAGCCAGAGCAGGTGACAGACACGCAGAACGTCCCTCGAAGCCAGGTGGCTGGCCCACTCGCGTCTCAGCCCAGCCACTTCCTGCCTGAACCTCCGAACCTCCTCTTTTAAAGGGAAGTCGTGGTCTCGGCTCTGTTTCCTCGAGGGGTGGCCAGGGAGGACCCGGGTGGCGTGGCAGGACGGGGCAGTGGGCAGGAACCTGGGGAAGAAGAGGCGGGCCAGCACCCGCCTGAG
>NW_005370704.1:1542311-1546644 GCF_000412655.1 Myotis brandtii
GTGCGGTGTGTCCCTGGGGCCACGTGGGGTGGCGGGGTCCCCGGGAGCTGCCCCACCCACTGCGCTCACCTCCACCTGACAGTCACGCGCCCGTGAGCTCGCTTCTCCTGCCCCCACACGAGAGAGTGGACTCCACGCGGGCAGAGGCTGTTAACCTGAGCCCACCGGGCCCAGGCCCAGAGCAGAACCCAGCACACTGCGGGCGCCCCTCGTGTCTGCGTGGAGCATCGTGGGCGCCTAACTCCTCGGCTGGGCGAGCCCCTCCCCAGGCTGTGCCTGGCCGGCCCACCAGGAAGCACCTCTCAGGTCCTCCAAAGCCACTCATTAGCCAACTCAGCACGTGAGAAGGAGGATCCTGAAACCAGCGCCGTCAGCCCGAAAGGAGAAGGCGGGAGAAAACGGGCCGCCAGGGGCCTGTTGCGTGCGCCCTCACCCACCCCCGAGGGATGCAGTGTGTGGGACCCTCGTCACGGACGGGGATCTGTGTTCAGCTGGCCCTGCGGCCTGAGGTCACAGAGCTGGGGCAGCAGGGCCAGGCGTCCCACACAGGAGGGTCCGCAGCTAAAGGCCACCGCCTGCCAGCCAGCCATCCAGCCAGCCGGGCGTTCCTCCAGGGCTCTGGGCATGGGGCTGGCCCGCTGCTGTGGTCCCCCGACTTTCCCACAAGCAGGGGAGCATCTTCGTCATCCTAGGGCCTCAGGATGCCCGCTCAGGGCACAGGCCCGGGCTGCAGGCTCGATACCCAGTGTGGGGCCTGCGGGAGGCAGCCGATCCGTGCTTCTCTCTCATCGGTGATGTTTCTCTCTCTCTCTCTCTCTCTCTCTTCCCCTCATTCCTCTCTGGTATCAATAAAAATACATTTAAAAAAACAAAAAGGGGGAGCCCACATCAGTACCCCCCCAGCACCTAGGGCACCGGCCACGAGGTGCAATGCCCGGCCCTCGGCTGCCCGCAGGCCTCCAGCCTCCACCGCACAGAGGGCCATCGGACCGTGCGGAAGGCCCGTCCTCCTGGCCACCGGCCGAGGGGTGCTGGGACTTCCTGGGAAGACGTCTGCACTTGCGCCTCGATCCAACCCGGGGCCACCTGATGGCAGCTCCTGGGGGAGTGGCCCTCTCTTCGGGGTGGAGATGGATGATTCACCAGGTACGGACGTGTCTGGCTCCGTGGCCCACTGTTTCCCACGCATGGTCCGTAAGGGCCCAGGTCGGCGGCTCCACTGCCCTGCACCCTGGCACCGTGGAGGACAAGGGCAGCGTCCCTGCCAGACCGGATGGGCCTCTCTCCCACCAGCAGCCCTGCTGGGGGCTCCGGGGAAGAGTGGGGAGTGGGGGCAAGCAGGCAGGCACAGGCCTCAAAAGCGGAGGGAGGCGGGGCCCTGTCCCCGAGTGGCCACGACACCCCCATACTGCACCGTGTGCCCAGACCTGGGCCCTTGCACACCTGGACCTGGCGGGGGCCGACCCCGGTCTGGTCCTTCACCTCCAACACGGCCCCGCCCAGAGGCAGGCCCCTGAGGACCGGCTTCCGCTCCTCTTCCGAGTGGATCTGTGGGTGTGCACAATGGGGTCTCTGTGGGCCGAGCTCGGCCGAGTGCCAGGCCAGACCGAGGCGGGCTTCCCGCCAAGGAGGGGGTGGCAGGGCCCCCAAGGCAGCCAGGCTCGGGGGGGGGAGGGCACGTCGCTCTGTCGCTCTGTCCCTGATGCCTCATCCTGAGGCTGGTGAGCGGCGGCAGCAGCCCGTACCCCAAGGCACCCGTTTTGGCCCAGGCAGCACGGGGCACGGGCGTCGGCCCAGGGCGACCTCAGCTTCCTCCGGGCCAGGCTGTCCCTGCTCCCTGGTGGCACTGAGAAGGCCCGGCCCCCACACTGCCCAGCACAGCACCCTCCTGCCTGCCCCAAACCCTCTGCAGAAGCACCGAGACACCACCCCCCCCATGCAGGCGCGGGCTGGCGGGAGGAGCTGTGCATTCTGGGAAGCCACGCATAATTAATCACACAGCATTAATCCGCCTCCCCCGACAATAGCCTCTGCACTTCCACGGGGTCCCAGCTGTCGGCTCTGAATGAAGGGAAACAAGATTTAGGGCATCACGCGTCGGTGAGGCTTCTGCGGGAGGAGGAAAAAAGGCCCCAAAAAAGCAAAAGCAAAAAAAAAAAGTAGTGTGCATTCATTAGCATCTGACAAAGACACAATCCCCTTTGTCCAGGAAGCGGCTCACAGGCCTGCCTAATTGGCCTCAGTGTGGGCAGGGGGAGCGGCGAGGGGCTGCGTGGCCACTGGCCGAGGTTGTCAGGGGAGTGGGCCCTCGGCGCTTGGAATGAGGGCGCACCGGATGGACGGCGGGATGGCGGCCGCTCCCCCTGCGGCCTCCAGGGGGAGGAGGCCTCCCTCTGTCCTGCGAGCGGCCTCCTCATTATTCCCATCAGGGATGCATTCAAGTTGAAGGGCACTTGCTACACAAGAAAAACATCCCCGAGGCTGACGGGGACTCCCAGGCGGGCAGACAGGCACCCCCCTCCCCAACACATGCTCCGTTCACAGCGGGGGACCCGAGACTTGACTCGAGGGTGAGGGGCCAGGCGGTTGGGGGTCGGGTTAGAGCTGCGGATGCCAGGACAGAAACTACACTTCCAATAGGTCCCCCCGACCCCCCAAAACCAAAAGAAATGGGCACGGCCGATACCACCCACTAGTTCCAACTTTTTATCCCCCGGCTGCACCTGAGGCCGCACCTGAGGCCCGAGGAGCAAGCTGGGCCCAGGAGGGCGGGTTTGGCTTTGAAATAGTCAATTTCTTGCTGAGAGGCACGAGGAGCCTGAGCCAGGGCCCGGGCGCTCACCTGCCAGAGGTGCTTCTGGGCTGGCAGGGTGGGGGCTGGGCCCCTCTATAGACGGCCCGCAGTTGCCCTGGCAGGCCAATGGTCTCTCGGGGACCTTTGGAAGAAATGGGGTACCGCGAGTTCTCACTTAGCACCCCAGGAACCCGGGTGGCCCACAAAGGAGAGCCGGACCCTCCGGGGCCAGACCAGCTCCGCACACAGCATAACTGGGGTGATTAAGTAATTGCCAGACTCTGTCCAATAAAAGTAGCACGTGACCGCGCCCAGCCTTCTGGGCCATCTCCAGGAGACAATGGCCTAGTGTTCTGTCCCCGCCGGCCCTGCCGCCGAGGCAGGGGGCTCCGCTCTGACAAAGCAACAGGTTCCGCGGGCGCAGGTGCTACTCACACACAGGCCTCCGTGCCGTTGGGGAACACTTCACACTTCCCGCCATTCAAGCAGGTCTCGCTGGGCTGGGAACATCGCAGGCCTGGGGAAGGGCAAGAGGAGAGGTCAGCTCCCAGGCACCAGGGCCCACCCCTCACCTCATCGTCTGTCTGATGGGGTTGCCCCAGGGAGCCCTTGCATGAACCCCAAGGGGCTTCAATGTTCTGCCCAGGAAGCTGGAATGAGGGGCGGGAGGAGCTGGCAGGTGCAGCAGGCACGCTCCGAGCGCTCCGAGCGGGGCAGGGTGGCCTCAAACGCCGCCTGGAGAGCAGCGGGGAGAGCCGAGAGGGCCCCGGGCACGATCCCAAACTCCGCACCCCCACCCCGTCTTCATTGGGGAGCCGGGCTGGGCTGGGGCCCCTATCCAGCCACCAGGATTGTCTTGCTGTTCAAACGCGTTCAGCGAGGGGGCAGCGCTGTGGGGGTGGCCACACTTGGCTCCCCCGATCGTGGGAAAATGCGACAGCTGCAAGGCCAGCCGCCCCGCCCGCCAACAAAGCGCCCGCCGCCGTGGAATCAGAGCAGCCCATTGTCGTGCCAGGGCCGCCTCCTGGGGCACCAGGACTGCACCCTGGGGACCTGGCCCCGCCTCCGAGGACACCCAATACCTGCTCCCTCAGGCATCTCCGGGGCTGCGCCCCCTGCGCACCCCGGGAAGATGAAGATGCCCCGTTTTAGAAGGAGTTCGACCCCACAAGCGAGAAGAGAGTGATTCACCCAGCCCCTCCCTCCCTCCCATCCGCCAGGGCTGTGTAAATCAGGCCCCTCTCGGCGACGGGGGAACCCTGCCTTCTGGAAGCGGGAGGCAACTCTTTCCTGCAACTTTCAGGGCGGCTGAGTTACCCCCAGAGACTCCTGGGGACCCCCTCCACGTGCAGGGGAGAAATGAATGCGCGCCCCCTCCCCACACCCGCAAGGTTTCCAAACTTCAACTCTGGCGAAGTGAAAGTCCCCCCAGAAGCAGCTGAATCTTCGGCGCCCGGCCCCCCAAAATCTGTCTGTGAGCCAGGAGAGGGGCAGCGACCTAGCCCGCGGAGGGGGCACTGGCGGGTGGAGCGGCCAGGC
>NW_005370704.1:1547772-1548681 GCF_000412655.1 Myotis brandtii
CTGTCCTGGGGACTACTTCTCGTGCCGAAAGTTTCCAGAGGCCAAAAGTTTGGTCTAGGGCTGCGGAGGGATCCGGCGACGGTGCCGGGCCCAACGACAATTGGCAACCATTTGCATCTCAATGGCAGAGGGGGCTGGGGCTTGGAGGGAAAGGGGGAGCCTGCGGGGGCCAGGCCCCGCCGGGAGTTGAGCCCCGAGAGGTGGGGAGGAGCGGCCGAAGCCAAGTTCAGGAAACCCTGGCCCAGGGGGCCCCTGCCCCAGAGCCCCGCGGTCGCAGCTTTAAGCCTCCGGAGGACCGAGGCTGGAGACCCCTGGCGTTGGCTGCCGGGGCACTTGACCCAGAGCGGGGTGGCCTCGCCTCGGGAAGGAGGCTCCGAGTGACCCCGGGACCCGCCTCTGGACGCTCCTTGGCCACTTCACTGTCCTGCCCCCTCTCCCGGCGCCTCCTGCCTCTGGTGCCCCGCAAAGCTCGCGGGCCAGGCAGACGCGCCGCTAGTGCCCGTGCAGCCCTGGGTGCTCCCACGTGCTCCTTCCTGATGATTGATTTCTCCGCGCCCATGTCAGGCTTGGGCATCATGTGCCAAGGCGGGCTAAGCGCTGGGCGTGCAAAATGCCTGCCATCGTCCTAGGAAACCAGAGGGCACGGCTCCTAAGGGGACAGACATCCCCATACGGGGCGCTGAGCAGCGGCGGGAGGGGCAGCTATCCAGCGGGCATCCTGGACTAGGTGGGGGTCAGAGGGCAGCCTGAAAGGTGGAGAGGGGCGTCGCCAGACGCAGTGCACGGGGTAGGACGCCAGCCTGCAGACCACCCGGAGCTGACGGGACGCACCCTTACCAGCGAGGCCCTGAGAAGTGGCCAGTCGGGGCGGGACTGGCAGGTTGCACACCTGGCCCGCCAGCCCTCCTC
>NW_005370704.1:1549181-1550195 GCF_000412655.1 Myotis brandtii
GGCCTCAAGCCAGCACTGCTCTGGGACCACTGCCTGTGCGCCCCCGTGGGAGCCCCCGTGGGAGCCCCCGTGGGAGCCCGGTGTCTCTGCCCACAGGCCCAGGCCCAAAGGACAGGACTGTCCAGCCCTGGTTTGGGAGCCAGTTCTCACACTTCCTTCGGCCAAGGAGCAGCCCGGGGGCGGGGAGAGCACGAGAGGGGGCAGGAGGGGGACACTGGAGGAAGGGAGGAGGAGTCTTACCTGGGTCTGCCCAGCTGTGCCAACTCCACCCTGGGCCTCCACCAGACAGGGCCACGAGGCCTTCCCGGCTCCCCACCCCTGGGCCACATGGGGCGACCGGTGGGAGAGGGGCAGAGGAGGAGACCCCAGGAAAGCGGAAGTGCTGGGGCTGGGGAGGGGGCGGGCCGGCCTTGGCACATGGGTGTGAAGAAGAAGCAACTTCATTCACGAATTGAGGGCAGATTTCTGGCCTCCCTCTGGTCTCTCTGAGCCTTCCCAGGCCAGGGCCTTGAGGGGAGGGGGTGGGGTGCTGATGGGGGTCCTGGAGGCCTTCTCTTAGGGAGGAGCCCTGGGTTGTCCATGATGAGAGCTGAATGGGCAGCGACCTGCAGTCACTGTGGGCTGCCTGCCTGCTCCGCGGGGCTGGGACGAGGTGGGCAGGGAGGCCCCTGCACAGGCCGCTCAGTGACGCTGCCCTGCTGGTCCCCTCCTTCCTGCTCTGCAGGTGCTGCCCGTGCCCCCCTAGCCCGGGGGTGGGGTCGCATCATGCTCCCCCTCGTTCTGGCTCCAGTCAGGCGGGTGGGGCCTGGTCGCAGCGGACAGGTGGGCGGTGTGTGCACACAGCAGGGCTGAGCGCGCCGCAGCCTCCTTGCTTCCCGAATTATTCACAGTCAGTGTGTGTGTGTGGGGGGGGTCAGACTTAGGGTGCAGGCACAGTGGCCCTGGAGCAAAAGGAGGGGTGTCAGGGGCAGGGACGAGGGCTGGCGGCTGGGCTGAGGGTGGGGGTGGCCTGTG
>NW_005370704.1:1550510-1551404 GCF_000412655.1 Myotis brandtii
AACCCTCCCCCCGGCCAGACCCAGGCCCAGCACCGAGGGACCGTCACTGCCCCCCGGCCTCCTGTTTCCGCTCTGTGAGGTGATCTTTAAAGTCCTCTCTGCCTTTCCCGCCTGCACCCCCCGGAACAACCCCCGTGCTCCGCGCTTCGGCGCCGCGGGTTAATGACTGTGGTTTCAGGTGCGTCCCCTGTGGTGGCTCGGCTGAGAGCAGTGCCTCCAGGCGGGACAGGCCTGGGGGCCCCATCTCAGGGCACCCCTCGTCCTCAGGAGGAGGCTGGGGTCTCGAACGGCTTCCCTGCCTGTCCCTCGCCCCTTATGCAGGAACCCACTGTCCCCGGGCCCAGCACGCACCCCAGGCGACTGCGTTGAGTCACTTTCCTGCTCCACCTCCTGTGTGCGCTGTCCTCTGCTGATGTGACCACCTTCACCCCTCAGCCTTCACCTCCTGCAGGAGGCCCCCCAGAGCCTGAGGGCCTCCCCGCTCCTGCCCCTGCCCCTGTGGGTCCCTGCCCCCCCCCCCAGGTGCAGGCTGCTCTGTGACGAATGGAGGGCTCCCGAATGAGGGGCTATGCCCAGGTCCCTGCCCTGCGGGGTCCCGTTCCCCTGGGCCCCACGCCCGCCACTACCTGGGAGCCCCAGGGCCTCTCCCTGCTGCCCGTGAGGCCCGGGAAGTAGGGTCAGCACCCCAGATGCAGGCACAGAGCCTGGGGAGCACGTTGCCCGGGCAAGTCCCCGGCAGGTAGGCCTGGCTGACGGGCTCCGAGGGCTGTAAACCTGGCCATGGGGCCGACCGGTACCTGTCTCCTGAGAAAAGGCTGCAGGTGGGCACAGCAGTGCAGGCCGAGCCAGGGACCACCTGCCCGTCCTCTCTGGGCGGCTCAGGGCTCAGCGACC
>NW_005370704.1:1552431-1553135 GCF_000412655.1 Myotis brandtii
GGAGACCGGCAGCCTCAGTGGGCTGGGCAGCCCAAACCAGGGGGCTGCGGAGGAGGGCACGGTGGGGGCCTGCGCTCCCAGACGCTGTCTGAGCTCAGAGCTCAGAGCTGACACCTCAGGCAGGGCTGGCTGCGTCCCCCCACCCCCATGCCTGGCGACAGGGAAGATGCTGCCGTGCCCATGGTATGGACTGGACCGGGATGCCCCAGCGGGGTTGGGGAGCCCAGCCTGGCACCAGGGTCTGCCCATACCAGCCCCCCGGATCCTGGGACCCCTCCCGAGCCTGCTGGGGGTGGGGCTCCAAGGGGGACCCCCCTCGGCCTTGGGGAGCGTCCACCCTGCTGGGCCCCGCAGGCCTAGCTCAGAATTTTCTCCAGAAAGAAAGGGCCTCAGGGGACGAAACTGTGGGGCCCCACCCCCTGGGCTTCAGTACAAACGGAGGCTCCACGGGCCTGAGTCACTGGCAGCAATGCCAGCCAGGGAGTCCCTCCTCCCCTGCCTGTCTCCTCCCTCCTCCTTCCTCTTCCTCCCTCCTTCTTCTCTCTCTTCCTTCCCCTTTTTCCTTCCCGGGGTTAAAAATAGCTGGAAATTCCTTTTTTTAGGGTTCCAGGGAAGGATCCAGGCTTCCCACCGCAAAGTCCTTCTGTGCCAGGAGGAATTGCTGAAGGGGGGGTGGCCAGGGGGTCCTGCAGGGGGGTCGCCGC
>NW_005370704.1:1553294-1553760 GCF_000412655.1 Myotis brandtii
CCGGGCCTGGTGTGGGGCTTGGGTTTCAGGGAGCGCGGGGAATTGTGTTCCCGAGGTTGGGGGCGCGCAGGCGCGAGCAGGTAGGGCACATCTGCGAGCGATTTTCCTGTCTCCGGGGAAGGGGAAACCCCGCAGCCCTGAAGTAAGACCAGAATCCTCCGCTTCTGCCCTGACAGCTCAGGAAAAATGTGCCAAAAACCAGGCGCTTCGGAGTGTCGGCGTGGGAATGTTGGTTTAGTCAGAGACTCGCTCGAGGCCATTTAAATAAAAGCAGGCACTTGGGTGGCTACTGCCAGGGGACATGCCTGCCCAGCTCCTGCCCCGGCCTGCGCCTGAGCCGGCTCCTATCTCCGCCGCATCTCTTTCACTCCGGGCCTCTGCAGCCTCCTTATCAGCGCCATCAGCGTCGCGCTGGGAAGCATTTGGTGCAATAACTTTACAACCAGCCGGGAAGCTGGTCTCTCTC
>NW_005370704.1:1554846-1556422 GCF_000412655.1 Myotis brandtii
AACATAATTAAAGCATAGTGATTAATCACAAAACAATATGTAATTATATATGTGTTTTCCGATGGTCTTAGGCGACCCCTGTGAAAGGGTCATTCGACCCCCAGGTTGAGAACCGCTGCCTTAGAGGGAAGAAGGGGGGAGGACTGGTGCGGGGAGCTCCCCTGGGGGACAGCATAGGAGAGCAGAGCCTGCGAGGGACCCCTGAGGCCCTCCTGGGCCCGTGTTCCAGGCCGGGGGAGGGAGTCAGGGAGGGTCCGAGCCTAGCAACCAGCCCTAGGGAAGGTCGGGGAGGGAAGGTCAGGGAGGGAAGGTCGGGGAGGGAAGGTCGGGGAGGGAAGGTCAGGGAGCAGGGGCCAGCGCCTTGCTCTCCCAGTTTTGCCCTTTGCTAGGCTCCCGGGGCTTCTGCCCTGTGACCTGTGTACCTGGCCCATCGTCCTCGCTCGGCTCACGGCTGCCTGACCGCCTGGGACAGACGGGACAGGCGCCCCGCGGCCTCCCTGGGCCCTCACTCCTGGGGTGTCCGTTCTGCTTTCCCCAAAGCTGGGCCGAGTGTGGCTGCCCTCGCTCATGTCGGCTCCTCGCTCAGGACCTGGGGCCCCACAGTGAACTCGAGAAGAACCCGAAGCAAAGCCGATGGGCAGCACTGAGCCGCCCTGGCTCCCGCACCCCAGGAGCGGGCACACCGGTCCCCCCAGGCCCAGCCCCGGGCTGTGCTAGGTGCTGGGCGGGGACAGTGACCAAGACCAGGTCCAGGGAGGAGCACAGTAGAGGGGTGTAGGGTGCTGGGCGCCATTCAAATGAGAGTCAGCACCGGAGGCTTTGGGGGGTGGGGGAGGGAGACCCAGGGAGCAGGAGGCAGGCCCTGCAGGCATCAGGGAAGAGCCTTCCTCAGAGGCGCAGCACGTCCTGGCCTCTCCCCCTCTCTGCTCCCCCAGGCCCGAGCCCAGGCCCGAGGCCTCGCCCCCTCCCCGCCAGCCTGGCTGTGCCTTCAGCCGGGGGTCGGCCCTGACTCTGACTCTGTCTCCCTCGCCCACTTGCCTGCCCGCCAGGAGCTGGTCCCGCTGTGTCCCTGGCGCCCATGGGGTGCTAGGACTTGCGTCACGTCCCAAAGCTGTGTGAGATGGGCTCCCCGGGACCCATGACACGCGGCCTTATTTGGAAATGGGGCCTTTGCAGAGGGGATCCCGCTGAGATGAGTCAGACCCGGGGCTTGGGGGGGGTGTTCATCCAGTGGCCGGGGTTCTGAGGCGAGGACATCGGGGCACAGATGCAGAGAAAAGGGGTGGCGGGGCCCCAGGCTCAGGAAAGCCAGGGTTGCCAGCAGCTGGCGGGCGCTGCGGAGGCCGGAGCCTCGGAGGCAGGAGCGGCCCTGCCACCCCTGGGGCTCAGGCTGTGGGCCTCGGAGGAGCCGGGAGAGGAGAGGCTCTGCTGTCTGAGGCTCTGCCTTTATGGTCATTGTTATGTGGCCCCCAGAGACGGACACGGGGTGGAGGAATTTTAATGCAAAGAAAGCTGGTGTTTAGTTTCACGAGCTTTGTACAAGGTGGGGGGGGGGCGAGAGGAGGTGAGGAGGTCG
>NW_005370704.1:1556761-1558907 GCF_000412655.1 Myotis brandtii
CGTGGCCGCCGCGGCCCCCTTTGCCGGAACCACACACCCAGAGGCCTTTCCGTCTGAATAGAAGGTGGGCTCGGCTCGTCAGGAGGCAGAGAGTCTGGGCCGGCCCGGCGCGCCCCCGGCTAACGGGCTGCTGTTCTGTGTCCAGCCTGGTCGGTGGAGCCAACCAATCCGCTTCGGGCCTCACGGAGGGACAAGAGGCCAGCGCTGCGAGAACGCGGCCACTGCGAGACCTAAACGTGCCGTGTCCCCACACACAGACCCCGCTGGCCGGACCCCAACGCCGGCGGGAACCCCAGGTTTCCCGGGAGCACTCGGAGCTGAGGTGACGGCAGCCATGCAGGCCGGTTTCTGTTTGGTTTGGGTTTTGGTTAAGCCTCAGCCCAGGATATTTTTCCGTTGATTTTTTTTTTTTAGAGAGAGGAAGGGAGGCAGGGAGGGAGGGAAGGAGGGAAGGAGAGGAAGAGAGAGAGAGAAACACTGATGGGTTGCCCCCCCCCCCCGCCCCGCATGCGTCCAGACCCGGGACAGCGGTGGCGCCTGTAACCCAGGTACGTGCCCGCAACTGGGAATCGGACACGCCGCCTTTCGGTGAAAGGGCGGTGGCTCTACCCGAGCCCCACCAGCCGGGGGGGTGGGGGGGCGCTTTCTTGCATGTTCCTGCCCCAGGTCCCTGGCAGCGCAGCCCGGGCCATGTCGGGGTGGCACGCGCCCCCATCTGTGCCTTCCTGGCTGACTCCTCAGTGCGAACCGGGTGGGGCGGCGCAAGGATACCTCGTCTGGCCTCCTTCCCTTAGTGAGCGCAGCTTCTCCTGCAGGAAGGTGGGCTGTGGGCTCCGAAGCCGCAGGAGGGGACCCTCGGGCGCTCTCTGGTGCTGTCCCTGCTCCGCTCGCTGTGGCCTTGGCCGAGCCGCTGGGTGCCAAGGCTCCCTTCGGTGTGGACGGCGCCTGCGCTCGGGCCATGAGCACACCTGGGGGTGGGGATCGCCCCCCAGGACTCCACAGGGGGGTTGTGGTTCTGGGCCCTCGGCCCCTGCCACACGCCCAGAAAGGCACCAGCTCCGAGGACACCCTGCAGGCGGGGCGCTCGGGCAGCTCCCCACGGACAGATGGGGAGGAGCCCGGGGCACTGGTCAGCCCTCCAGGCCACTGACACGCACAGAGAGACAGGCACACGTGCACACACATGCACACACACAGACACACAGAGACAGGCATGCACAAACACACACAGACGGGCACGCACACACACACAGAGACAGGCACACGTGCACACGCATGCACACACACAGACACACACAGACAGGCATGCACAAACACACACAAACAGGCATGCACACACTCACAGAGACAGGCACACGTGCACACACATGCACACACAGACACAGACAGGCATGCACAAACACACACAGACGGGCATGCACACACAGAGACAGGCGCACGTGCACACACATGCACACACAGACACAGACAGGCATGCACACACAGACAGGCACACGTGCACACATGCACATGCACACAGAGACACAGGCATGCACACACAGACCACACACACACACATGCACACCCGCATGCACAGACACACTTACACAGACACAATGACACATGCACAGACATGCACACGTGTACGCACACACACACACACACACACACCGGTATTGGGCCCAGCCCTGAGCCAGGCCCTTGGGGGTGGGCGGTGTCTTCGTCCGGAGAGGCCGGGGAAGGAAGGTGTGAGATGCGGGAGCAGCGTTTCCTTCCTTCACGTGGAGGCCGGTTTAGGGAAACAGGGAAACAGGCCACACGTGCTGACCGGCCGCATGTTTTTACACGAACGAAAACGGCTCTTCCCCGGGAAACCGACGCGCTGCCCCTCGGGGCTGTGGTGCGTGGCTTCCCAGGCTGCCCTGGAATCCCCGAGGCTCCCCGGCCCTGCTTGACCAGCCGCCGGCTGGACCCCCGCGGGAGGACAGGCTCCTTCCAGGATGAAGGTTCAAACCCCAACGTGCAGGAGGGGGAGTCCCAGCGCCTGCAGCCCCGAGTCCTCGGACACAGACCTTCTCTTCTCTCCAGGGGGACCCGCAGGCCACAGTCTAACCAGGCGCCTGCGTGGGGGCGGCTGGCTCCCTCCGCCTCTCGGGCTCCTCCGGGT
>NW_005370704.1:1566539-1568755 GCF_000412655.1 Myotis brandtii
CCCCCCCCCCCCCCCGCCCCGCATGCGTCCAGACCCGGGACAGCGGTGGCGCCTGTAACCCAGGTACGTGCCCGCAACTGGGAATCGGACACGCGACCTTTCGGTGAAAGGGCGGTGGCTCTACCCGAGCCCCACCAGCCGGGGGGTGGGGGGGGCGCTTTCTTGCATGTTCCTGCCCCAGGTCCCTGGCAGCGCAGCCCGTGCCCCCATCTGTGCCTTCCTGGCTGACTCCTCAGTGCGAACCGGGTGGGGCGGCGCAAGGATACCTCGTCTGGCCTCCTTCCCTTAGTGAGCGCAGCTTCTCCTGCAGGAAGGTGGGCTGTGGGCTCCGAAGCCGCAGGAGGGGACCCTCGGGCGCGCTCTGGCGCTGTCCCTGCTCCGCTCGCTGTGGCCTTGGCCGAGCCGCTGGGTGCCAAGGCTCCCTTCGGTGTGGACGGCGCCTGCGCTCGGGCCATGAGCACACCTGGGGGTGGGGATCGCCCCCCAGGACTCCACAGGGGGGTTGTGGTTCTGGGCCCTCGGCCCCTGCCACACGCCCAGAAAGGCACCAGCTCCGAGGACACCCTGCAGGCGGGGCGCTCGGGCAGCTCCCCACGGACAGACGGGGAGGAGCCCGGGGCACTGGTCAGCCCTCCAGGCCACTGACACGCACAGAGAGACAGGCACACGTGCACACACATGCACACACACAGACACACACAGACAGGCATGCACAAACACACACAGACGGGCATGCACACACAGAGACAGGCGCACGTGCACACACATGCACACACACAGACACACACAGACAGGCATGCACAAACACACACAGACGGGCATGCACACACAGAGACAGGCGCACGTGCACACACATGCACACACACAGACACACACAGACAGGCATGCACAAACACACACAGACGGGCATGCACACACAGAGACAGGCGCACGTGCACACACATGCACACACACAGACACACACAGACAGGCATGCACAAACACACACAGACGGGCATGCACACACAGAGACAGGCGCACGTGCACACACATGCACACACACAGACACACACAGACAGGCATGCACAAACACACACAGACGGGCATGCACACACAGAGACAGGCGCACGTGCACACACATGCACACACACAGACACACACAGACAGGCATGCACAAACACACACAGACGGGCATGCACACACAGAGACAGGCGCACGTGCACACACATGCACACACACAGACACACACAGACAGGCATGCACAAACACACACAGACGGGCATGCACACACAGAGACAGGCGCACGTGCACACACATGCACACACACAGACACACACAGACAGGCATGCACAAACACACACAGACGGGCATGCACACACAGAGACAGGCGCACGTGCACACACATGCACACACACAGACACACACAGACAGGCATGCACAAACACACACAGACGGGCATGCACACACAGAGACAGGCGCACGTGCACACACATGCACACACACAGACACACACAGACAGGCATGCACAAACACACACAGACGGGCATGCACACACAGAGACAGGCGCACGTGCACACACATGCACACACACAGACACACACAGACAGGCATGCACAAACACACACAAACAGGCATGCACACACTCACAGAGACAGGCACACGTGCACACACATGCACACACAGACACAGACAGGCATGCACACACAGACAGGCACACACATGCACAGACCACACACACACATGCACACCCACATGCACAGACACACAGACACTGACACATGCACAGACATGCACACGTGTGCACACTCACACACACACACACACACACACCGGCATTGGGCCCAGCCCTGAGCCAGGCCCTGGGGGACGGGCGGTGTCTTCATCCGGAGAGGCCGGGAAGAAGGTGTGAGATGCGGGAGCAGCGTTTCCTTCCTTCACGTCGAGGCCGGTTTAGGGAAACAGGGAAACAGGCCGCGTGCTGACCGGCCACATGTTTTTACACAAACGAAAACGGCTCTTCCCCGGGAAACCGACGCGCTGCCACGCGGAAGCCGCTTTCTCGGGATGTGACTCTGGCTCTGTTGTAAGAAACCAAGAGGCGCAGAGAGAACCTCTGGCCCTCCCCTTCCTGCCCAGGAGGGTCCGAGGAGAGGCCGTCGGAGGCGAGGCCGGAGGTCGGCGCGGCCTCGGTGAGTCAGTGTGGTGAGTCAGGGCCCGGCCTGGTCAGCTGGGCCCCA
>NW_005370704.1:1569935-1571152 GCF_000412655.1 Myotis brandtii
CCGGGGCTCCCAGGGCCCCCCACCCCCCCCCCCCACAGCTTGTCTACTTTAGAAAAAGGCCTCCATCACCTGGACAGGCGGCTCTGCGTCCAGCCCAGGGGCCAGCAGGAACCGACAGACCAGCCTGGCCCTGGTGGGGGCTCCTTTCTGCCCTGAGAGGGGCCCCTGACCCCCACGTCCTAGCTCCTCCGGCAGGTCCCGTCTCCTTCCCAACCCACAGAGAGCTGAGGGGGCCACACAGGGGAGGGCGAGGGACTATGGCAGAGGGCCCAGATGTGTCCCCCCAGGCCAGCAGGCGGCTGAGAGAAGGTGGGGGCAGGAGGTGCCAACGCAGGCCGAGGGGGTGGGGCGCCTGGGGCCTCACCAGGGAGGGTGCCTTGCTCCGGGCACTGGGGTCTCTGGCCAGCTGCCCCCAGGGGCCCCAGGAAGGCCAGACCTGCAGGGGGGATGCCCCCAGGGACGGTCCCCTCCTGACTCACAGGAGATGAGGCCTCACCCCCTCGTGCTATGGCTCCTTGCCTGGCTGACCCTTGCTTTTCTCCTCCAGAAAATGGGGCTGTTTCTTCTGCCCATTGGCCCCGTCAGGCGGCCCGGGAGGGTCAGGAAACGCGGGTGAAAACGCTGGGTGAGCCACGCGGGGTGTAGACCCTGCCCACCGGGCTCAGGGCCCGCCACCGGGAGGCCCCACCCGGAGCTGCCCTGGGCGTGTGTCACTCACAGGCCAGGGGCAGGCGCTTCGCAGTGAGTGAGTCATTGTAGGGACCCTCCCTGCAGCCCCCGCCCCAGCCTCTGAGGGGCCCCTCCCTCCTCAGCCCTGGCCCCGTCTGGGAGCTTCCTGGGACCTGGAAGGTGGGGGTTACCACCCGGCTCCCAAACCAAAGGGACCCCTTGGAAATGTGGGTGGGACCCCCAGGGTCCAGCCCTGAGAACGCCAGTTGCCATTCAGCCTGAGAGCAGGGACTGACCACCCCCGAGCCCAGCCCCGCAGGGGACCTGGCACTGGTTCTGGCCTCCAGGGCGAGTACAGTGGGCAGCTCGTCGCAGCTCCGGGCAGCCCGGGACAGGAGGCGACCCCCCCACCCTGCTGCCCCATGGGGTGCGGGACAGACAGCTTCCTGCAGGAGCCACAGCCCAGCAGCGTGGGCCACTGGAGAGCAGGGAGGGACGTAAGGACGGGGTGGGGGGCAGTGTGGGCAGCCAGCGGGGCTGGAGCAGAC
>NW_005370704.1:1571811-1572040 GCF_000412655.1 Myotis brandtii
GGAAAGTGGGGTGAGGGTTGAGCTGTGGCTCAGTTTTGGGAGCAGGTAGGTCCCCACTGGGGACCGTGACCCAGAGCAGAACATGGCGGAACCCAAACCACCGTTCCAACCACCCGGAACCGGGGATGTCGGGGTGGCTGCCTCCACTCGCGTGTGGCGTGAAGGGCACGTGTCGCGGGGTCCCACGGCGGTGAGGTCCCCAGGGAGAGGCCCAGGGGGCAGCGGGAGC
>NW_005370704.1:1572647-1573815 GCF_000412655.1 Myotis brandtii
CCAGTGGGGGCTCGAACCCCGGTCTCCCTCCGCGGTGGAGGCTGGGGAGGCACCTGGCGGCTTTACCTGCAGAAGCAGCCTGGGTGTGGGGACGGGTGAGGGCCCATCTGGGCCAAGGGCTGTGTCCCCGAAGGCGTCCTGGGAGGCAGGCAGAGGTGGGCCAGGCCTGGGACAGGTCGGGGAGCAGGCCGGCCTGTGGGGCCACACCCTCGGGCTCCGTCCCCACGGTCAGCCCTCCGCCCACATCCGGGTGGTTGATGGCCAGGGTCTGGCTCTGACCCTGCGTATCAGCAGCTCCTGCCCCTGCCCTTCCCGTCCCTCTGGCCCTTCACCCCATGAGGCCTCCCCTCCCCTCCCCCTGCTGTCGCCCAGGGCCCAGCTGGAGCCCAGGAGCGGAGCCAGGGCCCCACTTCCTGCCAGGCCCCCGAATGGGAAGACAGGCCCCCAGCACCACTGCCCAGGGTGGAGCTCCCCTTAGCCGAGCGGGGGGTAGCAGGGGGGCGCTGCGGCACAGACGCCCCTCTGTCCTGACTCTGGGTGTCCTGGCCACTTGCAGGCAGCCTGGGAAGATCTGGGGCCCCGCCCGCCCCCCACCCCCACACAGCTCAGGCCCTAATCCTCCCCCAGGGGGTCCTCCCTCCCTCCCTCCCTCCATCAGTGTCCCTGGCAGCCCCTGCCACTCCCTGTGCCTCAGTTTCCTCATCCTCACAAGGAGAACTTGGTCCTCCCAGCACCAGGGACCGCTTGCCTTTGGCCACCTTCCCACTCCCAGCGCTGCCTCTACCAGGGAGCCCTCCTGGCTTGTTCCGACACTGACAGGGTCCAGTGGGCCAACTCCGTGGAGCTGGAGTCTCAGAGCCTGTCTCTCTCTCTGTCCAGTCCCCGGGGGGCCAGCCGGGCCTAGCCCCCCTCAACGAGGAGGGAAGAGCTGCCTCTGAGCTGGGCCCCTGGGCCCCTGGCCTGATGGCTACTTGGTCCTGGCTCCACACTGCCTGGCAGTGTCCCCTTCCTGGGGCCATGAATGCCAGGACAGGGCCGGTCAGGGCCCCGCACCCCCCAACCTCTCTTTGGGGACAATGTGATGTCCCATGGCTGGGACAGAGAGAGGGACAGACCCCCCCCCCCCGCCCCCTGGCCTCCTCTCCCTCAGTGCCTCTTCCTTGGCCTC
>NW_005370704.1:1575668-1579009 GCF_000412655.1 Myotis brandtii
TGGGATGCCAGCCCCCCCCTCCGCCTCCTCCCACCCATTGTCCTCTCCTCTGGGGGAGACAGTGTGGGGGCTGCTGGGGGGCTGGGGGGCTGGGAGAGGATGAATGGCCATGCAAATGAGATGCTGATGAGCTGGGCCAGACGCCCCAGGAAGCGAGTCCAGTGAGCTGCCCCCACCGAAGCCCAGAGGGCGGGCTGACCTGCCCTCGCCCCACGCCCACCTCTGGGCTGAGAACTGAGCCAGCTCCTCGGCCTCCCCTCCTCCCGTCCATCCCCCCCACATCACCCCGCCTCAGCCTCCTCATTCTCTCCCTGTCTGGGCCCAGCCTGGTGGTGCCCCGCCCTGGCCTGGTCCTTGTCCCCACCCACGCTGCCACCCTGGCCTCTGCCAAGGTCCGATTTGAGAGGATGGGGCAGACGTGGTCGGGCCGACCTGCGGGGCCAGCACAGCGGTGCTTGATGAACGACTAAGCAACCTCCTCCTCCCCCTCCTGCTCCCACACGGAGCCCCGACCCAACCTCTCCCCTGTTCTGTCCGCCCGTGTTCACAGCTCAGGCAAGCCCAGTGCGTGAGGACAGCTGGCCCGGCGCCGGGTCCTGCCCTGGAGGTTTCTCTACGCCTCTGTTCTCCCATGGGTCCGCGCGGGGCTCGTCCCCGGCCATTTGCTGCGCCCCGCCATGGAGCCTTGATGCGAAGTCCATCCGCCGAACCCACCGCAGAGCGGGCTGCTGCAGAGAGACCGAGAGACACGTGGTGCCGACGGGGCAGCCGAGGCACAGAGCAGAGCCGTCTGTCCGCACAGAAGGCAGAGGAGGAGTCGGCACAACACCATCAGCACCAGCGTGTACTTATTTTTTAAAAACATATTTGTATTGATTTCAGAGAGGAAGGGAGAGGGAGGGAGAGAGAGAGAGAAACATCCATGATGAGAGAGGATCATTGATCGGCTGCCTCCTGCACGCCCCCCACTGGGGATTGAACCCACAACCCCAACCCGGGCCTGTGCCTTGACCAGGGATCAAACCGTGACCTCCTGGTTCACAGGTCGATGCTCAGCCACTGAGCCATGCTGGCCGGGCAGCTTCTGCATTTATTGAGCACCTGCTGGATGCCAGGCCCCAGCCCCTGGCGGCCCCAGTGCACTCTGAGGAGCAGCAGAGTGGTGTCTGTGGTGCCAGACCCCCCGGCCGCTCCCTCTCATGCGGCCCAGGGCCCGGGACGCTGCCTGGCGACCCTAAGGCTCTCATAGCGCTCGCGGACGCGGGAGGGAGAGATCAGCACAGCAATGCGGCGCCTCCTCCCACCCATTGTCCTCTCCTCTGGGGGAGACAGTGTGGGGGCTGCTGGGGGGCTGGGGGGCTGGGAGAGGATGAATGGCCATGCAAATGAGATGCTGATGAGCTGGGCCAGACGCCCCAGGAAGCGAGTCCAGTGAGCTGCCCCCACCGAAGCCCAGAGGGCGGGCTGACCTGCCCTCGCCCCACGCCCACCTCTGGGCTGAGAACTGAGCCAGCTCCTCGGCCTCCCCTCCTCCCGTCCATCCCCCCCACATCACCCCGCCTCAGCCTCCTCATTCTCTCCCTGTCTGGGCCCAGCCTGGTGGTGCCCCGCCCTGGCCTGGTCCTTGTCCCCACCCACGCTGCCACCCTGGCCTCTGCCAAGGTCCGATTTGAGAGGATGGGGCAGACGTGGTCGGGCCGACCTGCGGGGCCAGCACAGCGGTGCTTGATGAACGACTAAGCAACCTCCTCCTCCCCCTCCTGCTCCCACACGGAGCCCCGACCCAACCTCTCCCCTGTTCTGTCCGCCCGTGTTCACAGCTCAGGCAAGCCCAGTGCGTGAGGACAGCTGGCCCGGCGCCGGGTCCTGCCCTGGAGGTTTCTCTACGCCTCTGTTCTCCCATGGGTCCGCGCCCGCTCACTCGCCGCTGGGCACCCGCTCTTCCCTCACGCCTCGTGGAGATGGCCAAGCCCGAAAGGCCCTCCCTCCCTGGGCTGTGCTGTGGGTGGCACACGCCCCTGATGGGCGGGGGGAGGGGGGCAGGGGGGATCTCCCTGGGCCGGGGTCGCCGTGGCCGGAAGCCTTCCTACCAGAGGGGCCGACGGCTGGGTCAAAGGATGTGCGTTCGTCATTCTGGGAGAGTTTGCCAAATTGTCCTCTGCTGGGGTCGTGACCCTTTGCAATCATATGTGCGTGTCCCCGTGTCCTCAGGGTGCGTCAAGGGCGCTGACCGTCGGGCGGGCGGCCCTGCCATCAGCTGTTCTCATCGGCATTTCTGTCACCGGAGTGAGGCTGAGCCCTTTGCTGAGGTTCAGGAGCCGCTGGCATTTCCTCCTGAGTGAATCTGTTCATTTTTAAATATGTGTGTACTGATCGCAGAGAGGAAGGGAGAGAGAGAGAAACATCGATGAGAGAGAATCACGGATCGGCTGCCTCCTGCCCGCCCCCCACTGGGGATCGAGCCCACAACCCGGGCCTGTGCCCCGACTGGGAATCGAACCCTGACCTCCCGGTTCCTAGGTCAACGCTCAACCACTGAGCCACATCGACCGGGCTTATGATTTCTTTAAATCAGGATTTGGGTTGAATTTGCCAGGTGCCTCTTGGGCCTCCGTGGAGACGGGTATTTGTTTTGTTTCTTTGGAGCTAATCAAAGGCGAAGTATAACCCTGTCACTCAGGGCACAGAGCACGGGTGGTGTGCCCGCCGAGGGAATTGGAGGCCCGGGCGGACTGCTTACAGGGGTGCGGGGTGGGGTTAGGGCACAGGGACGTGCAGCCGGCCACAGGAGCGCAGGCCTGACGGGGGAGGACGGGGCAGTGTGGGAACCTGACGGGAGGCCGGCCCTCAGGCCCCTTGGTCCGGGGATGAGCTCCCACCCGCAGGAGAGGAGCGGGCAGAGTCCGAGGGCTGGAGCGAGAGGCGAGAGAGAGAAAGGGTCCCGTCTTCTCACTCGCCACCGGGTTCTGCCAGCGGATGCTCCCCCAGGGTGCTCGCATTGCTTTTCAAAGGTGAACGGTGGCCCTGGCCGGGTTGGCTCAGTGGGTAGAGCGTGGGTCCCGGCTTTGATTTTGGTCAAGGGCACTTGGCGGGTTGCGGGCTCGATCCCCAGTGTGGGGCGTGCAGGAGGCAGCCGATCCATGATTCCCTCTCATCATGGATGTTTCTCTCTCCCTCTCCCATCTGCTCTGAAATCAACAAAACTATACATATTTTAAAAGTGAACTCGGCAGTTTTTGTCTATTTTAGTGCAGTTTTCATTGGGCTTGGCGTTTCTACTGTGCTGTTTCCATAAAGTAAAATGGAAAGCTCCCCCCCCCCCCCCCGGGGGGGGGGGGGGG
>NW_005370704.1:1579234-1580094 GCF_000412655.1 Myotis brandtii
AAAACATATTTGTATTGATTTCAGAGAGGAAGGGAGAGGGAGGGAGAGAGAGAGAGAAACATCCATGATGAGAGAGGATCATTGATCGGCTGCCTCCTGCACGCCCCCCACTGGGGATTGAACCCACAACCCCAACCCGGGCCTGTGCCTTGACCAGGGATCAAACCGTGACCTCCTGGTTCACAGGTCGATGCTCAGCCACTGAGCCATGCTGGCCGGGCAGCTTCTGCATTTATTGAGCACCTGCTGGATGCCAGGCCCCAGCCCCTGGCGGCCCCAGTGCACTCTGAGGAGCAGCAGAGTGGTGTCTGTGGTGCCAGACCCCCCGGCCGCTCCCTCTCATGCGGCCCAGGGCCCGGGACGCTGCCTGGCGACCCTAAGGCTCTCATAGCGCTCGCGGAGTGGGGCGCGGGCCGAGGTGAAGAGGGTGTTGGGGCTCCTCTCTGCACCGAAGCGGATAATTACCGTTGCGTTGGCGCAGCGGCCGCCCAGGTACCACGCACCTGCCGCGGGCTGGAGGCTCAGAAGGAGGCGTCGGGGACTGTCCTTCCCAATGAAGTTATTTTTATGCCCCAAATGCTTGTGGGAAAGTCAAGGGGAGGCGAGAGGATAGGAAAACAGAAAGACCCTAATCCCAGGCGAGAGGGACCGTTTGCTCCGGGAGGCCCACCCTGTCCTCCAGCGAGGCCCACCGCTGCGACCCCTCCTCCCCGGGCGGGCCGTGCCGTGTGTGGAGGCTGCTTGGGGGTGAGGAGCATACAGGCTCTGAGGACCTGCTCTCAGGGGCAGAGTCACACCCCGGCCTGAGGTCCAGACTGCGCTGTGGGGTGGCCTCGGGGCTCCGGGCCCTGAGCGTGGCC
>NW_005370704.1:1580944-1582540 GCF_000412655.1 Myotis brandtii
GACTAATTATGGCCGCGGAGCTGGCTGCGGGGGGTGGGGCTGCCCCCCATGGGTGCTGAGACAGGCCTCCTCCGACAGGCCCGCCGCTGGTCTCGCCCTCTCCTAGCCCGAGGGAGCCTGGGACAGCTCTGTGGCCTGGCAGCCCCCGAGGAGTCTGGGGCCGGGGGGTGGGGGTACGTGGTGTCTGCAGAGCAGCCTCACCAGGCAAGGAGCTCACCCCCTTCCCGGACTCCAGCCCAAACCCTTCAGCCCCGGCCCCGTCTTTTCCAAAGGCAGCATCTGGCCCTGGCTGGTGTGGCTCAGTGGATAGAGTGTCGGCCTGTGAAACTGTCCTTGGCTTCCCGTGCTTCTGTGACGCCCGGTGCCCGCACCCCGTCTCCCTCCTCCTCGCCTGCTGTGCGCCCTGAATTACTCCACCAGGCTCGATCCCCGGTGTGGGGCGTGCAGGAGGCAGCCAATCAATGATTCCCTCTCATCACTGATGTTTCTCTCTCTCTCTCTCTCTCTCTCTCTCTCTCTCTCTCTCTCTCTCCCATTCCATTCCTCTTTGAAATCAATAAATTACTTAATTAATAAAGGCAGCATCTGGGCCAAGAAATGGGAGTATGTCCTGCTGGGCCCCCAGGGGTCCTGGGCTGGTGGGCTCCCCCTGTCTCCTCTTCCTTCTCTGTCTCTCTCACTCACTCATTCATTCATTCATTCATTCAATAGATGTTTTCTGCTCCAGACACACAGGTGAAGGGGGGGAGGCAGGCAGGGAGGGCCTGCAGGGTGAGGCGCCGAGTGACCAACCTGTGTCTGGCACCCACAGGCCGAGCAGGTGCAAGGCCACGGAGACGTCCCTGTGTCAGGCTGTGGGGTCGGACCTCTGTCCGCACCGGGGTCTCTCGTGAGGGGCTGGGGCAGCAGGACAGGGTGTCTGCGGCTCCCGGCCCTTCAGTCACCGCACGGGTGGGGAACTGAGACCCAGGGCCACGCGGGCAACGGGCAGGGCAGAGTCACCTGACCCGATGTCCTGAACCCCCAGGCCTCACTCTGGCTGGCCCCCCATCCTGCCACCTGGGTCGGCTTCTGAGGTCCCGGGGACCCTGGCTGTAGGCGAGGTGCAGGGCACCCCTGAAGGCCGTCCTCCTGGCCCTGCCCTCCAGGTGCCCGGGATCAGCGGCTTTGTCTGCAGAGGAACCCAGACATGGGCCCCGGGCCAGCAGCCCCTGACCCACTGGCACTTGTCACGAGGGAGGGCACCCCATCCCTTCCCAGCTGTGCCCCTAAGTGCCTCCCTGCGCTCACTATGGATGCCTGTGCCCGCTGTGCCCCCTGGGCCTGCTGGGCCTGCCTGTGTCTACCTGGCCCTTATCTGATGGGCCGCTGTGTCGCTGGGGGAGCAGGAGCCCTGCCGGTGGGAGGCAGCACCGCTCACTCCCCGCCCCGAGCCCTTCCGGCAGCCTCTCCCGGCCTTGCCTGGCGAGGGGGTGCCCATGCAGGCTGACCGGCTGGCTCTCGCCGGATCCTGGTGTCCCGTCTCACCACGGCCCTAGATAAGGGCCCGGCTCAAAGCGGCTTTGTTCAGGCAACAAAAGGACATTTCTGTGGCGC
>NW_005370704.1:1583334-1584160 GCF_000412655.1 Myotis brandtii
GCAGGCTCTGCCTGGGAACTGAGGGAGCCCATTTCCGTTGTGTGAAGCCACAGAGTGAGCGGTGCTTTGTCATGCAGCCGCAGGACACTCAGCGTGTCAGCAGACGGCCTGCCCCGCCCCCCAGGCACAGCCTCCCCCATTCCGGGGCCCCAGCCTGGGCTTGGGGGGTTCCCCCTCCTCCGTCTGACTTCCGTGCCGGCCTCTGGGGGTCACACCACGGGGCTCGGGAACAGCCACAGTCCTGCTGGCCCCTCCGGCCCTGAGTGGTGGCAGCCGGGGAGGTGCTGGTCTCCAGGGAGCTTGACCTTGGCCCCACCTGCTCCCGCCCCCTCCCTGATGGGGGTCCACAGGCCCCCCCAACTTCCTCCCTCCTTCCCCTGCGGCCCTGGTGACAATGAGCGGCCCGCGTCCCTGCATCACCCTCCCCGGCTGGCTGGAGCCAGGCCTTCCTCCCACCTTGCCCGGCGGCTTCCCACAAAAGAGCGGCAGGTGTGCGAGGCCTCCGGTGCCCGACTCGCTTCCCTGCCACCCAGGCCCTGTCTCTCCCGCCTGGTCCCTCCAGGACCAGCACGTGGGGTGCTGGAGGCGGCCACACACACACACACACACACACACACACACACACACACACGTCCCTCCAGGACCAGCACGCAGGGGCCGGAGGCGGCCACACACACACACACACACACACACACGTCCCTCCTGAGCAGTGGAAGGTGGGAGCCTTGGTCTTTGCATGCGCAGGTGAGGGCGATGGGAAGAGGGTGGAGACAGGCTGACATGGCTGGATGGCCCCTTGGCGGGCGGGGGAGGGTGCAGAGAGGGC
>NW_005370704.1:1585926-1587404 GCF_000412655.1 Myotis brandtii
GGCTGGCCCTGGCCCCTGTGTGCAGGGACTGGCTGGGGCATCCTGGTGCCCACGCACTGAGGCTGAGCAGACTCGGGTCCGGCCGGTGCACCCCTCCACCTCCCCACAGGGCATCTGACAGCGCCACGGCCACGTCCCCCGCCACGGCCTTGACCAGAGCCCTTGGCGATCCACTTGGAATTCTGACCTGGAAACAGGCCTGGTGAGATCCGCTGGGCCCGGGAAAGGCCTGGGGGCGTGTGCGGAGGGGAGCTGGGGGTCCCGCGAGTGTTGCCCTGGGAAGGAGGAGCCTCCACGTGCATGTGGCACATGTGCGAGTGCGTGTCTGCATGCAGGTGTGTGTGCCTGTGTCTGTGTGCTCGTGTGTCATTGTGTGCACAAGAACATAACTGCATGAGCATCGCTGCATGAGTGCTCATGTGTGCACACACGTGTGCGCGTGTACGAGCATGAGAGGGCGTTGGCCCACAGCCATGCATGCTGGTGTGTGTGCATGTGTGTACACGCATGCCTGTGTTTGTGGGTGACTGTGCACATGTGCATTCACATATGTGTGCTTGGACATGCATGTGTGATATGGGTGCACACACATGTGCATGTGTACGAGCATGAGAAGGTGTTGGCCCACAGCCATGCATGCTGGTGTGTGTGCATGTGTGTACACGCATGCCTGTGTTTGTGGGTGACTGTGCACATGTGCATTCACATATGTGTGCTTGGACATGCATGTGTGATGTGGGTGCACACACAGTTGTGCATGTGTGTGCAGGACAGGAGCGGGGCTGCCCCGGGCTCTGTGGCCAGATGGGCTTCCTGGTGATTGACACTCTAGTGGCCCGTGGACGGTGGGGTGGCCCCGGACGGAGTGAGTGGTGCGGGCACCCTCCAGGATGACAGTGGCTCAAGCGGGGCCCTGGGTGTGGAGCCCCCATAGCCCCCCAGGTCCCAGTGCCCGCCAGGGTGCCCCACTGCACTGAGCCAGGCTCTGGGAGGCTGGGCAGGGCCAGGCCCAGAAGGAGGCCTGTGTCCCCCGGGCCCGGGCAGGGTCAGCTTCCCAGAGCCTTTGGGGGTTCGGTTCTGTCTCCCCATCAGCAATGGCAAGGGGGCTGGGCTGGCATCTCCCTCTCGCTGATGGCCCGGCCAGCCGTGTTCCCAGCCCAGGCAGGTCTGAACCCTGCCAGGCCCCCTGCACTGCAGGCCCCACCCCCACAGGCCACAGTCCCAACATCTGGACGGTGTTCCAACATCTGGACGGTGTTCCCAGCGCTGGGGGTGGGAGGCGGGAGGCCGGGAGGAGGAGCCGGCCGAGGGAGCAGTGTGGGAGTCACCGCCTGGGCTGTGAGAACCTGCTTGGGGGGGGAGTCCAGCCAGACCCTGGAGGGCTGGGGAGGTGACCAGGCCAAAGCCGTGCCTGGGCAGGTGGCCGGGGGACCACTTCTCAGGCTCCGCAGGGAGGGGTCCAGGCTGCCCCGTCCCCC
>NW_005370704.1:1587576-1587811 GCF_000412655.1 Myotis brandtii
GGCCGGCGGGGCCAGGCCTGCCCAGTCCAGAGCCACCCTCCGCATAGCAGAGCCCCGGTCCCCGGCGTGGACACCCCCCTGCGCCATCAGCCTTCATCTGCGTCTCTACAGCCCGAGGCTGCGGGGAAACCGGGCCAGAATCTCAAGAGAGGACTCGGGTACTGGGTGCGAGCCCAGGCAGGGTCCTCCCCCGCCCCCCACGCCTGGCAGGTGGGGGCAGAGGCGAGGGGCGGGG
>NW_005370704.1:1589058-1590287 GCF_000412655.1 Myotis brandtii
TATGCGTACTAGAGGCCCGGTGCACGGATTTGTGCACGGGTGGGGTCCCTCGGCCTGGCCTGCGGGGATCGGCCGAAACCCTGCACCGGGCCTCTAGTAATAATATACTCTGTGCTGCACGTCCCCACAACTGCAAACCTACTTTTGCCCGCTCTGTCTGTAAAGAACTAACATTCAACAGCCCACGACCACAGAGCCCCAGTGAAATGGACAAAGGAACCGCATAGCCATTTCTGCAAAGGCAGGCGAGTGGCCAACAGGCGCGAAAGATGCTCCGCCTCACTGATCGCTGGGGGACGCGCGTCACCACCTCAGCGAGCTCCCCCCTCGCGCCATCCTCACGGCGTCACTTCTTTTCTTTTTTAAATATATCTTTATTGATTTCAGAGAGGAAGAGAGCGGGCAGAGAGAAGGAACATCAATGATGAGAGAGAGAATCATGGATCGGCCGCCTCCCGCACGCCCCCTACGGGGGATCAAGCCGCAACCCGGGCCTGTGCCCTTGACCGGCATCGAACCCGGGACCCTTCAGTCTGCAGGCCGACGCTCTATCCACTGAGCCACACCAGCGAGGGCATCATGGTGTTATTTTTTAAAACAGCAGGAAAGAACCGGCGTGGGCGAGGATGTGGAGACCCCGGGGCCTGGCTCCCTGCCGCTGGGGCTGTGAAGTGGTGTGGCCGCTGCGGAAAGCGCGGCGGTTTCTCGATAAAGAAATCACAGCAGGACCAGGCCCGGCAGCCACTCCGGGTGACCCCGCGGGGACTGAGCGGGACTCACATGCCCACAGCCACGGCAGCGTCCCCACAGCCGCCCAGGCCTGGAAGGACGCGAGTAGCCGCTCACAGGAACAGGTAACCACGTGGTCCCGCCACGGGCGGAATGTTACTCAGCCTGGAAGAGGAGGGAGACGAGGCCGCCGGCCACGGTGGGCGGGCCCTGCGGACACTGTGTTGCGTGGAAGAAGCCGTCTCAGAAGGACAGATGCTCTATGATTTCGCTCCTTCGAGGCCCCCCAGGACTCAGACTCCTAAAGACGGGGGGCGGGGAGTTGGTGTCCAGTGGAGGCCGCGTGGGAAGATGCAGAGCCCGGGAGAGGATGTGGCGGCGGCTGCACACAGTGTGGCTGCACCTGATGCCGCTGAGCCGTGCGCCTGGACGTGGTGAGGACGGCCGGGGTGGGGTGCATCTCACCACAAACAGAACCCAGGAGCTCGGAGGCGGTCCAG
>NW_005370704.1:1590386-1592984 GCF_000412655.1 Myotis brandtii
CGCGGGCTGCGGTGGCCTGGCCCGAGTGGGGCTTCCTCCTCTGTCCCACGGGCCTGGCGGTGGCGACGAGTCCTCACGGTGTGGGGGACCCTGAGATGATGGGGTAACGGTGTGAAGGAAGCACCTGCCTGGTCCTGCGGCCTCATTTCTGCTGCTCTAATGAGGCCCCGAGAGCCGGGGGAGAGACACCCCGAGGAGACTGAGTCCCTCAGGGACAGAGAGGCCGCCTCCCGGGGGCTGAGCGGGAACATCGGCTGCAGAGTCGCACGGACCGGCCGCTCTCGCTGGGGGCCTGCAGGGCGTATCTCTGACCCTCGGTCTCTTCCTCAGTTCCGTGGGGTTAATACCAGCACCCGGTCCACAGGCTCGGACACCGTGCCCACCCAGCGCCGGGGGCGCAGAAGCAGCTCCGAAAGGGACCTGCACGGCCCGGCCAAGGGCTTGGTTGGTTGGACGTCGTCCTCGCCACCAACAGGTTTCGGGTTCGATTCCCGCCCAGGTCACATGCCTGGGTTTTGGGTCCCCTCCCCAGTCGGGCATGCGCAGGAGGCAATTGATCAGTGTTTCTCTCTCACATTGATGTTTCTCTCTCTCCCTTCCTCTCTCTCTCAAATCAATAAAAAATAACCCTGGGGGAGGATTTAAAAACACAAATAAAGTGAGCTCCCTGAAAGCCTGGTCGGTAAGCCGCGGACAAGGCCGTGGAGGAGCCCAGCGGGGCCACGGAACAGCGCGGACACGTGTGGCAGACGGGCAGGTGGGAAGGTGCCATGAGAGACGCGTGACGTTCCCCCGAGGACCCTCGCGCCTTCTGGAGGGTGAGGCAGGTCCAGGCCTGCCGCGGCCAGCAGCTCCCCTGGCCGGGCCCGCACTGCTTGTGGAATGTGTGAATGAGCGAGTGAGCGAGTGAGTGAGCGAGTGAGTGAGCAAGTGAATGAGTGATTGAGCGAGTGAGTGAGCGAGTGAGTGAGCAAGTGAATGAGTGAGTGAGGGAGTGAGTGAGTGAATGAGTGAGCCAGTGATTGAGTGAGTGAATGAGTGAGTGAGTGAGGGAGGGAAGGAATGAGCGAATGAGTGAGTGAGAGAGTGAGTGAATGAATAAATAGTGGCTCTGCCCTAGCTGGTTTGGCTCAGTGGGTAGAGCATCGGCCCACGGACTGAAGGGTCCCAGTTTCGATTCCGGTCGAGGGCACGTACCTGGGTTGCAGGATCCTGGGCCCTGGTCAGGGTGTGCAGGAGGCAACCAATCAGTGTGTCTCTCACATTGATGTTTCTCTCTATCTCTCCCTCTCCCTCCCACTCTCTAAAAATTAATGGGAAAATATCCTGGTGTGAGGATTAACCAAAAAAAAGGAGAGAGGGCCCCAACTTTGTGAAGCAAGACGCACGTTAGGAGCCTGTGGAGCAAGCATGTCAAACTCAAAGGCTAACGTGGGCCCAATAAGTGAGGCATGCGGCCCACTGGCTGCGAGTTTGACACGCTTGCTGTAGAGGAGACACTGGAAGGACACCCCCAGCTCCTACCAGGCTACCTCTGCTGGGGAACTTCCTATCTTTTTTTCTTTTCTTTTTTCTTTTTTTTTTTTTGCGGGATTTCCCCCTTTCTTGCATTTCTCCCAAGTGTTGGAGCTGGTGGGACTTTGCCATCGGAGGAGAGGCCAGCGTAGATGGGCATTTGGCCGGGGTGAGGGTGGAGGGGTCAGGGCTGCGTCCTCTGGCCCTTTGCCAGGCCGGGTGGCCATCGGAGGAAGGAGGGACGTCCTGAACACCGAGGACCAAGGACTGAGCACCAACCCCAGGAGGGGGGACCGAGGAGGAGGGGCCCGCGGGCAGCCCCCCCCCCCCCCAAGCCCTCCTCTCCCGCTGGCACCCAGGGCATCTTGCAGGGGTGAGAGGGGAGGCGGCAGCAGCCCTGGCAACAATAAGGGATTCTGTGCCGGGGGACGGGGAGGGTTCTGGGAAAAGCTCCCGCCACGGGGGCCTGCGTTTGAAGGGCAGTGCTGGCCTCGCTGGGTCGCGCAGGAGGGGCCTGCACAAAAGCCCCTTTGTCTGCCCCCCAGCGCCCGGCCATCTCGCGGGAAGAAATTATCTTTTCAGCCGAAGATTAGGCGGGCTGGCTCCCTTCCATGTGGCTGGGGTGGTGGGCCCCCTCTGCCCATCCCGGCAGGCATCCTGGAGGTGGCAGCCGTGTTCCCAGCAGTCGGCAGTGCAGCTGTGGGCAGAGGAGGGGAGACCAGTGGCCTTGCAGAATGAGCCGCTGTTGCCCCGAGTAACAGATGAGGAAACTGAGGCAGACAGGCAGCTGCCCGCCCCCCCCAGCCCCCTGTGGCTCTCCAGGACCCCTGGGCGGAGGTGGGACCCTGCCTGCCTTGGGAAGGGGTGATGTGGAAGGAGGGGGCTCGGACCACCCAGGCGGCGTCAGGTGAGGAACCCCTGGGGGGCATCGCAGAACCTGTCTGCACACTCCCCACCCACCTGGCCCACGCCCAGCCCGCTCCCTCCCGAAACTCCCAGTCTCAGTCTCACCGTGTCCAAGACTGGGGGCTGGGGCCTCCCACACCCCCCACCCCCACCCCCCGCTGCCCCTGGGCTCAGGCT
>NW_005370704.1:1593238-1594025 GCF_000412655.1 Myotis brandtii
GGAGGGGCCACGGGGCTGTCTCTGCAGCTCCCTGAGAGCAAGTCCGCTGTGTACGGCCCCCCGACCTCCCTGGCGGGTCCCCCGTCTGGGCTGCAACATTGAGCCCCTCTGAGTCTGTGGGGTCAGAGTGGCCCTGAGCTGGGGATGGTGGGGCTGGGAGGGCACCCCTCTATCCCCCGTCCCCCCTACCCCCCGCAGGTGCACATGGCCCCCTGGCCCTCAGAGGGGAAGGGCTGGGGGCCGGGCGGGCCGGAGATTGGGGTCATAAATGTGACCTGGTTGTGGGGGCGGGGGTGGGGCTAGTGGGAGAGTGTGAATGGGCCCCTGGCTGGGGCCACCCTCCTGGGCTTTCTTACCTCATATCACCTCCTCCCCTGCCCTCTCCCCCCCACAGACTCAACTCCAGGCCAGAACGTCCAGAGCAGAACCGGAGGGGCTCTGGGAGCTGGCCCCATGCTGCCCCATATACAGATGGGAAGCTGAGGCCGGCGTGGAGCGGGCCCAAAGCGAGGTGCTCAGGGTGGGAGCACCCGGAGAGCAGGGGTCCCTCTACCGGCTCCAGCGTGCACAGGGACAGGCCAGTGCCCCCCCTTCCCTGTGCCCGGGAGACAGGGCCTCCCCCCCCACCCCCCTTTTCCTGTCCTTAAGGGGCTCCGGGAGACCCCACAGAGGAGGGCCTTGGCTTCTAGGCGGTCCCTCAGCTGCTGGCCCCTGCGTGGTGCCCACTCCGTAGGACCGCTGGCTCCCAGTGTCCTCGGCCCAGCCCCAGCCCCCCAGGGCCCCGGGC
>NW_005370704.1:1594645-1594974 GCF_000412655.1 Myotis brandtii
GGTGCGCTGCCCGGGCAGGTCCCTCTCCCAGCTGGGCCTCCAGCCCCTGGGAGTCTCTGTCCTTCGGAACCTCAGCGGCAGCCTGGCCCCGGGTCCTGCGGGCTCATCACTATCCTCCCCCGAGAACCTGGGGGCCCCCAAGCTGAGGACCAGGGAGGGTGCAGGGCGAGGGCTCGCTGTCTGGCTGGAGCTCAGGTGCACTGCACCCCCTCGGTCCAGCCTGACCAGGCAGCGGGGGGACGGGGGACGGGGGAGCCAGTGGAGTCAGGGCCAAGAAGTCACGGAGGCTTCCTGGAGGGGGCGGCCTGGAAGGTGCCCGGGACCCCCTC
>NW_005370704.1:1595612-1596219 GCF_000412655.1 Myotis brandtii
GAGCCTGTGGTGCTCCCAACTGACCCCCCGACCCCGTCCCCCACCCCCGAGTCTGTCCTGGAGAGAAAGGGTGCTGGCCGAGCCTCAGCCTCTCCATACCCCCTGGAGGCCACGGGGAGGGGTCCAGCCTTGCCCCAGTGCCCCCCCCCCAGTGTTCTGTGGCTTAGGGTCAGCCGATGCCCGATGCCCGATGCCCGCAAGGTTACTGCGCGGCTTGTTAGCAGCCAGACACTCACGCTTCAGTGAAAAAGCTCTGCCAACTCCACCCCCTGCAGGGGCCGACACCCTCCTCTGGCCCCTCTTAAAAGCCCGGCACCCACAAGTGCCTGGAACCCCTCATCTGTGACCCCCAGACAAGCCCCTCTGGCTGAGGGTCGCGGGCCCAGGGGGCAGCTGGGAGAGGGGGTCGCGGCCGGCCTGTGCCTGCAGTCAGAGCGCTGACTACACCGCATGCGGGCTCCCCGCATTTCCTTCCCAGGTACAGCGGGTGCTGAGGCTTGGGGCTCCGCCGCCCCCTGAGGCGCATCTACCTGGCGAGAGGCGGAGGTGGGGCTGCAGGAGGTGGGTGTGACCCTGGTGTGTGCCCGGGGCTTGGTGCTCAGGAGAG
>NW_005370704.1:1596314-1596581 GCF_000412655.1 Myotis brandtii
TGTGCTGAGCCCCGCCCTCTGAGCAGCCCCGGAGCCTGGCTGGGAACCGCTCCTGGGAAACCTTGGTGTCTCTGTCCCCTCTGGGCCTCAGTTTCCCCTCCTGCTCCCTGCTGGGGCTCAGCCTGAGGCCCATGGGTCCTCGGAGACGGCCACGCTGGGGTGCCTTCGAAGGGGCTCAGCTACATCCTGCGTGCTCCCGGGGCGGGCCCATCAGGTGCCTGGTGTCTGAGGGGTCTGCAGCCTCAGGGCCCAGGGGCCGCTGCAGAG
>NW_005370704.1:1596692-1597206 GCF_000412655.1 Myotis brandtii
GGGCCGCAGGACCACCCGGGCTCTGGCCTCCTAGCCAGGGGTCACCTGGGCCAGGGTTTCCTGAGGGACTCCGTGTCACAGCTGCGCCCCAATCCCACCGTGTGGGGCCCTCCCAAGCCCCCAGGTCGTGGCTGGGCGGGTCCTGGGAAGAGAGGAAGGAAGGGAGAGCAAGCCACAGGCCTTATCCGCCTCGGCCCAGGCCTCCGGCTCAGGAGCCTCCCCGGCTCCCCTCTGCCCACAAGATCCAAGGCAGCCCCCACCCAGGCCTCCTCTCCCACCAGCTGCTGTGCCCTGCACCTCGCCCTGCTCCGCCCCCTCCCACCAGGAGTCACCTTCCCGCCGCGGCCTGGTCCCTTAAAGGACCGCAGCGCCTCCTCCGCAGGAAGCCAGCCCTTCACCCCATCTGGGGGCTTCTGAGGGCCCCCCAGCAGGTCAGACCCCAGACGGAGCTGGAAGGCAGGGCCGGAGCCCAGGCAGGACCCGGCTGTGAACAGCTGCCCAGAGGCCCGGCCCC
>NW_005370704.1:1597403-1597878 GCF_000412655.1 Myotis brandtii
GGAGGGCCCTTGCTGAGCTGTGGCAGCCCCCACTGCTGGTGCTCCGGCCCAGACCCGCCTTTCCTCTGCGTGCGCTCCCCGCTCCCCGCTCCCCGCGCCCTACCCTCCGGCAGGTTTCTGTCCCTCTTAGACCTCAGCTGCGACCTGCCCCCAAGGCCTCTGGTCTCCCCTCCACCCCCTTTGCAGAGAGGTGGCGAGGCATGGGCCCGCCTTGCACACCCACCTTGCATACCCGCCTTGCGCACCTGCCTTGCACACCCTGCCTTGCACACCCGCGTCCTGCCCTCTCGGTCCTGCTCTCTGGACCTTCTCGCTGAGCCTGCGCCTCACGCCCACTGTCCCATGAGCACCCCAGTCCTGCACGAGTGAGCAGGTCGATGCCAGGCTGTCGGGAGTGAGGAGGTGCGGGCCGGTCTGTCCCTCAGCGCTGTCCCGTGCGGGTGGTGAAAGCTGCTGCCCCGGGCTGGCCTGTCCT
>NW_005370704.1:1597889-1600600 GCF_000412655.1 Myotis brandtii
GGCCTGTCCTGGCTGCTGCCCAGCCCCCGGCTCGGGATGCCTGAAGCCGGAGGGCCTGCGGAGGGGGCTCCCGGGCCCTGGGACAGCCCTGGCTCTCGACCCCAGCCTGCCCTGGCTGTGGGGGAAGCGTCCACTGCTTCTGCTGCTGCTGCTGGGACAGCCTGGGGGCAGGAGGAGGGACCTGCCTGGTGACCTCCTCTCATGGAAGGGCAGGGGATTGGGCTGCTCAAGGGGACAGGTCCCCAGCCCTGGCCTCACCTGCCCCACCCCTGGTCAGCAGGGCCCTGTCACCAGCTGCAGAGCGACCCCTCCCCAGGCCTCTGGACACCACTCAGTTCTGGGGGCTGGGCTTGGTCTGGGAGGCAGGAGGTGCAAGAACGTGTGTGCATGCGTGTGTACATGTGTGTGAGCTTGGTGCGTGTGTGTGCATGTGTGTGCATGTGTGCACGCCCCCACCCGAGGTGGGAGGGCACCCACTTCCCTTCCCACCCCTATACTAGATCACTCCCTGAAATTACGTGCCGCAGGTGACCTCACACTGTTGGCAACACCAGTGTCCCTGGGACAATGGCCCGGCCTGGCATTCCAGAGCGTCGCCGGGAGCCTCACCCAGTCCTTCCCCAGCCCTGGCTCAGCATCCGCTGCAGGGACCCAGCTCAGAGGGCCTGAGATCACCCCACCCACAGCACTGTCTCTGTAGCCCCTCCCAGGGTGGGGCCTGACCAAGATGGCTGGCCGGAAGGAGATGGAGGGAAGGATATGGAGGGAAGGATGGATAGAAGGGTGGATAGCTGGATGGCAGTTGGGTGGATGGAGGGAAGGACGGATGGTGGATGGATGGATGGATGGATGGTGGATGGATGGATGGATGGATGGATGGATGGTGGATGGGTGGATGGATGGATGGATGGATGGTGAATGGATAGATGGATGGATGGAAAGGTGGGTAGTGGACAGAAGGAAGGATGGAAAGATGAGTGGACGAATACTAGGTCCTGGTGTGTCCTCTGGGCAATGGAGAGGGGCAGTCACCAGGCCTCATGCACGGCGTGGCCAGTGCTGAGGGAGGCGCACAGGACTGTGGGTGCAGATGGGGGACGGTCACTCCAGCGGAGGCTCAGGAGGGCCTGGCAGAGCCCCCACCCACACTGGGATCTGAAAAGGGGTAAGAGGCAGAGGACGGAAGGAGTGTGGGCAGGGGCATGGGCAGAGCCAGGACAGAGATGCTGAGGAGGCATAACCAGGGCTGTGGGCCTGCAGCCTGGCTTCTCCCCAGTTCTTCCTGACCAGGACCCCGGGGGCACTGCTGGGGCCTCCCTTACTGGCACGGGCCCGGCCAGGGCGGGGTTGGCCGTGGTGCTACAAGAAGGTCCTGGCTCCACACCAGCCTCCGATGAGATTCTGATGCCCTGGCCTGTGCCCGTCCTCACCTTCCCCGGGGCCCAGACGCCCAGCAGGGAGCGCAGCCCTTAGGGGCAGCTGTGCAGCCAGGATGGCGGTGACGGGCACAGCCCTGGCACCCTGGCCTCCTCCCAGCGCCCGGCTTCCTGAGGAAGGACACTCACCAGGGTTTGGCCACGATTCCCGCCTAAAGCCCCAGGGTTCCCACCCCACCCTTTGTTCTAGAAATAGGAGCTGGACACATGGAAGGCAGGGCGCTGGGAGACACGGGGAGCACCGCTGAGCCCGAACGTTCGCCCAAGGGCCCCACGCTGAGCGGGCAGCAGGGAGGCCAGGGGAGCTGGAAAGAACACCTCCCCCTCTACCTGTGCCCTCTGCCTGTCCCCATCTGCCTGTCCCTGTCTGCCTGTGCCCTCTGCACGGTCAGGAGACAGGTGGGCTGGCCTTGGGGGAGCCATCTGCCCACTTGGGGACTGAAACCAGGGGCCAAGGAGCCTGAGGCCAAGTCCTGCCTGGGGAGCAAGGCTGCCCGTCTGGGAGCTCAGCCGGTTCTACTTGTGTGAGAGCGAAACCTCCGTCTCTAATTACACCCTGAACCCCCCTCACCCCTGTTCCCACTTCAAAGGCCGTGGCCCCTCAGCAGGGAGAGAAGGTTTCTGGGTGTCCCGGGGGCCGGGTGTGCAGCCAGGGAGCCCCCCCCAGCCCCTCTCCAGCTGCTCTGGCCTCAGCCGGGCAGGGCTGCTCTGGCGCAGAGAGGGGGTTGGGAGCCTGGCCTGCCCCCACCCCAAGGTACCGCCCTGGAAGCTCTGCTCCGGGGAGGCTGCCCCCCAAGTGCGGCGGGCCCCCCACCTGCTGGGGCCTCCTGCGTTTAGGTCTGTCCTGAGTTCCCTACGGGCTGTCCCCCAGCCCAGGCATCACCCTCAGGTCCTCTGGCCACAGACACCGAGCACATGGCCGCCGGGAGCTGGTGGAGAGCCGGACCGTCCCAGGCGAGGGATCAAAGCAGGTGGAACTGGTGGCTAATTAGACAGCTTCGTGGGCAGGCCCGACGGTGACGTCCCTCCCCCGGCCACGCAGCTGCTGGTTCCCATGGGGCCGGGAGGGATGGAGCCTGTGGGGCCGGGACGTGAAGCAGAGCTGCGGCACAGGGAGGACGCGGGGCAGGGAGGCCTGCCTGCCGGTGACGTTAGCGAAGGTTGAGTGCCAGAACCAGGGAGGCGGTTCTCCTCGCCTTTGCACGGACTGGGTCTCCCGGGTCAGACCTCGCCGGTGCTGCAGGCTGGTCCCCAGCCCCCTGGCCCGACCCTGCT
>NW_005370704.1:1601930-1602240 GCF_000412655.1 Myotis brandtii
ACAAGCGGCCTCTTCCCTCCAGGCCTCCACCCCCAGGAAGGATGGAGGGAGGGGCGGCAGGAGGCTCCCAGGATCTGTGGGCCTTTGAAGTGGGCCCACTGGGCAGCTCACCTGCCCCACGCCCCACACCCCGGGAGCCCGACCAGCTGCCTCCTGCGCGCACATAAAACTCAGCGTTGATCTGGATTTCAAAGGGGCTTTGTCCCAGCCTGTGCCCGCTGGGCTGGCGCGTGCGCCCCGCCAGCTCCCAAGTCACCTGTCCCTCCGCGCCCCCACACACAGAGCCTGCCGCCTCCAGGACTCTCTTTCT
>NW_005370704.1:1603310-1604829 GCF_000412655.1 Myotis brandtii
CGGGGGCCGGGCCCCTCACCCGCTGGGCGAGTGTGAGACGGGCAGGGCCTGGGAGTCAGGGGACAGTGCCCCACGGATTACACAGGAGCTACCACGTGAGCAATGCCACGAAGGAGAGACGAAAACACGCATCCACACCCGCACCCGCACACGCGTGTGCAGGGCAGCATTGGTCAGTGCGGGCAGAAGGGGACCCGCCCACGCCCCCACGGACAGATGGTGGTGAACACGCCGGGTGCGGCCACGCGTGGCTATCACTGAGCCGGAAGAGCAGGGGGCTGGCGCCATGTGCATCCATGGGAGCCCGGTGGGGTGAGCTCAGGTGGCTGGGGACACAGCTGGGTGGCCCCAGGAGCTCGGGGGCCCCAGACCCTCCAGACCCTCACGCCTGAACGTTGGTCCCGCGCTCTCTCCCTCAGGCCCGATGGCCGACTCGAGGCCCAGGCAGGTGCAGCGGTTACTGAGGGAGGGACCAGCGCTCCCCGCGCTCCCACATGGCTAACCACGGAGGAGGCGGGACCAGGCGGCCTGCACCCCAATGCCAGTGCCCCCCACAGGGAGGCTGCCCCAGCCCAGCAGGCCCCGGTGAAATAGGGTCTTGGTGGGACCAGCCCTCAGAGGGGTGGCGTGCCCAGCGCCCACTCTCTCGTGCCGCCCAGAGCAGCTGCCCCCAGAGGCGAGAGGCACAGAGGTGGCCGGGAAAAGGGGGCCGGGCCCCTCACCCGCTGGGCGAGTGTGAGACGGGCAGGGCCTGGGAGTCAGGGGACAGTGCCCCACGGATTACACAGGAGCTACCACGTGAGCAATGCCACGAAGGAGAGACGAAAACACGCATCCACACCCGCACCCGCACACGCGTGTGCAGGGCAGCATTGGTCAGTGCGGGCAGAAGGGGACCCGCCCACGCCCCCACGGACAGATGGTGGTGAACACGCCGGGTGCGGCCACGCGTGGCTATCACTGAGCCGGAAAGGCATGGGTGACCGGGGGACACTGGTGAGTGAAAGAAGCCGGTCACAGAGGGTGAGTCATGGGCGGCTCCACTCACGAAACATCCGGAGCAGATGGGCCCACGGACACAGAGCAGGCAGCGGCTTCTTGGGGCCGAGGCTGCCCCGGGAGGTGAGCACGGTCCAGGCTGGTGTGGCGCTGCCTGTCCGTCCCCGGGGACACACCAAGTCCCACCAGTAGCCCCGGTCAGAGGTCAGAGGTCAGAGGGGGCCGTTGAGCACGGATTTAGCGCAACGAGCTGCTGAGGCAGAAAACAGAGACCAGCCCAGGGCCGCTCCCACCGGCAGGCAGCTGTCCCTTCCATCAGCGCGTTCCCTGCAGGCCCGGCCGTGGGGGGCCGATGGCCTGGGAGGGGCCGCGGGGCCTGGCTCCGTTTGCTGGGGTCACTCGGTGTTTGTTCAGGAGCTGGGGCCCTGCTCCCGGCCTGGCCAGGGGCCCCCGCCCCCCAGGTTCCTCCCAGGAGGGTGTTTTCCCAGGGACCTGCTGAGCTGCTGGCCCTTGGCCGCTG
>NW_005370704.1:1605118-1605639 GCF_000412655.1 Myotis brandtii
TCTCATCCCTCCCCGGCCCCCTCCGCCCCAGCCCAGCCTCTAACCCAGTGATGGCGAACCTATGACACGCGGGTCAGAGGTGACACGCGAACTCATTTTTTTGGTTGATTTTTCTTTGTTAAATGGCATTTAAAGATGTAAAATAAATATCAAAAATATAAGTCTTTGTTTTACTGTGGTTGCAAATATCAAAAAATTTCTACATGTGACAAGGCACCAGAGTTAAGTTAGGGTTTTTCAAAACGCTGACACGCCGAGCTCAAAAGGTTCACCATCACTGCTCTAATCACACCCACACTTCCCACAGCTGGTCCCCATGAGCTCCGCGCCGTCCGGATCTGGCGGGGGGCTGGGGTGAGCTTTCCCAGAAATGGGCTGTGAGTCACCCGCCAGCCCAGGAAGTGGCCGCCTCCTGTCCAGCCCCTCCAGCTGACCACTGGGCCGCAGTGTGGCCCACAGAGCAGGAGGCCACTCACGCACGCCACAGGGCTGACCAAGAGCCTCTGCACCCGCCCCCCCGG
>NW_005370704.1:1605952-1606713 GCF_000412655.1 Myotis brandtii
AGCAGCCGGCCCCCAACCAACCCGGCCGGCCTTCAACGGCGACTTCGGACATGAGAGACGCAGGGACCAGAGAGGGGAAGCCGGCAGCCCAAGGTCACACAGCAATCTAGGGGCAGGCTCCACACATCGCAGTCCTGTTCCATCGGCTTCCAGACTTCAGACCCCTCTCCCACCAGCCATCTGGACTGTGGAGAGCGGCCACCACGTCTGGACAGGTTCAAGCCTCGGACTGATGAGAGGGCAGGTCCTCTCGTGGCAAAGCCACGTGCCAAGTCCCAGGTGGAGGGCACAGCCCTCCCAGCACAATGATGGCCAAAGGCTGTGGCTGTGAGCTTGACCTGATGGTCCGAACCTGTGGCCCCAGGTGGCTGAGTGATGTGGGCTGCGGGAGGTGCAGCACTTGATAGAGTTCAGGTGCATGTAATTGAGTGGATTCGAAACCCTCGAGAACATTGTAAACATCTTGAGCCCTTACTTTGCCTCGTGGAAACTGGCTAATAAACAAAGACTCAGCTTGCAGGCTGTGGCCCCGTCTCTCCATCCGAGAGCAGCGTCCCACCCAGCCCCAGCTTTATCCTCTTGTCTTTCTTCTTTAATCCTTACCCTCCCCCCCCCCCCCCCCGCCCAGGCTCACCCCATGGCACACTGGACTCTTCCAGGGAGCGGGCGATGGCAGGAAAACCCGGGTCCCAGGAACGGTGCCCAGGCCCCGGAAAATGCGGCTCCTCGGCCTCAGGGGGCTGGCCCAGGCCCGGGTCACC
>NW_005370704.1:1606956-1607763 GCF_000412655.1 Myotis brandtii
GGCATGGGGCTCCGCGGCCAGGCAGGCTCCTCCTGATGGGCTGACGCTGGACTTCGGGACCAGCCCCTCCCTCTGCCAGCAGCTTCCCAGCCTGAGATGCCGGGCTGCAGGGCCAGGGCCGGGGGAGGGGGCAGGGAGGGCTCACCTGGGCCCTGGCCTTATTCCGCCTCCGCTCTGGGGTCCGGGACACAGTCTGGGAGGCGAGACTCAGAGTCGCCCCTGCGGGCTGTGGACTTTGGAGACGTTACCCTACCTCTCTGAGCCAGGATCTCCTCGGGCGGGAGGAGGCCGAGGCCTTGGCCTCACAGCGCTGCTCTGAGGAAGACCGAGGCTCGGGCAATGCCACCAACACCCGGCCTGGCGCACAATAGGCGCTCAGAGCTGGAGGGACCCCAGAGGCTCCCGGAACGAAGCCCTCGTTAGGCCGGTGGGCGCGAGGCCAGCAAGGGGCCCAGCCAGACACCTGCCAGCTCCCACCTCCCAGGACCGTGTGTCCGACACCGTCCACCCCTCCGTTTGCCCAGATCCCATCTGCCCACCCTCCTCCTCCTCCTCCTCCGAGGCCGAGGGCTCACCCTGCCCGCCCCGCAGGCCCCCCCTTCTCCGGGGCTGGCTTCTCGGTTCAGTTCCAACCAGGGACCGCCCCTGCCCCTGGGGAGGGGGACCCCCACGACTTGTTCAGACCATGGTGTGGGGTGGGGACGTGGGGGCACTGGCCTGGCAACTTCACGCCCGAGGAGAGGGCCGCTTGGAGCAGGCGCCGCTGGGCAGTGGCTCGTCCAGGTCACCAGGAGGGCTGGGTGGGGG
>NW_005370704.1:1608343-1609022 GCF_000412655.1 Myotis brandtii
GTCTTCCAGCTGCCCCCCAGCACCCACCCCGCTGCCCCCCAGACCCCGGCCTGGGAGCCCCTCCTCTGCTCAGCCCCCAGTCCAGGGCAGGAGCGTCTCCATCACATCGTCCACATGTGTCCGCCCCCGGCTCTCCCGCCACGGGGTGGGGGGGCCACGGGGGGGGCTTCACTTCCTCGGGTCACAGGAACTGCCTCCCCCAGCATCTTCCCGGAGCCCAGGGGAGCGAGGCCCTGGCCAGCCCGTCACGCCAGGGCCTGTCACCCTCGGTGGCCTTTAGGAGGTGGCCAGAGGGGGGGGCCTGGGGAGACTCTCGGGGAGAAGTTGGGGAGAAGTTGGGGGAGGCGGGGCTCGGCCTTGGGGTCCGATGGGCTCTGGGGGGTCTGGGCCCAGGGATCCCATGTGGAGCGTGTGACTGAGCTCAGGAGGTAGCACAGTGCAGAGGGGACACGTGGGCTGTAGCTGGGGGCCTGGGGGGTCTCCTGAAATGGGGTCCTCAGGCAGGGCGGCCGCGGGTGCAGCAGGAGCTAGAGAGGCAGAGGGGCACCCGGGGCAGGGGGACAGGAGCGGGCAGGGAGGGACGGGGTTGAAGGTGCCAGGCAGGGGCCCCGTGGGTCAAAGGCGGGGGACAGGAGTTGGTGGGGGTGGTGGGAGGCTGGAGGGTACCACGGGGTTCTGG
>NW_005370704.1:1609740-1610383 GCF_000412655.1 Myotis brandtii
GAGCGAGTTTCCTTCTTTTGAAGGAAAAGATGATGTGAACTCAGATTAATCATCGGGCAAGAGGGGTTGTAAAATGGAAAAAAAAAAAAAGGCAGCCGCTGCGAAATGCGCCCGGGCGGCCTGGTCCTGTGAGAACGTGGGGCGAGGGGGGTCTCCAGGTGAGGCCGCCCCGTCTTCCCTCCCTGCCTCCCCCGTTGCCTAGGGAAGCTAAGCCCTTTCCAGGTAAGCAGTCCAGGAGGACTCCCTGGAGGAGGCATCTCGGGGCCCTTGGAGGCTAGGCGCCTCTCTGGACCTTCAGTTCTCCTCTGTGAGGATTGCACGAGTCTCTGTGGCCCCGTGTTCACTGGTGAGCCTGGCAGCCTGGAGGCCGGGCCCAGGCGGACCCCGGCTGTGGATCCCCCCAGCCCAGCTCACAGAGCCAGGGCGCAGCTCCGGGACCCACCGAGGGGATGGAGCAGCTACAGCTCTGCATCCTGCCCTGGGCCCAGGGGGAGCCAGGTCTCCGCTCACCCCCTGCCGAAGCGGCCACAGAGCAAAGAGGAAGCGGCTGGGAGCCCAGTGGTGCAATCGGCCCTTTGTGTCGATGACCTCATGGGCCTGCGCAGTGGCCGTGGGTCCGGAAGGCTGGCCGCACGCAACAGGC
>NW_005370704.1:1610448-1612110 GCF_000412655.1 Myotis brandtii
GGTGGATGGATGGATGGATGGATGGTGGATGGATGGATGGATGGATGGTGGATGGGTGGATGGATGGATGGATGGATGGTGAATGGATAGATGGATGGATGGAAAGGTGGGTAGTGGACAGAAGGAAGGATGGAAAGATGAGTGGACGAATACTAGGTCCTGGTGTGTCCTCTGGGCAATGGAGAGGGGCAGTCACCAGGCCTCATGCACGGCGTGGCCAGTGCTGAGGGAGGCGCACAGGACTGTGGGTGCAGATGGGGGACGGTCACTCCAGCGGAGGCTCAGGAGGGCCTGGCAGAGCCCCCACCCACACTGGGATCTGAAAAGGGGTAAGAGGCAGAGGACGGAAGGGGTTTGGGCAGGGGCATGGGCAGAGCCAGGACAGAGATGCTAAGGAGGCATAACCAGGGCTGTGGGCCTGCAGCCTGGCTTCTCCCCAGTTCTTCCTGACCAGGACCCCGGGGGCACTGCTGGGGCCTCCCTCACTGGCACGGGCCCAGCCAGGGCGGGGTTGGCCGTGGTGCTACAAGAAGGTCCTGGCTCCACACCAGCCTCCGATGAGATTCTGATGCCCTGGCCTGTGCCCGTCCTCACCTTCCCCGGGGCCCAGACGCCCAGCAGGGAGCGCAGCCCTTAGGGGCAGCTGTGCAGCCAGGATGGCGGTGACGGGCACAGCCCTGGCACCCTGGCCTCCTCCCAGCGCCCGGCTTCCTGAGGAAGGACACTCACCATGGTTTGGCCACGATTCCCGCCTAAAGCCCCAGAGTTCCCACCCCACCCTTTATTCTAGAAATAGGAGCTGGACACATGATGGCAGGGCGCTGGGAGACGTGGGGAGCACCGCTGAGCCCGAACGTTCGCCCAAGGGCCCCACGCTGAGCGGGCAGCAGGGAGGCCAGGGGAGCTGGAAAGAGCTGTGGGGAGTCACCCCTCCCCCTCTGCCTGTGCCCTCTGCCTGTGCCCTCTACCTGTGCCCTCTGCCTGTGCCCTCTGCCTGTCCCTGTCTGCCTGTGCCCTCTGCACGGTCAGGAGACAGGTGGGCTGGCCTTGGGGGAGCCATCTGCCCACTTGGGGACTGAAACCAGGGGCCAAGGAGCCTGAGGCCAAGTCCTGCCTGGGGAGCAAGGCTGCCCGTCTGGGAGCTCAGCCGGTTCTACTTGTGTGAGAGCGAAACCTCCGTCTCTAATTACACCCTGAACCCCCCTCACCCCTGTTCCCACTTCAAAGGCCGCGGCCCCTCAGCAGGGAGAGAAGGTTTCTGGGTGTCCCGGGGGCCGGGTGTGCAGCCAGGGAGACCGGGTCTGGCCTGCACCCTTCCTGGGGGCTCTGACCCGGCCCTGCTGGCAGGTGGGCACCCAGCTCAGGACCCCCCCACCCAGCCCCTCTCCAGCTGCTCTGGCCTCAGCCGGGCAGGGCTGCTCTGGCGCAGAGAGGGGGTTGGGAGCCTGGCCTGCCCCCACCCCAAGGTACCGCCCTGGAAGCTCTGCTCCGGGGAGGCTGCCCCCCAAGTGCGGCGGGCCCCCCACCTGCTGGGGCCTCCTGCGTTTAGGTCTGTCCTGAGTTCCCTACGGGCTGTCCCCCAGCCCAGGCATCACCCTCAGGTCCTCTGGCCACAGACACCGAGCACATGGCCGCCGGGAGCTGGTGGAGAGCCGGACCGCA
>NW_005370704.1:1621564-1621808 GCF_000412655.1 Myotis brandtii
ATGCGCTGGGCATAGGGTGGCCTCCCACAGCTCCGGCTGCACCGTGGGGGAGACGGGAGGAGTCGAGATGTTCCCTTGGCCCCCCAGGAGTGACCGCCCCCCAGAGGACAGCCCCCCTGGATGTGGGAGGGAGGGGACTGCAGCCCTGCCCCCAGGACACCGGGTCTGGGGGTGGGAGGCGCTATGGGGCCTGCTTATCTGGGCTCCCTGACAGGCGCTGGATACAGAGCCCAGAGCCCCGCCA
>NW_005370704.1:1622125-1622329 GCF_000412655.1 Myotis brandtii
AGCGCTGTGGCGGAGCTTGAGCATCCCTTAGAGAAAGGAGAAAGCTGAGGCCGAGAGGGGCACAGGTCGGCCTCCTGCCTCCTGCCTCCTCCTGGGGCCTCTCACAGCTTTGCCGCCCGTGCCGCAGGCCCGCTGGGCTCTCTCCACCTGGGAGGGAGGCGCAGGATGGAGGGGTGCGCCCATGGGTGCTGACCCCCCGCACGG
>NW_005370704.1:1622521-1623092 GCF_000412655.1 Myotis brandtii
GGGCCTGCCTGGGGGCGGGGAGAATGGGGGCTTTCTGGGTTCCCACACGCAGGGCCTCCAGGGCCCCCGCCCAGACCCTCCCAGCGCCCGTGACCGGCTTCCTGCCCGCTCTTGCGACACGGCTGAGCGCATGGCAGACACCTGAGTCTCGGGCTCAGGCCCCAACCTGCCCCTGCCAACACGACTCATGTGGCTCTTCCCCCGGGGTGGGGGGGCAGCCGGGGACAAGGCCCCATGGCTCCAGCCCTCGGGTCCTCAGGAGGGGGCGACAGCAACACTAGGGGCCCCCATCCCCCAGCTGGGCAGGGGTGTGGCAGGAGCCTGGGCAAGCCCACTCCATCCTCACAGCTCAGTCTCCCACCTGCCCCCCACCCTCCTCAGACGCCTGGGGCTGGCGCCCCGAGTCTGGGCACCTCTGGGGAGTCTATCCACTGCCCCTCCTGGTGACAGGGCCGCTGCCACCGTCCGCTTCTCCTGGGACCTGGGGCCCCAGGCTGCGCCTGTGAGGGGTCCTGCCTTCTCCAGGGCCGGCCCCTCTCAGCACAAGGCCAGCATCTCCCGGGACCGGGGT
>NW_005370704.1:1623688-1623965 GCF_000412655.1 Myotis brandtii
GGATCTCCCCCTCCTCCTGCACAGGGGCCCCGGCACCGCCCTGCCCCCTGCCCGGGCAGCACCTGCCCAGCCACAGGTCACCCCTCCTGGCCCTGGGCCCCCTCCTCCTTCTCCCTCCTTCTCTGCACAAACCAGGAGCCCATGAAGGACCCAGGTCACTCCCGGGACCAGAGGCCAGACCATGTGCGCCTGGGCTCTGAGTGGCCACGGGGCCTGGGGCTCTGCCCTCCTGTCGGGGAGCAGGGGCCTCTCGGGGAGTCTCGGGGCCGGCACTTCC
>NW_005370704.1:1624765-1627277 GCF_000412655.1 Myotis brandtii
CCTGCGCAGCACCCCGAGAGGGCAGAGGGCAGGGGCGGGGGGAGGCAGGCTCCGGCCTTCCTAGAGTTGGGCCCAGGGACCTGGACCAAGGCCTGGCCCCTCTTTGGTCCTCAGTGTGCCTCCTTTGTGTGTTTTTTCGGTTTTTGTTTTTAAATGTGTTCTTATTGATTTTGGAGAGAGAGGAAGGGAGAGGGACAGACAGACAGAGACGTGGATGAGAGAGAAGCATCAATGGGCTGCCTCCTGCACGCCCCCTGCAGGGAATCGAGAGGGGGGACACCCACGTGGAATGAGGCAGGCACGGCGCCCAGCACCTTGTCGGACCCTGGGATTGTGGTCAGCGTTGCTGGCCTCAGTGTTCCCCTCTGCAGAGCGGGACGAGGGGACCGGCTGCCAGGCCGGTGGGAGGCTCAACAGGAAAACCTTGCAGCTGGGTCTTCGTCCTCCAGGCATCGTGGGGGCCTCCCTGAGGCAGAAAGTCGGGAACCCCTAGGGGCCCCCAAGTCTGATGGGCAGGTGGACAGAGGCCAGTGGCACCTGGTTCTCGGGCCTCGCCCAGGCCCGGGCTGCGACCTCGGCTCGGCCCAGCAGAAGTGGGCAGGCCCCTCTCAGCTGAGCTGGGTGTCTCCCAGGGGCCCAGCGGCCGGCCAGTCCCTGCAGCGGTGTCTGGGCCCCTCTGGTGACAGACCCTGAGTCCCGAGCGAGTCTGTGTCATGGAGGTCGGGCCGGCCTGTGGGTCTCCCCAGCCCCGGGTCCTGACCAACAGGTTCCTTCCTCTCCGGACACCGGCCACAGGCCATGCAGCCCAGGCGCAGCCAAGGCCCCGAGGCCGGGCCTGTCACGGGCGCCCAGTGAGACATGGGCGTGGGGAGCAGTGGATGCCGGACAGGCCAGAGGGGGGCCTCGAGCATGAGCCAGGCCAGGCCCCATGGAAGCAGCCCTCCAAAGTGCTCCACCGCCCCGCCCGCCTCGATGGTGTCAGGGCCCAGACCCCGCAGGCGTAGGGCCCAGACCCCACAGGTTAGAGCTCTGTCTGCAGAGGCTGGGGATGCACGCCCCTGAGAGCAGCCCTCGACACCCCACCGCTCCCTGGCAGGCCCCCAGGCAGGCGTGGGAATGTGACTGGCGGGAATGGCGCCTCTCCCCCGGGAATCGCTGCTGGGTGCCGGCCAAGAGGAAGCAAAGTTCAGCTGCAGCAACTCGACTTGGAACCACTGGGGGCAAACACACTGTCCAGACCAAGTCCTGGCCCCAGCTCAGGCTGAGCCCTGATGCTAGCCACAGACTGAGCCCTGATCCCAGCCACAGCTGAGCCCAATCCCAGCCACAGACTGAGCCCTGATCCCAGCCACAGCTGAGCCCAATCCCAGCCACAGACTGAGCCCTGATCCCAGCCACAGCTGAGCCCAATCCCAGCCACAGACTGAGCCCTGATCCCAGCCACAGCTGAGCCCAATCCCAGCCACAGACTGAGCCCTGATCCCAGCCACAGCTGAGCCCAATCCCAGCCACAGACTGAGCCCTGATCCCAGCCACAGGCTGAGCCCTGATCCCAGTCACAGGCTGAGCCCTGATCCCAGCCACAGACTGAGCCCTGATCCCAGCCACAGGCTGAGCCCTGATCCCAGTCACAGGCTGAGCCCTGATCCCAGCCACAGACTGAGCCCTGATCCCAGCCACAGGCTGAGCCCTGATCCCAGTCACAGGCTGAGCCCTGATCCCAGCCACAGACTGAGCCCTGATCCCAGCCACAGGCTGAGCCCTGATCCCAGTCACAGGCTGAGCCCTGATCCCAGCCACAGACTGAGCCCTGATCCCAGCCACAGGCTGAGCCCTGATCCCAGTCACAGGCTGAGCCCTGATCCCAGCCACAGACTGAGCCCTGATCCCAGTCACAGGCTGAGCCCTGATCCCAGCCACAGACTGAGCCCTGATCCCAGTCACAGGCTGAGCCCTGATCCCAGCCACAGACTGAGCCCTGATCCCAGTCACAGGCTGAGCCCTGATCCCAGCCACAGACTGAGCCCTGATCCCAGTCACAGGCTGAGCCCTGATCCCAGCCACAGACTGAGCCCTGATCCCAGTCACAGGCTGAGCCCTGATCCCAGCCACAGACTCATTCCTGATCCCAGCCACAGACTGAGCCCTGAGCCCATTCACAGACTGATCCGCAATCCCAGCTGTAGGCTGAGCTCCGACATAGGCCGAGGCCACGCACCAGGATCGGGAAGGTGATGGGTGGCCCCCTCTGCTGGGTGTCGTGGGCTCTCCTGGACTTGGACCAGGCAGAGGGGGATGGGCTGGGGGAGAACAAACTGCGGGCCTGGGGGCGCCAAGGGGGCCTGGTCACCTGGTGGGCCCATTGAGAGTTCAAACACGGGCTGAGGCCGAGGGCCGTGGGGAGGGGCCGACGACGTTTGCAGGCGGCTCCGGCGGTGCTATAAATAGCGCAGGCTCTCAGCGTGGAGGGACCCTGTGGGCACCAGGGCCAGCTGCCGGCCTGCGCTGTTGA
>NW_005370704.1:1627315-1627569 GCF_000412655.1 Myotis brandtii
CCACAGGGCCCTGCTCGGCCCCAGGAGCTGGGGAGCCTGCTGGCGGGGGGGCAGGAGGGTCACCAGCCTGGGCAGGGTAACTCATGGAGCCTCCGTTTGCCCAGCTATGAAATGGGTGCTCAGCCCCACGTCACCCAGTTATGGGGCGAAGGGGGGTCACTCAGGCTGAGGGGTCTTTACCCAGGATTCCCGGAGGGGGAGAGGGCAGGGCAGCTGCCCCGGCCCCCTGCACCGCAGCTTCCCAGCCACAGAGC
>NW_005370704.1:1627594-1631655 GCF_000412655.1 Myotis brandtii
ACCCTCCACCCCACTCAGGGGAGCCCAGGTGCCCAGAGGCTCTGTGGACCCTGAGCCAGGACTCCGGGTCTGGCAGCTGCAGCCCTCCGTCCCGTGAGCCTGGGAGACCCCCGACCAGAGTATGTGCCGGACAATTCAGACCCCTCACAGCCTGACTCGGGGTGACCGTCCCGTCACAGGTGAGGAAATGGGCACCCGGCCTCCCCCAGCCTCCCCGGCCTCCACAGCCTCCCACGGCCTCCCACAGCCTCTCCCAGCCTCCCCCAGCCTCCCACGGCCTCCCCCCAGCAGTGATTAGTAAGTGACTGTGGGACGTGGAACCTGAGCTCAGCAAGGCCCCCACACTCCAGGCCCCGGCTCAGGGTTCAGCCCAGCCCCTCGCCCCCCAGGAGGGGAGGGGAGATGGACAAGTCTCCAGCTCTTCCCACAGAGCCTGGCCCCTCCCAGCCCTGCACCTAGTGGACCGGCTGTTCCCTGAGCTCTGGCGCCACCTGCTGGGCCCAGTGGACCCTGCGGCGCTCCACCCGCTTAACCACTGACACCACAGGGGGGCCCAGAGGTGGAGGGGCGCGGATGGGGAGGTCTGAGGAGTCCTGTGAGACCCTGAGTGGCTAGAGGAGGGTTGGTGGCCACACGTGCACGGACACACACACACACACACACACACACCGGTGTCCTTCCTTCCATCCATCCCTGGTCTCTCACCCTCCAGGAAGCAGCCGTGTTCCCGAGGGCACAGGGACAGCCAGTTGGGTCCCCCCGTCACTCAGTGACTGGGGGGGGGGGATGTCAGGCAGGGAGGCCCCAGCAGGTTGGGGCCTGGGCCATGCAGGGTGGCAGGACCCTGAGGCCTGTGTGAGGGCGGAGCCTGGCACCACTGCCCCCTTGCTCTGCCCCCCAAGCCCCTGAGGTCAGTCTGGGCTGGGCCTGGGAGCCGGGGTTCCAGCCCTGGCCGGGCCCCAGCCCGTGGCCAGTGCAGGAGGAAGGGGACCCCAGACCCCCTCCCCGAGAGAAGCTGTGGGACCCAGGCCTGCCCCTCTGGACGCAGGCCCGGCCCAGGACTGCGGGACGGAAAGCAAACCCCACGGAACTCAGGGCAGCGACAGGAGAGAGAAGACGGACCCGCACGCCGGGGTCGGGAAGGTCAATAACCCTGACACGTCCCGTTGGGACTGACCACGACGGATGGAAGGAGTGACCGCTGCCAAGCACGGAGAGGGGCCGCCACGCCCTGCCCGAAGGCATGAAGAGAGGGGTAACTCCAGGACCCACACTGGACCGTTAAAACAGGTGGACGATTCCTTGAGAGACACGAGTGATCAAAACAGGCACAAGAAAGAGTCGGCCTGTATCTGCCCGGCCGGCCTGGCTCAGGGGTTGAGCGTCGACCTATGAACCAGGAGGTCACGGTTCGGTTCCCGGTGGGGGCACAGGCCCGGGTTGCAGGCTCGATCCCCAGTGGGGGGCATGCAGGAGGCAGCCGATCCATGATTCTCTCTCATCGCCGATGTTTCTCTCTCTCTCCCTCTCCCTTCCTCCTTGAAATCAATAAAAATATATTTTTGAAAGAAGAAGAATCGCCCGCATCTATGAAAAAGGCTCCACTTGCCATTTATAATGTTGCCACAGAGGAAGTCGCTGCCCCAATGGGTCATGGTGAAGCGACCACACATCCTGGGGGAAGCAGCGGTCCCACCGCCTCCTCCAGAAAATAAATCCATGAGCCGCCATCATCCTGAGACCAACCCAGTCAATAAATCACAAGAAAATGAAATCATAGCCCCAGATCCCCCAGAAACATGGGCACAGAAAGATTTTAACAAAATACGAGTAAATCGCCTTGGCCGGTGGCTCAGTGGCTGGTGCCCCTGCGCCAAAGGGGCTCGGGCTCGATTCTGGATCCAGGTTGTGGGTTGGATCCCCCATCGGGGCACAGGCAGGAGGCAACTGATCAATGTTTCCCTTTCACATCAATGTTTCTCTCTCTCTCTCTTTCTCTCTCTCCCCCCTTCCCTCCTTTCCACTCTCTCTAAAAATCAATGGAAAAAAATATCCTCGGGTGAGGATTAACCGAGAGAGAGAGAGAGAGAGAGAGAGAGAGGAGAGAGGGAGACATGATTCTATTGGTAGAAAATTCTTTTGAAATTACAAAAGTAGCTAGTAGAACGAATAAGTAAATTCAGCAAGAGTGAGGAGGAAAGGGTCAATTTAGAAAAATCAGTTACATTTCTATATGCTAGTTATGAACCATTGGGAAGTTACATTTTTAAAAATCTACAATAGCATCAAAAACATCAAAGTTGTAGGAATCAAAATAATGGGAAAAATTGTAATAGAAAACGTTGCTGAGGAGAAAGGACGGAAGGGCCTAAAGCTGGATATGCTGCGTGTGCAGACGGGACAACGCAACGCCTCTGAGAGAACCATTGTCCCCACGTGACGCACACACGCACAGCGAGTCCTAGCGGAACTCCAGCGGGCGCCCACCCCGTCTTTCTCCAGGTGGTTCTGATTGGGCGGTAATGTGAAGCATCTAGAACAGCCAACAGAACTTGGAAAAAGCAGACAAAGTCGAAGGCCTACACTTTAAAGACTCGCTTTGAAGCCGTCATAATTAAGGCAGCGTGGCCCGGGCAGACGGCTAGACAAGCGGGTTAATGGGAAGCAGGAAGGGGAGCCCAGGAATAGACTCCCAGGCGTGCGGCCCATGGATTTTCAGCTCAGAGGCCCAGCCAACTCAATTGGCAAGAGAATCTGGTTGACAAATGGTGCTGGAACAGCTGGATATTCATATAGAAAAAACAAACGAACCTCAAATTGTATTTCACTCTTTGAACAAAAATGAATTCGGGATGGATCATAGGCCAAAACATAAAACCCAGGACCTTCTGGAAGAGAACTTAAGAGAAAAATCCTAATGACCCTGGGCTGGGCCAAGATTTCTTTCAGGTCAAAAAGCACCAGGGGCACAAGAAAACGACGGTGAGCGGTGAGCCCTGCTCCGTGCGGCCAACTTGGTTGAGCATCAATCTGTGCACCAAAAGGTCGAGGGTTCGATTCCCAGTCAGGGCACACACCCGAAGGTGCCTGCAGAGGCACCCGATCGATTCTCTCCCTCTCCTCTCCCTCTCTCTCTCTCTCTCTCTCCCCCTCTCTCTCTCTCTCTCAAACCAGTGGCTACGAGCACACCCAGGGCCCAGACCTTGCTCTCTCGCCGCTGCAGGAACAGGCATCGCTCCTTGGAGAAGTGCCGGCTCTGGGCTGGGGCAGGAGACACGCGCGATGAGCCTGGAGCTCCTTGTGGTGCCACAACCCCAGCCCCACGCTGATGGGGGGCATGTCGAAGGGACACAGACGCCCACCTGGCAGCCCCCGGAGGCCCCGCGCTGGAACAAGCCGAACAGCCAATCATCTCGTGTCGGATTCCAACCCGGAGTGTGAGCGCCCGGGAGGCCCGAGCGGCTGGGTGGGGATGGGCACGGCACAGCCTCCACAGGGGACGGCGTGGGCGGTGGGGGAGGGGCCGCGCAGCCGCACAGCCAGCTCAGCAGGTGGCCACGGTCAGCATCGCCATCAGTCGGAAGCCCCGTGGACAGCAAGCCCCCCCACCGCCATGGTCTTCTCCCCACACCCGCCACCTGCGTCATGAGAAATACATCCCATGGACCCCACAGAGGAACATTCTTCAAAACCCAGCCAGTCCTCAAAGCCATCAAGGTTGTCAAAACGAGGAGCGTGTGAGTCCGGCTGGCAGGGCTCCGTGTTGAGCGCTGACCTATGAACCCGGAGGTCAGGATTCGATTCCCGGTCAGGGCACAGGCAGCTAATCTGATTCTCATCATTGATGTTTCTCTCTCCCTCTCTCCCTCTCCCTTCCTCTCTGAAATCAATAAAAATAAATAAATCCGCCGAAACCGGTTTGGCTCAGTGGATAGAGCGTCGGCCTGCGGACTGAAAGGTCCCAGGTTCGATTCCGGTCAAGGGCATGTACCTGGGTTGCGGGCACATCCCCAGTAGGAGATGTGCAGGAGGCAGCTGATCGATGTTTCTAACTCTCTATC
>NW_005370704.1:1631739-1632832 GCF_000412655.1 Myotis brandtii
CCCCGAGGCCGGGCCTGTCACGGGCGCCCAGTGAGACATGGGCGTGGGGAGCAGTGGATGCCGGACAGGCCAGAGGGGGGCCTCGAGCATGAGCCAGGCCAGGCCCCATGGAAGCAGCCCTCCAAAGTGCTCCACCGCCCCGCCCGCCTCGATGGTGTCAGGGCCCAGACCCCGCAGGCGTAGGGCCCAGACCCCACAGGTTAGAGCTCTGTCTGCAGAGGCTGGGGATGCACGCCCCTGAGAGCAGCCCTCGACACCCCACCGCTCCCTGGCAGGCCCCCAGGCAGGCGTGGGAATGTGACTGGCGGGAATGGCGCCTCTCCCCCGGGAATCGCTGCTGGGTGCCGGCCAAGAGGAAGCAAAGTTCAGCTGCAGCAACTCGACTTGGAACCACTGGGGGCAAACACACTGTCCAGACCAAGTCCTGGCCCCAGCTCAGGCTGAGCCCTGATGCTAGCCACAGACTGAGCCCTGATCCCAGCCACAGCTGAGCCCAATCCCAGCCACAGACTGAGCCCTGATCCCAGCCACAGGCTGAGCCCTGATCCCAGTCACAGGCTGAGCCCTGATCCCAGCCACAGACTCATTCCTGATCCCAGCCACAGACTGAGCCCTGAGCCCATTCACAGACTGATCCGCAATCCCAGCTGTAGGCTGAGCTCCGACATAGGCCGAGGCCACGCACCAGGATCGGGAAGGTGATGGGTGGCCCCCTCTGCTGGGTGTCGTGGGCTCTCCTGGACTTGGACCAGGCAGAGGGGGATGGGCTGGGGGAGAACAAACTGCGGGCCTGGGGGCGCCAAGGGGGCCTGGTCACCTGGTGGGACCAGGGCTGTGAGCCCCTGGGGCGTCAGCAGGTCCCCTTCACCGCAGCGGGCGTTCCCAGGTGGCCGCCGTGGCGGAGAGGAGCCCAGCTAGACGGGGACCGTGACTGTGGACGTGCCCACACGTGGCCCAGGTCGGTCTGACCGGAAGCCCAGTCGGCCAGGTGCTGGAGACAGACCTCACCTGACCCCTCGGGCACCCCCTGGGGGCGGAAGCTGCCTGCAGCGGGTGGGCCCCTTACGGGGGGAGGGTGTGGGAGACCCCGGGC
>NW_005370704.1:1632993-1633993 GCF_000412655.1 Myotis brandtii
TTTAAAAAGTATTATTTTTATTGATTTCAGAGAGGAAGGGAGAGGGAGAGGGAGAGACATCAACGATGAGAGAGAATCGTCCGTCGGCTGCGCACCCCCCACTGGGGATCGAGCCCACAGCCCAGGCATGGGCCCCGACGGGGATCAAACCCCGGCTCTCAGAAGATGCTCAGCCACTGAGCCATGCTGGCCGGGGCTCTGCTTAACTTTTTAAAAATGACCTTTTTAAATTGTGCTAAAAGCCCCGACAGAACGCTGACCGTCCCCACACGTCTAAGGGCACGTTCAGTGGCACTGGGCACATCCGCGCCGTCACGGACGGGTCCTCGCCCCCTGGGAGACCCTAAGAGACTGCCAGGGCCTCCCGCCTCACCCCCTCCTGCTTAACTTTTTAAAAAATATTATTTGTATTGATTTCAGAGAGGAAGGGAGAGGGAGAGGGAGGGAGAGAGACGTCAACGATGAGAGAGAATCGTCCGTCGGCTGTGCACCCCGCACTGGGGGTCGAGCCCACAGCCCGGGCACGGGCCCCGACGGGGATCAAACCCCGGCTCCCAGTAGATGCTCAGCCACTGAGCCACGCCGGCCGGGGCTCTGCTTCACTTTTTAAAAATGACCTTTTTAATTTGTGCTAAAAGCCCCGACAGAATGCTGACCGTCCCCACACGAAGGGCACGTCCCCTTAGAAGGGCACGTTCAGTGGCACTGGGCACATCCGCGCCGTCACGGACGGGTCCTCGCCCCCTGGGAGACCCTAAGAGACTGCCAGGGCCTCCCGCCTCACACCCTCCCCCTCAGCCCCGCCTCTGGCCCCGAGGGGACAGGCACGGGCAGCACAATGCTGACCGCTCAGGTCGCCATGTCTGGGACGTAAGGCAGAGGTGACTGCGCTGACCCCCCCAGTGAGTGAGCCCCCCTAGTGACCCCCCCAGTGAGTGAGCCCCCCAGTGAGTGAGCCCCCAGCATGGAGGTGGGAGTGGGGGTCACAGAAGTCCCTAGC
>NW_005370704.1:1634388-1634922 GCF_000412655.1 Myotis brandtii
CTGGCTGCTGCGGGTCCCAGGGGCCTGGCCGGAGCCGTGTCCTCTCCGTCTGAGTGTGACAGGCCCCGGCCGGGGCCACAAGGACACCCATGGCCCCCGACCTCAGGCAAGGACAGAGGTCACGCCCCCGCACGCCCACGGCCTGGGCCTCGAGCCTGGGCTCCCGTGTGTCCCTGACACGGTGGGAACGTTCGGCCACCGACCAAGCCAAACGCCCACGGTCACAGGGGAGCGGCCTCGCGGGGCCTCTTTCTGCAGAAACCGGGGTGTTGGGGGGATGCAGAGGGCTCCGGTGACCACGGAGCCCGCGGCCTCCAGGACCTGCCGCCACCGCTCTGTCCCCCCAGGTCCCATTGCCTGTTCTCTCTGAGATGGGGGTCCTTGCCCTGGCCTCACACTGCACCCCAGGGAGCTGTCACAGTCGCCACTGCCTGGCCCTGACCCGGGTCCCCGGGTCCCCAGGTCCCACGGCTGAGACAGGTCCCCTCTCCTGTCTCCCTTCAGGAAATGGGGTGACCAGGCCAATGGGGAGTT
>NW_005370704.1:1636091-1636797 GCF_000412655.1 Myotis brandtii
GGGGAGCGGGTCCCACCCCTCCCGGTGGCTCAGGCGGCTCCCCCTCTGCCCGGGTCCCTGAGTCACGACCAGGCTCAGCCTGAGGTTGTGCCCCAGGGCCCGCCCCCACGCTGCTCTATCTGCTTCTGCCCTAAAGCGAGCCGCCCGCCCGCCTGCCCTGCCCCACCGCTCACGGAGTCCACACTGCTCCCGGCCTCATAGCTGGCCTGGTGAGCTGGCCTGATGGGGGTTCCCCCGGCCCCAGATGGGACCCCTCCCACCCTCTGAACTCAGGCGTGATACTTGGCTGGGGTGAGGGGGAGCTGGCCCAGGAGGGAAGGGCCCACCCTGCCCTCGCGTCTGTTCCCGGAGCCCCCGCGAGTGTGGGGAAACGGACACGGCCCTGAAGACACCCCCCGACCCAGGCTGACCCCCCCTGGGTCTGGGGCCCCCCTGAAGCATGCCACCATCTGTGGGGTTGGCAAGATCCCCTCTGTCCGTCGGCAGGGCCTGGAGGGTGGGCAGGCACTCGGTCCGGGCCCCGGGCAGCCCTGGGACCTCGGCCTTCCTTCTCCTCCGCCGGTGCCCTGGGACGTCACACCCAGCACACGCTCCCATGAGCTTGGTGGACCACATGCTTAATGCTTTGAAGTTGTGTTAACATATGCATGTAACATGAAATGGGCCGTGTTGCTGTTTGTCGTGTACGGTTCAGTGGAATGAATCA
>NW_005370704.1:1636904-1637262 GCF_000412655.1 Myotis brandtii
GCGTCGGAGGGGAGGACGGGTCCCGGCGTCGCTTGCTGTGGGAGAACACGGGGAAACATGGAACCAGGCAGCTGCCCACAGGGATGTGACATCTCAGAGGGGAGTGGGCAGTGGCTTGACTGGGACCGAGCCCTCGCGTGCGCGGCACCCAGAGCGACCAGCGAGGACGCACGTCGGTGCAGATCCTGGATCGGAGCCGGCGGGTCTCCCTGGCCCGGGGTGTCCTCTCAACGTTGCCGGAGCCTAAAGCGGCCCTAAAGCACAGCCCAGGGGAACGGTGCCTGTCTTACTGTCCGAACCGCACGGAACCGAGGCCTCAGTCAGGGTGGTCTCGGGTGGGCCCCCCCGGCGCTGTCCC
>NW_005370704.1:1637884-1638297 GCF_000412655.1 Myotis brandtii
TGGGCACTCATGGGGCGCACAGAGGAGGCCCCAGAACAGGGAGGGGGGTGCTGGTGGAGAGTGAGCCAGTGCATGGGGGCTGCGTGGGGGCCGTGTGGCCTCTCCGAGCCTTGGTTCCCCGGGGCAGGGGTGCCACAGTGGAACCCTAAGGTTTAGCGAGGGGCCCGGCTCTGGGGAGAACGGCTCTGGAACCCGGGGCCCTAGACCCACAGCCCAGACCAGACCGCTGCTCCCCAAACTGCTGGGGCCCTGCCTCCTGGTCCTGGTCCCACCACCCGACGGGGCTGGGGCAGGAAGCTGGGCTGTGCGGCTGGGGAACATTCCCAGGTTGTCCCAGCGACCCCTGCCCCACCCCCTGCCGGGGGCTCGGGGACCAGTCCAGGACATCAGGGGAGAGACAGGCTCCGTGGGCC
>NW_005370704.1:1639878-1640443 GCF_000412655.1 Myotis brandtii
GAGCAACGTCTCAGTGAAGCTGCTAATTAAAAAAAAAAAGAGCCCTGGCTGGTGTGGCTCAGTGGGTAGCGTGTCAGACTGTGGGCTGCAGGGTCCTGGGTTCGATTCCCATCCAGGGCACATGCCTGGGTTGCGGGCTCGATCCCCGGTGTGGGGTGCGCCCTGATTCTCTCATCATTGATGTTTCTGTCTCTCTCTCCCGCTTCCTCTCGCTCTGAAATCAATAAAAATATATTAAAAGAGAAAAGGAGAAAGGGCCCTGGCGGTGGCTCAGTGGTTAGACGCCGGCCGCACACTGAGGAGTCACGGGTTCGATTCCCGGCCAAGGGCGCGTGGCTGGGTTGCAGGTTCCATGTCTGGGCTCCTATTGTTCTCGCGCCCCCCAACCTCCCCCCACACTCACTTCCTGTTTCCTGGCTGAGAGGAAACAGAGATTTCTGGCCAGGCAGCGCATTTTTTTCCTTTCTCTCTTTAGGTTTTGAAGGATATTAAGAAATAATGGCGATGATAGGCAACTTCGGCAGGGAGGACGGCGGGCGGGCAGGGCTGGAGGGACCCAGGGCCA
>NW_005370704.1:1641663-1642806 GCF_000412655.1 Myotis brandtii
GTGGCCGCAGTCAGCACTGGCCAACAGCTGTGGGGACAGGCGTTTCAGGGGGCCCCCGGGAGCCAGGCACACGCTGGGCACCCGCAGCAGAAATCACAGCCGGGCCCGGGCTCAGGCCCAGCCGGCGGCCTCTTCTCTCTGCACCCCCAGACTCACCCGGGCCCTGGACCAGGGGTGGGAAGGCCCGGCCTGAGGCCGTAGGGGCCCTGGAAGCCAGCTGGTCTGGCCCTGCCAAGGCATCAGGGGCGTTAATGACGTGTTTGAGCGAGCAGAGCAGCCAGTGTTTAAGCGGATCATTTTGCGTGGCCCGAGATTGACGTGGTAAACGTCCAAATGGCCCTGCCCCGACCTGTGGGGCGCGGTTACGGTGTCTTGGCCAGGTTCAAGCCTCGGACTAATGGACAGGGTCCTCTCATTGCCACGTGCAAGTCCCAGCTGGAGGGCAGGGCCCTCCCAGCACAATCATAGCCAACGGCTGTGGCTGTAAGCTTGAACCTGTGGTCCGAACACGTGGCCCCACGTGCCTTGTGCTAGAGTTCAGGTGCATGTAGTTGAGTGGGGTTGGAACTCACGAGAATGCTGTAAACAACGTGATCACGCCCCTGCTTTGCCTCGTGGCATCTGCTATAAAATAAAGACACGGCTTGTGGGCGCTGGCGTTGTCTCCTCATCCGGGAGCAGCGTCCCACCGAGACCCAGCTTTCATTCTCTTGTCTGTCTTTCCTTAATCCTTTCACCCCCCTGCCCTCAGTTTACCTTTGGCCGCAACACCGACCCTCTCGGTGCCTGCAGCTCACACTGCTCCGCAAGCGAAGCCGGGATCCGGCCCTGGCAGCTGCCCCGCTCTCCGGGGGCCCCAGCCCACCCTCACCCCCACCCTCACCCCTACCCGGTGCCTCCCTGGAGTCTTTTCCCAGGAGGAAACCTGTGGTTCAAAAAATAAAGAAATAATCACGCAGCAGCCACCGCAAAATCCTCAGAGCTGCTAAAAGGATGAGACAGACAATAGCAAGTGTTGGCGAGGGCATGGGGTGGTGGGCCTTCCCACACGCTGGGCAGCGCCAGCTCCGTGCCTCTCCTGGGGCTGCGTTCCTGCCGAGTCCTGCCTGCAATGCACGTCTGCAGGCCGCCGGGGTGGGGGCA
>NW_005370704.1:1643127-1643433 GCF_000412655.1 Myotis brandtii
GGAGGGTGGGGGCCTGGACCAGGCTGGGGCAGTGGCCGGAGGGACGTGTTCTGGAGGCGGACCCACGGGGACCTGCTGGGAACCAGGACGGGCAAATGGCGGGTCCTGGGCCTCCATGGGGGGTCCCGGGCAGGGAGGCCGGGGGAGCAGGGAGGTGCGGGACCCCCGTGTCCGCTGACCCACCTGGGCGTCTTCCCTGTGAGCCGTGGGTACACGGGCGATGCTCAACCCCAGGTGTCTGTGAGCGCTGAGGAGGGCGCCCGGCACAGGGCACTTCTAGCTGATGTGCCAGGCAGGGATGGGGGG
>NW_005370704.1:1644589-1646216 GCF_000412655.1 Myotis brandtii
ATTGGTTCTGGTCTTGGTCCTGGAGGGGCTGGGGTCAGGGGCAGCGGGGACCCCAGAACCAGCAGGCGGGGCTGGCACCCAGGACCCTGCCTCCTCCCCTCCCCGCGCCTGCTTCACTCGGCAACCTGGTGTCTTTCCAGAAAGTTCCCTCACATGCCCCTGCTTTCGAGGGAGGGGCGACCCATTTCCCTGCCCACACATCTGGCGCACTAGCTGTCCGGGTCGCAGGCCGTCCCTGGCGGGGACACGTCTGACGGGGGCACAGGAGGCCCTGGCGCTGCTGGGAGAGGCAGAGGGAGGGCTGCTCTTGCCCCGGCCCCCCGCCAGCTCCCCTTCCCGCTCGCCGGGCCGAGTCCCTCCCCTCTCTGGGCCTCAGTGTCCCCATCTGCACACAGAAGGGGGTGGATCCAGCCAGGCCTGATGTCTGGGTGGTGTGGGCACCTCCTGGGAGGGGGCAGAGCCCACTTGGCCCTACTCCCTGGCAAGTACCCTCGGCAGGACCCCCCACTCCCTGGGCAAACGGGCCCTCCGGTGGGAGAGCACAGGGGCCTGGGCAAGGCGGAAGGGTGGCTGGAGTGTGGCCACTGCGGGCCGGAGGGCAGAGAGGGGGGCACCTCAGCACGGAGGCCCCAGGCCCCTCACCCCTCAGACCAGCAACACCTGAGTCCCAGGAACCTGAGCCACAGCCCTGGTGGCTGGCCCCTCCCTCGCCCCCGAGGAACGGGTGGGGAAACTGAGACCAGAGAGAAGCCCCGGGCCCTGCCGGCCCTGCCGCCACATACACGCTTCCGGCCTCGGGGGGAGGGGTGCAGGTCCCTGCAGGCTGTGGGGACCCCTCCTACCCTCAGCGTTCCGGTGGGGAATTTCCCTAACTGCTCCCGCCTCCCTCTCGGCCAGGAATCGGGGGTGGGGGGGCCGGAGGGAGGTGCGGGCCAGGGAGGGGTCAAGGCCGGGCTCAGCGCAGGGCTCCCGCCCAGGCCCACCATGCTTCGCGTGGCCGCAGCTCCCAAGGCCCTTGGTCCACTGTGTGGCCGGGCAGGTCCCCACAGCTGCCCACTCCCTGGTCACCTGGGACCCAGCACTGCGGTCCCCGATGCTCAGCCTGCAGGCCTGGGGTCCCCTAACGAGGAGCCTGGGCCCCGCCTCTGAGGAAGCACCCTAAAGGCTCCTGCCTTCCTCCACTCCCAGCCCTGCACCCCTCAGCCTGCTGGAGGCCGGGGCGGGGGAGCCAGGGGCCGGCTGGCACCCCCACAGGGGCAGGGGGCTGTCCACTCCAGGGGCACCCTCCCTGGGGGAGACAGCCTGATTCCTAAGGGAGGCCCCGCCTCCACGGCCACTCTGGGCTCCAGGGGCCCCCAAACCGGCTATTCTCAGACCACCAGCCTCCGGGCCCATCCCGGGCCTCTCCTGCTGGGCCCCCACCCCCCTGACTCCCACACACATCGGGGGGCTGCTGCGTGCCCTGGGGGAGTCAGAGTCACAGAACCAAGGCCCCTCCCGTGGAGTCCACTAATGTGGCTTGTGGTCCCACAGCCTGGTGGGCCCACGGCTCTGAGAAGGGGCCGGCGCCAGCCACCTCCTCCCTCACACGTGGGGCCAGCTGGGCCCAGGGTCACCGGCCTGGCTG
>NW_005370704.1:1647083-1648538 GCF_000412655.1 Myotis brandtii
GGTCCGCAGGCAGAGGGACGGCCTGGTGCCTGGGGTGTGGGTGCTCTGCCTGCCCACCTGGGACCGTAGGGGAGGCCCTGGTTTCCCCCTCCCGGCCCCACCCAGAGGGCCCAAGTCCCACCCAAAGCCCCGAGCTGGGCCCTGGCCGCCGGCAGCCTGGCGTATCCACCAGCGGTCTGACCGGCTGAGGGCCGCCCATGTCTCAGACGGGGAAGCGGGAGGTGAGGCCGAGAGAGGACAGCTGACCCAGCTCCCCAGGCGGCCCTTCTGCGCAGGCAGGAGTCAAAGGGTCAAGTGACCGCAGCTTCAGGGACAGGATGGGGGCAGGGGACAGGGCCGCCTAGGTCTAGCTCTTAACTCTTTCCTGCCTGTGGCTGGACGAGGGCTCCCCTGATTGGATTTGGGGCCAGGAGACCTAGGGCCCAGAGGAGGACTCGCAGCGGCCGCTGTCCCTCCGACCGGCTGACAGAGGTCCTAGGCCCCCCTGGTCCAAGGCGGTAGCCCCTGAGGGGCAGGACGAAGCGGCCGCTTTCTGGGGACTCCTGTCCAGCCATCTGGGTCCCACCCTCCCGTCAGCTCCCAGGCCCCAAAGGAGGCCTGAGCCAGGCGTCCGGCAGCTGCTGGCCCTGCAGGACGACCCTCCCTCCCTGGGAGGTGCTGGACCCTCTCCACACCCGGGCTTTGCAGGGAAACGCTGGGCTGTCTGCGCACCTCGCTTCCATCGGGGACCCAGGGCAGGAGCCAGCAGGCCTCCAGGGTCACTGCTTATGGGACTGACCCACAGACCCGGGAGTCCCACTCAGCGTGGGCCACGGGGGGGGGGGGGGCGGAGGTCCCAGTGGCTTCTGAGCTGACCCCTGTCCCCCTTCAGGGTGACCAAGGCTGTCGCTCACCCACACTGTGTCTGCCCTGCAGAGCCCAGCACGGGGGAGGCCTGGGGGGCCCCCATCACCCAGGAGAGCAGCCACCACCAGCGTCTGGGGCATGAGGGAGCCCCCTGCTCCAGGTGAGTCCCACAGCAGCCCGGGGGCTCTGGGCGGGAGGGGACGGGCTGGGGAGTTGGGGGGACTCAAGTCTGAGGACAGAAATCGCAGCCGAGGGGCAGCCCCAGGGCCCCGACACAGACACGACCAAAGCCAACCCAGTTCCCGGGAGGGCACCCGCCTGGTGCCCGCTGTGCGGCCGCTGTCCCTCGGTGGGCACCAACTCCCGGCCGCTCTGGCAAATGCGGAAATGGAGCCAAGGAGAGGGGACCCGCCCCCGGAGGCCCCAGTGGTGGCTGGGGTTTGGGGGAGCTCCCGGGGCCTGAGGGGCACTCCCAGGTGGCCCGAGTGTCCTGAACAAAGGGGTGCTGACTCGGCACCCTGCAGGGGCTGAAGCTCCGGGTCACACGGGGGGCCCAGCGTGACCTCGCGGGAATAAAGGGTCCCCGGGCCTCGGGGGTCATGTGAGCGC
>NW_005370704.1:1649485-1650147 GCF_000412655.1 Myotis brandtii
CTGACACTGGGGAGACGGGACCCTGTTGCTTAGGGACCTGGAGGCTTGGCCCCCCTGCCCTGCCGCCGCCCAGCAGGGCTGCAACCCCTAAGGGGAATGAGCTTCTGCCAGCCCAGCACAGACTGGGCAGCGCCTCTGCCCGGGGCCGGCATGACTTTCAAAAACTCTATTTCCTACAACACGGCCTCGCTAACCAGCTGGAACAAGGTGGGAGCGTCTGTTCCCAGGGCAGGTACATCTGGGGAGATGAGCACAGGCTCTCTCGAACCCTGGCATGGCCCTGCCCTGCCCAGCCACCGCTGCCTTCCCCGCCTGTGCCCCAGGCCACCTGCACCCCAGGCCTGCCCCTCACAGCGCTGCCCGGCCCTGCCCGGGAACTCCGAGAAGCCCTGCTGCCCCCACACTAAGTCCTGACACTGCCGCCGTCCTGGGCCTGGCGACAGAGAAGAGGGGGTGCAGGGGGGACCCTCCCCCAGCTGCCTTTCCGCCCGGGTGGGCAGGAGTGAGGAGCAAGCTCCCAGCTGAGTGACCACACAGAGGAACACGCACCGCCCCCCTCACAGCCCGCTGGTGGGCGGGAGGGCTCGTAGCTGCTCACGTGGTCACCGTTTATGGGACTGACCGCAGAGCCACGGAGGGCCCAGACCCGGGGTGTCCTTGCG
>NW_005370704.1:1669863-1670193 GCF_000412655.1 Myotis brandtii
CTGGGGAGACGGGACCCTGTTGCTTAGGGACCTGGAGGCTTGGCCCCCCTGCCCTGCCGCCGCCCAGCAGGGCTGCAACCCCTAAGGGGAATGAGCTTCTGCCAGCCCAGCACAGACTGGGCAGCGCCTCTGCCCGGGGCCGGCATGACTTTCAAAAACTCTATTTCCTACGAGCTCCCAGCTGAGTGACCACACGGAGGAACACGTACCGCCCCCCTCACAGCCCGCTGGTGGGTGGGAGGGCTCGTAGCTGCTCACGTGGTCACCGTTTATGGGACTGACCGCAGAGCCACGGAGGGCCCAGACCCGGGGTGTCCTTGCGAAACAGCC
>NW_005370704.1:1670557-1671077 GCF_000412655.1 Myotis brandtii
CCGGAAAGCAGGAGCCAGGAGCTCCCCGGCTCCCCAGGCCCTGGCTGCACAGATGCAGAGCCCCTCCCTGCCCCCGACTGTGCAGACCGCCCTCCAGCCCCTGGGCGCGTTGCAGGCCATTAATTCCGGGCCAGCTTCTCACATTCCCAGGAGTCCAGCCGGGCCTCCTGGCTCCCGTCCCCAACAGGAGAGCCGTGGCCTTAATCCACTGGCATGGGGGGGGTGCTTCAGTCCCGGCCGGGGTGCCCCGGGGCGCTGTCTGGGAGCCTGGGGGCTGTTTGCACAGTACTCCAGTCTGTGAGCCCCCCTAAATGCAGCCCCTACCCCCTCTGAGGCCAGAGCCTCTGCATGCCCAGTGCCCACACCCTGGGTGGACTCCCACTCTGCCCGTGGCCGGTTCCCCGGGGGGACGCTGAGGCCAGGAGGCCCAGGCCAGCTGGGCTGGGGTCCACCTCTACCCACTAACCCCCATTTGCGGGCTGAGATTGGGGTGCAGGCGCTCCCCTGCGCTGCCATGGCC
>NW_005370704.1:1672112-1672631 GCF_000412655.1 Myotis brandtii
GCAGCAGAAGGGCTCCCCGAGGTCACGCAGAGCCGGTGGCGGACGGACCTGCCTGACCGTGGGTGAGGGTGCCGTGGTGCCCTCAAACATCAGGCCTCGCTCATCTCTCCCCCCTCGTTTTTAGAGGGGTCCCCATCCTGTGTGCCGCCCTCCGTGTTGGGGTGAAAATCCCACGCCCACCCTGGCACCACTGGCTTCAGGTTCATTCCCTGGGGTGATGCCACCTCCGTTGCCCAGGTCCTGCCCTCAGGGCTCCCGTGGGCACCCCTCTCTCCCTGGCAGCCCCACGGTCACCGTTGGAGGGCGGATCTGTTCCCACCAGGCTGTCCCTCCGCCTGCGGCCCCGCGAGGGGCGCGCATCCCCAGTTCTCGGGGTTGGAGAGGCGCCTTAAAAACATCTCATATTCTGTCGGGTTCTCTGAGTCCCGGGGCCCTGCGCCCAGCGAGGGGAGAGTCCTCGTCCCTGGGCGCGGCTCGGTCCTCCCCCAGCTGCTGGCCAGGCCTGGGTGCCGAGGGCTC
>NW_005370704.1:1672841-1673319 GCF_000412655.1 Myotis brandtii
CCCCGAGCCCCCCGCCTCTTTGCTGCACGACACCCCTTCCAGCTGCCACTCACTCCCCGGGGCCCAGGGAGCCTCCTGAGTGAGTGACAGTCCCCCCCTCCCCCCACAGCAATATGCCAGCCGCCGTGCCAAAACGGAGGGAGCTGTGTCCGGCCGGGACGCTGCCACTGCCCCGCTGGGTGGCAGGGAGGCAGCTGTCAGACAGGTGAGGCTGGTCCCCCACGGGGAGGGCCCTCGGGGTGGCCCCTGCCTGACACCCCTTTCCCACAGACGTGGATGAGTGCAGTGCCGGAGGGGGCGGCTGCGCCCAGCGGTGTGTCAACACGGCGGGGAGCTACTGGTGCCAGTGTTGGGAGGGGCACAGCCCCTCTGCGGACAGGGTGGCCCCGAACCCCACCAGAGGTAAACCCCCTGCCCCCCGCTTGCTGCTGCACTGGGGGGCCGGGCGGGAGGGGCCGTCCTCAGAGGAGGGGCTGGC
>NW_005370704.1:1673381-1674045 GCF_000412655.1 Myotis brandtii
CGCACTCGCTGGCGACGGGCCATTATTACTTTTGGTACGCGCTGTGACACTTCAAACTCGTACCGTGAGTAATAATGCGCCGTCGGCAGCCCGGCACCAGGAGCGCGTCACGGACTCAGCGGGGACCTGCACCAAGGGGCTGGCGGGTGGGGCTGTCTGCCCAGGTTCACCCCAGACCTCCAGGCCGGCCCTGGGGGACGGTGGGAACCCAGCCGAGGGGAGGGGCTCACCACACCTGGGCAGGGGCCCCGACTCAGCCCCGCGTCTCCCCAGGAGTGGACAGGGAGGTGCAGGAGGAGGTCCAGAGGCTGCGATCGCGGGTGGACGTGCTGGAGCAGGTGAGGCTGGCGGGACTGGGGCTGGGGCAGCCCCCGTGGTCTGTCGGCTGTGTTCAGTGGGGAGGCACCCCGATACTGACAGCCCAGGGGGGCCCTGGACCTGGGTTCCTTGCCGGACGGGGCAACGGGAGAGGACGGGGACCCCACAGGAGGGGCCGAGAGCTCAGCCCCATCCCTTCAGGCCACAGAGAACCTGAACCCAGGTGCTGCTCACCCGCCTTTGCCCCCGGGGACAGTGTCCTGTGGGCCTTCCCACCGGGGCCATCGGCCTGACACCCCAGACGCTCTGTCCTCAGGGACCTGGGCCCGGCTGGCCCGGCTGTGCC
>NW_005370704.1:1674478-1674980 GCF_000412655.1 Myotis brandtii
CCCACCCCCAGTGCCCCCGGGAGCCTGAGCTGCCCTGAGCAGGGGCCAGTCTGTGCCCAGAGGCCAGAGGGTGGGGCAGGGCACACAGGCCGAGGGAGGGGCACATGGGGCTGGCCTGGCAGGTGGTGGGAGCAGTGACCTCTGACCTCAGCCCTCACCCTCCCGCAGGTTCCTGCAAGAAGGAGCTGTGACAGGCCCGCCTCCTCCCCAGCTCTGCACTGCACCCCTCTCCTGGGAGGACGCCCCACCTCTCAGAGGGAACAGGGCAGGGCTGGCCGAGGCGTCCTCCTGTGAATTCAGCCCCTGCACCCGGCAGGCCCGTGCCCAGGGGAGGTACGACAGCTCCCTGCCCAGAGCCTGGGGTCACTGACCAGGCAGCCTGTCAGCTGGGAGCCGCACCCCTGACCTTTGTCAGAATAAAATGAGACTTGAAGAGCTGCCGTGTCTGTGGATGGATTGTGGGGGGGCGGTCGTGTGCTGGCCGGTGGGAGGGAAGGGGGTG
>NW_005370704.1:1675005-1675900 GCF_000412655.1 Myotis brandtii
GGGGGGCTCCAGGCCACTGGGCCCACCCAGGTAGGGTCTCAGTCCCCCTCCAAAAGGGGCTGGAGCAGTGGCTTCTGGGAAAGTGACACAGGCCAGAGACGCTTCCTCCTGGTGACAAGGTGGCCCACCCCTCGCCAGTGGCCAGTGCCTGCCAGGCCTCGGGGCGCCGCTGCCCCCTTCAACTGTGGGCCCAGCCCTGGAAGGTTGGGGGGTTGGAGGGCTCCCACCCCAGGCCCCGGGGAGGAGGCCTGCAGCCTGGAAGACCCCGTGCGCCGCCCGGCTGGGCCATCCTGTGGCCCTGAGGCAGCCCTGCCCATCCTCCGAGTGACCACAGCTCACCAGGCACTTGCAAGAGTCCTTTTATAAAAACAACCCTGTGCACCCCTGCTGGTGGTTCAATGGTTAGCGTGCCTGCCCTCGGATGGAAGAGTCCCAGGTTCGGTTCCCGGTCAAGGGCAGGCACCTCGGTTACAGGCTCACCTCGCAGCCCGGGTCGGGGGGCGTGTGGGAGGCAACCAGCCGCCGTTTCTCTCTGTCACTGCCCCTCCCTCCCACTCTCTGAAAATCAATGGAAAGAATATCCTGGAGAGGATTAACCACAACAGAAAAGCCGCGTGCAGTTCTGACTCAGTATTCGCTCCCCACGGCGCCTCTCCCCAGCCTGATGCAGGCGGGGGCGTCCGCGCGGGCCCTGTGTGGGGGCCCTGCCCTCAGAGTTGGGGGAGGCCTGGCCTCCCCCATAGTATTTTTTAACAATCATTTGTATTTCTGTGGGGTCTGTTGTTATTTCTCCTCTTTCATTTCTGAGTTTGTTTATTTGGGTCCTCTCTCTTTGCTTCTTGGTGAGCCTGGCTAGAGGTTCATCAATCTTGTTTATCCTTTCAAAGAACCAGCT
>NW_005370704.1:1676396-1678205 GCF_000412655.1 Myotis brandtii
CCTGAGGTGAAGAGCTTGGTCCTGGGGTTGTAGAAGGAGGAGAAGCTGGAGTACACCACGGGGACGATGGGCACCTGTGCGCAGGGAGACAAGCATCCTGAGAGGGGCCCATGCCCCCTTTCCCAAGGGCGAGCTCCCGGGGGGCCTGCCTTACCACCTCGCCCGGGGGTGCCCACAGCACCCATGGCTGCCAGGCACGCACTCTGTCCCGCCTCAGCCCTGCCACACGCTGAACCCCAGGCCATAAACTCATTCTGTACTCCTTCGCCCACGTGTTGCCGCCTCCGGGAAGCCTTCCTAGGTTGGCACATGTCCACCTGATTCAGATCTGTGTCCCCCACTGGGTCCTAAGATTTCCTAGGGGGACAGGGCCCTGATCTCCTGCATGCACACGGGGGTCGGGGTGGGGCAAGTGCGCCTCCCTCTCAGCACCACCCAGGCCCAGAGCTCCGCCCCCCAGAAGGTGCCCGTGCCCCTCCCAGGCAGCCCACCCCGTTCCATGCCATCCTCGGGGTCCTCCCCCGCTGCCCTTCACACCTTCCCACCTGGGGACCAGGTGCAGGGTCTGGAGCAGTGGTTCTCAACCTTCTGGCCCTTTAAATACAGTTCCTCATGTTGAGACCCAACCATAAAATTATTGTCGTTGCTACTTCATAACTGTCATGTTGCTACTGTTATGAATCGTCATGTAAATATCTGATACTCGCCCGGGGGTGCCCACGGCACCCATGGCTGCCAGGCACGCACTCTGTCCCGCCTCAGCCCTGCCACACGCTGAACCCCAGGCCATAAACTCATTCTGTACTCCTTCGCCCACGTCGCCGCCTCCGGGAAGCCTTCCTAGGTTGGCACATGTCCACCTGATTCAGATCTGTGTCCCCCACTGGGTCCTAAGATTTCCTAGGGGGACAGGGCCCTGATCACCCTCCCCAACTTCCCCCGCATCCCAGGAAGGCGGGGGGGGGGCAGCACCAGCAGGGGAGGGTGCAGGGCCGGCTGGTGCTCCTGGAAACCACCAGGATCAAGTCCACCGGTGCCTGCAGTGTTGGAAATGGTGCCTGGGCTAATCATTAACCCTGCGGTTGGGGAGCCCTCACCTCTCCCCGGGCACTGGGCACCGGCGGAGGTCTGGGGGGCAGGCTGGGAACCCAGGGAGCCACCGTCTAGCAGGCCCCCGAGGGGAGGTGGAGGGCGATGACAGGAAATGATGCCCGTCCCCCTGGCCGAGGCTGTGGCTGCCCCTGTCCCAGCACCACCACCTCCTTTCCCACAACCCCTCCCCCATGCCACCAGCTCAGGGAAGTGACATCAGCCGCAGGCACCTGGCAGGGTGCCCTCCACCTCCCGGCTCGGCTCGGGGGCCACAGGCCCAGCGGGTGGGAGAGCCTCGCTCGGACGGAGCTGGGATCACAGTCTAGGCTCGGCCCCCAGCCTGGGGCTCCGCCACCCACCTGCCAGTGTCTGCACCCCCATGGCATTAGCCGGCGGGAGGGGGGTTGGCAGGAAAGGGGGGCTGGCAGGAAAGGGGGTGGCTTTGCTCAGGGCCAGCAATAGGGGGCGCGAGAGGCCACCCATCACGGGTGGAAGATAGACAAGCCGCCACCCACACCCTGACCCTGAAAATGTTTCCCCACATGAACCCCAGCACAGGGCGGGGTGGGGCCTCACCCCCCAGGAGACCCAGCCCCGATCCAGGGCACCTCTGGGACAAACCGCACCTCCCAGAAAAGGACCCCCCGCATCAGGGCAGGGCCCAGGGGTGGAGGGTGGCGAGGCCCTGCCACCGGCCCAGGAGGAGGGTCCCCGAGC
>NW_005370704.1:1685783-1687315 GCF_000412655.1 Myotis brandtii
GGCCTGGCCCGGAAGCCCCCTCCGCCAGGAGCTGCCCCCCGCTGAGCCTCCAGCTGTGTGCACAGCCTGGGCCTGTGTGTGTGAACTTGGACCCAACTCACCTGCTGGGGCCTCCGTTCCCTCACTGGGACATGGCCCTCGACCACTCACCAAGACTCTAGCTTCCGCCCCCGTCCCTCCCCCGCCCCCAGTGGTCACTGCGCGGCAGGGTCTGGCCCACGGCAGCCCCGGCAGTGGGAACTGTCCTCTGCGAGGGGCGCGGGCGCTACCTGAGGTGAAGAGCTTGGTCCTGGGGTTGTAGAAGGAGGAGAAGCTGGAGTACACCACGGGGACGATGGGCACCTGTGCGCAGGGAGACAAGCATCCTGAGAGGGGCCGATCCCCTTTCCCACGGGCGAGCTCCCGGGGGGCCCGCCTTACCACCTCGCCCGGGGGTGCCCACGGCACCCATGGCTGCCAGGCACGCACTCTGTCCCGCCTCAGCCCTGCCACACGCTGAACCCCAGGCCATAAACTCATTCTGTACTCCTTCGCCCACGTCGCCGCCTCCGGGAAGCCTTCCTAGGTTGGCACATGTCCACCTGATTCAGATCTGTGTCCCCCACTGGGTCCTAAGATTTCCTAGGGGGACAGGGCCCTGATCACCCTCCCCAACTTCCCCCGCATCCCAGGAAGGCGGGGGGGGGGCAGCACCAGCAGGGGAGGGTGCAGGGCCGGCTGGTGCTCCTGGAAACCACCAGGATCAAGTCCACCGGTGCCTGCAGTGTTGGAAATGGTGCCTGGGCTAATCATTAACCCTGCGGTTGGGGAGCCCTCACCTCTCCCCGGGCACTGGGCACCGGCGGAGGTCTGGGGGGCAGGCTGGGAACCCAGGGAGCCACCGTCTAGCAGGCCCCCGAGGGGAGGTGGAGGGCGATGACAGGAAATGATGCCCGTCCCCCTGGCCGAGGCTGTGGCTGCCCCTGTCCCAGCACCACCACCTCCTTTCCCACAACCCCTCCCCCATGCCACCAGCTCAGGGAAGTGACATCAGCCGCAGGCACCTGGCAGGGTGCCCTCCACCTCCCGGCTCGGCTCGGGGGCCACAGGCCCAGCGGGTGGGAGAGCCTCGCTCGGACGGAGCTGGGATCACAGTCTAGGCTCGGCCCCCAGCCTGGGGCTCCGCCACCCACCTGCCAGTGTCTGCACCCCCATGGCATTAGCCGGCGGGAGGGGGGTTGGCAGGAAAGGGGGGCTGGCAGGAAAGGGGGTGGCTTTGCTCAGGGCCAGCAATAGGGGGCGCGAGAGGCCACCCATCACGGGTGGAAGATAGACAAGCCGCCACCCACACCCTGACCCTGAAAATGTTTCCCCACATGAACCCCAGCACAGGGCGGGGTGGGGCCTCACCCCCCAGGAGACCCAGCCCCGATCCAGGGCACCTCTGGGACAAACCGCACCTCCCAGAAAAGGACCCCCCGCATCAGGGCAGGGCCCAGGGGTGGAGGGTGGCGAGGCCCTGCCACCGGCCCAGGAGGAGGGTCCCCGAGCGC
>NW_005370704.1:1687516-1690816 GCF_000412655.1 Myotis brandtii
GTCCCCTGCGCACCTGTGCCTGGACCGCCAGGTAGAAGGCGCCTTTCTTAAAGGGCAGCAGGTCCCCGTTGTCGTTCCGCGTGCCCTCGGGGTAAATCCACACTTTGAGCTGCAGGGAGAAAGGAGGCAGCTGTGGGAAGGTGGGGTGGGGTGGGGAGGCCGTGCCCCCCTCCTGTGGAGCCCACGGCTCAGTAGGGACCCCCAACAGCACAGCCCTGCTCCCTGCCTTCCTGTGTGCATTGCAGACAGGCACCGAGGATGTGCGTTTTGTTTATTTGTTTTTAATATATTTTTATTGATTTCAGAGAGGAAGGGAGAGGGCGAGAGAGAGACACATCGATGATGAGAACCATGGACCGGCTGCCTCCTGCACACCCCCTACTGGGGATGGAGCCCGCAACCCAGGCCTGTGCCCTGACCGGGAATCGAACCCTGACCTCCTGGTGCCCCGCAGGCCCGGGCCCCACTCACGTTCTCGCGGGTCATGAGCTCGCCCACGTCGGCCATCACGCTCATGGCGGTGCTGGAGCGCTGCCGGTTGATGAAGAAGACGCCCCCCAGGTACATGATCAAGCCCACCGAGCCCGTGAACAGCAGCTCCCGCTTGGCGATCTGCACGCAGCGCGGGGGCAGGATCTCCATGAGGCCTGTCGCGTGGTCACCGGGAGGAGGAGGGGGTTCAGACCTGGGGCCGCCACCCCAAGGAGCAGGGAGCGGCCCTGCCCCTGACCTCTGGTGGTTGGACACGATGACGCAGGGCCGGTCCACCCACAGCCGCTGACGACCCTTCACGTCGAAGCGGAGGCCGTACAGGTACTTGAAGGACCGGACGAACCAGCTGATGATGCTGAGGGGAGAGGGAGAGGGTGCTGGTGAGCGGAGGTCCGCTGGGAGGGGTACAGGAGACACCGGGGACCCCTGGCTCTCGCGGGCTGGCTCCAGGGCCCTGCGGCCTTTCCCTCCAGGGGACCGTGGAGGCTGCCCTGCCTCCCGCCATCGTGACCAGACAGGAGGGAGCCAGGCCGCGGGGGGCAGATGCCCAGCGAAGGGGGGCCTCTGTTTCCCCGTCTGCATTTCAGGGGCCGCCCAGCCCTCGGCCCACACCCCTGCCCGCTCAGCAAGCGGGGACCCCGCTGGAAGGGGGCTGCAGGGCCCGAGCCCCACACCCTCCAGGGGCCGTGACATGCCGGGGAGGTGACAGGCCCCTCAAAGCCGTGCCACACCAGGAAATGAGCGTTGGCACCGAGTGGGGAGCGTGTGATGTTACAAAATTCTGAATGCTTATGTACAAACTTGTACTTTCAAATCTATATTCTGCTTTGGGGCTGAAAAGAATTGTGCTATAGGCTTGAAAAGAAATAAGTAAAAACCATAATGTAAACTTTGTAAGAAATTTTCTTACCAAAAGAAAAAATATGTATGTTTCATAATATTTTTATTTTTGGAACTCTACCAGAAAGAAGAAAATTAAGAGTCTAACCCTAGCTGGCTTGGCTCAGTGGATAGAGCATCGGCCTGTGGAGGGGTCCTGAGTTCGATTCTGGTTAAGGGCACATGCCTGGGTTGCGGGCTCAATCCCTGGTAGGGAACATGCAGGAGATAGCCGATCGATGATTCTCTCTCATCATTAATGTCTATCTCTCTCCCTCTCCCTTTCTCTCTAAAATCAATAAAAACATTTTAACAAAACAAACACGTAAATGTCCAACACACGTGGAGAGAGCCCCATCTCGCCGGGAAAAAGTGCCAGTCAAAACAAGAACGCCGCTCCCCCCGGGCACAAAGGAAAGGTGGCAGGCGCATGGTGTTGGGAAATGGCCTCTCTGCCCGCCCCCAGCCTCTCTGCCCAGCCAGGTGGCTTTCCCAGGACCGGAGGCTCAGGGGGGACGGCATTTGGGGTGATCAGGAGCTGCAGGGGGGCTCCAGGCAGCAGCCCGACACTGCCACGGGGACTGCACTCCCACAGCTGAAAGCCCACGGCCGGACTCCGTGGGCCGAGGGGAAGGCTGGCGTCCTCCACGCCCCCACCACGTGGGCCCGCTCCTCCCCTCCCGTGTCCCCATTCCCACGGTTCCCTGCGGACACGGTGGGGAGGGATGTGTGGTCACTTCAACAGCAGGCATTTCCGAGTGCCCACCCTGGGCCCCGGGCCCCGGGCAGAGAAGCCAGGTGGTGGGGATGGTCCTCGCTGACCTCTGCTGTGCGCCAAGGGCTCCCCCGAAGCAGCATGTGCTCCGACAGTCACCCCACAGGCCACGCACTCACTATACCCACCCGGCAGATGACAAAGGCGAGGCTTAGCAGTTAAGTGACCTGCCCACGGCCACACAGCCGGGAGCCAGGACGGGCCAGAGCCCACCTCTCAACCAGGGGCTGGGGCAGCGGCTTGGGGACGGCAAGAGGTCCAGCTCCCAACGACTCCTCTGAGCCCCCCACCCACCAGCAGTAGGCGGGGTGCTCTGCCTCCCTCCTAGCGGGAATCTCAGCAATGTCACCTCGACGGCCCCTGCCCAGGCCTCCCCCTGCGCCAGCCCCCACCGCCCCGCAGCAGCGCTGGCCTGGGACATGGTCACACAGCCCCGGTCCCCATCCCACATCCTCCAGCCCCCAACTTCATGACCCTGTGTCCCCAAAGGAGGCCACAGGGTGAAGCCATGGTCGCCTGAAGACCAAGCGCCCAGGAGATGGGTAGGGTGCCCAGCAATGTTCTAGAAGCATTGCCCCGGGGGTGACGGGGTGGGCTTCCCGGGCAGGGCAGGCGGCCCCAGAGCAGGCCCTTCCTGGGTTTTTTCAGGAGCCGCTGCTGCACCGCAGACCCCGCCACGAACATCACAAGCTCTTCTGGGGCCCGTGGGAGCCCAGAGCGGCCCGAGCAGCAGCCTCCTGGGACACGTGCCCTCGGCCAGACTGACCCTTCTCACCCGCTGTGAACCTGGGCAGTACACCTGACCTCCCTCCGTGTGCAGAGGGACTGAGCTCAATGAGGCTGGGGTCCCGGGACAAGGGGGGCCCTGGGCGGACAATACACGGTGGCTGTGAGGACAAGGCCCTGGGCAGAAAAGAACCCAAAGTGAATGGGAGCAGATTCCACCCCCGCGGCCGCCCCCCAACCCCCGCCCTCCACTCCGGGTGGCTGGGAGGCAGTTCAAGGCCAAACCAGGCTACCTGTGACCTTTGCCCTCGGCCTTAGTTGCTTAGGCCAAGGTGTGCCCGCCCTCGGCCAGCCCCCAGAGCCAGGGATGTGGCGGCACTCACGTGGGGGCAGCCCCGCCAGGAGGGCAGCACGGAGCCCCGGATCTG
>NW_005370704.1:1690891-1692162 GCF_000412655.1 Myotis brandtii
GACAAGAACCGGGGTGTGTGGGGTGCAGAGGCCCAGGTGCTGAGATGGGGTGCGCAGAGGGGACTCCGGGAAGCCCTCCAGCCCGCGTCGGGGGCTGCTGGGAGCTCCGGTCCCCGGGCCCATGGGAGAGCTGGTCCCAGCAGAGCAAGGGTGGCCATCCCTTCGAGGCCAGGCACTCCCCGCCCCCTCCTCCCCCAGGGCCACACAGGCTCCGGCAGCACTGGCTCAGAGGCTGGTCATTCTGAGGTCAAACCAGGAGCAGCATCGACAAGCCCCCGGGCCAGTGTGGCCCACCCGCTCCTCGATGTTTTGTGTGGACACAGCCTACACAGGCCCAGCCCCGCCCCCCCCGCCACTCCTGCAGCTCAGCGCCGTGCCCCGGGTCGTGGCCACAGGGTGGACGCAGAAACATGTGGTCCAGGCCTCAGGACCCTGTGGTGGCCGCGGGCCCTGAGAACAGCGGGCAGAGGAGCTGGGAGCCGCCTGGCCTCGGGCCGCCCGCTGGGGCTACTGTGATGCAGGAGAGAGTTAACTCTGGTTAAGCCGCTCTTGGGGTTTCCTGATCCTCAGCTGAACCCGACCCCACCACACGGCCTCCCTGGCCTCCACCTTCCTCTCTGTCAAATGGGCGCGATAGGACACCCGTCTCCCAGGACGAGGGAAGCGGCTGCGCACAGGCACCCCCAGCCCCCAGCCCCGTCACGGCTCCCAGCACCCTCAGAGCTCCAGGCTAAACAGCAGGGGCCCCCTGGGCGCCCACGCAGAGCACACAGTGGGGCTCAGGACATGGGCGTTGGGGGGCAGGGAGCACAGCAAGGGCTGGGATCGGAGAGAACGGCACCCGGGGACTCAGAAACGTGAGGGGCGGAGGCTCAGCCCCCCCACACCTCCACCTCCTCCTCCTGGGCCCGGACCAGCCCCTGGGGCGACCAGCACCTCCTAATTCTCCACATCGCTCGGCCCGCACAGCCACATCCCTGCAAACTCAGGCGCACAGCCCCCCGCCTGCCGTGGGGGGTCATCACTGTGACCGTCCCTGTGGGGTCCGAGGTACAGGCTGTGGGTTCCGGGTCCCAGGCCCCCTTCTCCCTGGGGAGGACAGCACCTGCCCTTCTGTCCTGGAGGGGCCCCTTGGCCGAGCCTGAGTCTGGGGGCTCCCCCGGGGAGGGAGGGGCGGAGGGCTCCCGCCAGGCACCATCAGGGCGGCCAGGGTCCCAAGAAGGACACCCCGCTGCACAGAACCTCGGGGGAGGCTGGGGCCCAAGTGGGGC
>NW_005370704.1:1708141-1709155 GCF_000412655.1 Myotis brandtii
CTCCTGGTGGGGCTTGGACAGGCGCAGGAAGGCGGAGCGCATGGCGCGGTGGCAGGAGTCCATGAGCTCGGGGATGTCCTCCGCCGTGAGGCCGCTGGTGGGGATGGCGTCCAGGACCTCCACCTTGATGGTGCCTGAGGTGAAGAGCTTCGTCCTGGGGTTGTAGAAGGAGGAGAAGCTGGAGTACACCACGGGGACGATGGGCACCTGTGCCTGGACCGCCAGGTAGAAGGCGCCTTTCTTAAAGGGCAGCAGGTCCCCGTTGTCCTTCCGCGTGCCCTCGGGTAAATCCACACTTTGAGGTTCTCGCGGGTCATGAGCTCGCCCACGTCGGCCATCACGCTCATGGCGGTGCTGGAGCGCTGCCGGTTGATGAAGAAGACGCCCCCCAGGTACATGATCAAGCCCACCAAGCCCGTGAACAGCAGCTCTCGCTTGGCGATCTGCACGCAGCGCGGGGGCAGGATCTCCATGAGGCCCATCATGTCCAGAATGCTCTGGTGGTTGGACACGATGACGCAGGGCCGGTCCACCCACAGCCGCTGACGACCCTTCACGTCGAAGCGGAGGCCGTACAGGTACTTGAAGGACCGGACGAACCAGCTGATGATGCTGAGGGGAGAGGGAGAGGGTGCTGGTGAGCGGAGGTCCGCTGGGAGGGGTACAGGAGACACCGGGGACCCCTGGCTCTCGCGGGCTGGCTCCAGGGCCCTGCGGCCTTTCCCTCCAGGGGACCGTGGAGGCTGCCCTGCCTCCCGCCATCGTGACCAGACAGGAGGGAGCCAGGCCGCGGGGGGCAGATGCCCAGAGAAGGGGGGCCTCTGTTTCCCCGTCTGCATTTCAGGGGCCGCCCAGCCCTCGGCCCACACCCCTGCCCGCTCAGCAAGCGGGGACCCCGCTGGAAGGGGGCTGCAGGGCCCGAGCCCCACACCCTCCAGGGGCCGTGACATGCCGGGGAGGTGACAGGCCCCTCAAAGCCGTGCCACACCAGGAAATGAGCGTTGGCACCGAGTG
>NW_005370704.1:1711049-1712404 GCF_000412655.1 Myotis brandtii
GGGGACGGGAGGCCCCAGCAAAGCCACCTGCCAGAGTTGGGGTGTTTTCCAACAAGTGTCATGTGAGCTGGGGCACCAGGAGGAGACAAGAACCGGGGTGTGTGGGGTGCAGAGGCCCAGGTGCTGAGAGGGGGTGTGCAGAGGGGACTCCGGGGAAGCCCTCCAGCCCGCGTCGGGGGCTGCTGGGAGCTCCGGTCCCCGGGCCCATGGGAGAGCTGGTCCCAGCAGAGCAAGGGTGGCCATCCCTTCGAGGCCAGGCACTCCCCGCCCCCTCCTCCCCCAGGGCCACACAGGCTCCGGCAGCACTGGCTCAGAGGCTGGTCATTCTGAGGTCAAACCAGGAGCAGCATCGACAAGCCCCCGGGCCAGTGTGGCCCACCCGCTCCTCGATGTTTTGTGTGGACACAGCCTACACAGGCCCAGCCCCGCACCGCCCGCCCCTCCTGCAGCTCAGCGCCGTGCCCCGGGTCGTGGCCACAGGGTGGACGCAGAAACATGTGGTCCAGGCCTCAGGACCCTGTGGTGGCCGCGGGCCCTGAGAACAGCGGGCAGAGGAGCTGGGAGCCGCCTGGCCTCGGGCCGCCCGCTGGGGCTACTGTGATGCAGGAGAGAGTTAACTCTGGTTAAGCCGCTCTTGGGGTTTCCTGATCCTCAGCTGAACCCGACCCCACCACACGGCCTCCCTGGCCTCCACCTTCCTCTCTGTCAAATGGGCGCGATAGGACACCGTCTCCCAGGACGAGGGAAGCGGCTGCGCACAGGCACCCCCAGCCCCCAGCCCCGTCACGGCTCCCAGCACCCTCAGAGCTCCAGGCTAAACAGCAGGGGCCCCCTGGGCGCCCACGCAGAGCACACAGTGGGGCTCAGGACATGGGCGTTGGGGGGCAGGGAGCACAGCAAGGGCTGGGATCGGAGAGAACGGCACCCGGGGACTCAGAAACGTGAGGGGCGGAGGCTCAGCCCCCCCACACCTCCACCTCCTCCTCCTGGGCCCGGACCAGCCCCTGGGGCGACCAGCACCTCCTAATTCTCCACATCGCTCGGCCCGCACAGCCACATCCCTGCAAACTCAGGCGCACAGCCCCCCGCCTGCCGTGGGGGGTCATCACTGTGACCGTCCCTGTGGGGTCCGAGGTACAGGCTGTGGGTTCCGGGTCCCAGGCCCCCTTCTCCCTGGGGAGGACAGCACCTGCCCTTCTGTCCTGGAGGGGCCCCTTGGCTGAGCCTGAGTCTGGGGGCTCCCCCGGGGAGGGAGGGGCGGAGGGCTCCCGCCAGGCACCATCAGGGCCCCCAGGGTCCCAAGAAGGACACCCCGCTGCACAGAACCTCGGGGGAGGCTGGGGCCCAAGTGGGGC
>NW_005370704.1:1713042-1714051 GCF_000412655.1 Myotis brandtii
ACATGTCACTCTTGCTGGAAACCAGCTCTGAGCACAGCTCCCCTGCACCCCAGGGCCCCTCCTGCCTCTGAACCAGACAGGCCAGCGCCTGGGCCTGGCTCCGGGCAGCACCCTGACCCAGCACCCTCTCCTGCTCCTCCAGGCCCAGCCGGCCTGTCCAGGGTGCCGACAGCTGGAGCCTCTCCCTGCAGAGCTGCACGCAGACTGGGGCAGGGCCCTGGGGCAGCGCCCTGGGGCGGTGGCCCAGCCCAGGGACCTACTGTTTCCTGAAAACAGCCCTGGCCCTGCCCGCCCAGAGGACACTCCCCTGGGAAGAGGGTGGCTGGACGGGCCTCCCGGGGCCTGGCTCCTTAAGACACTGCCTGGGCCATGGGGGCGGCGTTGGGGGGCATAGTCTCCCTGAGCACCCCCACTTGGAGCCCCCCATCGGTCACTCATCCCTGAAGACGGGGCCTGGGACCCATGCAGCGAGGGCTGGTCCGGGCGCACTGGCCTGCCCAGGACAAGGACAGACGCGGAGGCCAGGACCCCTCACCCACTGCCCTGTGGCCACTGGGTGGTGGGGGGCGCGGCCAGTGTCCCCACACAAGGTCACCGCCAAGAGGCTATTGCAAAACCCACACACAGCAGCGCCGCTTCAGGAACGGGGTGAGCTCTGCGCAGGGGCAGCACCGCAGCCAATGAGGTTCATCCCAGGCGCGTTTATTGCTAATCGGAAAAAAAAGAAACGGGGTGAAAGGGCACGAGGGAGCCCCTCTCTGCAGCCCCGCCCCAGCCTTTGACCCCGAGCGGCCATGGGCTCCTCTGTCCGCTGCCAGCGGCCCCTCCACGCCCTGCCCTCACCCCACGCCCTCCCCTCACCCCGACGCGCCGCTCCCAGAGGAAAATTCCAGCCGCCACCCTTCCTTCCCCGGACCGAGGCGGGACCCCAAGGGCCAACCCTGGCCCCCCCATCGCAGGGCCTCCCCTTCCAGGGCAGAGGAAGGACACGGAGGAGGGACCGGCCGGG
>NW_005370704.1:1715280-1716837 GCF_000412655.1 Myotis brandtii
CTCCAAAGGCGGCCCCAGGAGGCGGCCGCCCTCGCCAGCCGGTGGCCACACAAACAGGCCCTTGGACCGCACTCGAGTGACCAAAGGCCACTGCCCGTCGGGTCCCCCGGGCAATTCCAGGGAGACCCAGCCGGCCTTTGGGCGACCTCCCCTTTGGGTCCTGGGGGGCGCACCCCAGTTAGGAGGGGGAGCAGCCGGAATGGGGCGTGTTTCTGGGCGGGCGAGGGTGCCAGCTCCGTGCCAGGAACTGTCACCCGGCTGCTCCTGGGGCCGGGCCAGTGGCAGCTACCAGGCAACTGTGTCCACATCAGCTCGGCGATCGGCCAGCGTGGCCTGAGGACGGAGCAGTTAGCCTGACCGGCGGGCGGGGGCTGCCCCCGGGACTCCGAGAGCAGATTGGAGTTGGAGACCAAGTTTCTGCGCCGTTTCGGACGTGCCCGCCTCTGTGGGGTGGGACTTTACCCGCCTCTCCCTCCTTCCAAAGGCTGAGGTGACCTGTGGCTGGAATGAGTCACTGACGACACCCCCCCCCCCTAAAACGGGGACTCCGGGACTCCGGCCCTGGCAGGTGGGGCCTTCCGAGAGCTGAGCAGGCTCACAGGTGGCAGCTGTGCCCGGCACCGAGGGCGGGGCCTGTTGGCTGCACCTGCAGGCGCTTTGCAGGGAAGCGCTCCCAGCAGCCTCTGGGTCGTTCTCCGTGTCCATCTGGTCATCGTTTTGTATCAGTTTAAAGAGACCACTTGTTGAAATCAGACAGAGAAAGACAAGTGTCACATGATCACACTCACATGTGGAATCCAAGTAATAAAACACACGGATGAACGAGTGGATGGAGGCATGGGAGCTGGGACAGTGCGGAGGGAAGGCGGGTGGGAGGTGGCCAACCAACCAAGGACCCTGTAGCGTATGTGCGTGGCCTGTGGCCACAGAGCAGGGTGGGCGCTTGTCCATCTTTCCACGGGGAAGCCGATACTGCCGCCCCTGGAGGACCCGGGAGGACTGGCCGCCCCTGGACAGGCGGCAGTGCTGGAGGGGTGCGGTGGGTGCGGGTCGGTGCGGGTGGGTGCCCTGCAGCCAGTGGTCTGCGGGGAGCGGGCAGGGCCAGAGGGTGGGCTGGCCAAGCCGGCTTCTCCCAGGAGGGGGAGCAGCACCTTAGGGTCAGTACGGGGTGGGTGGGACCAGGCCTCACCAACCTCAAAAAGGGCTGCGCTACCCGGCCCACCACCCCCCCATCACTCCCTCCCGGCCTGTGCCCGCCTCACACTTCCCACCACTTCTAGATCCTAGTTGCACGTGGGGGGGGGGCTTGCTGTCCCCCTCCACTGGGAGGGCCACCCCACTGGGACCTGTCTGTCCGGTTCACTGGCAGATGACCAGCATGAGAACCATCGATGCCTGGCACAGAGGGGGTGCTCCATAAATGCCCCTCCAGAGCCCAGGCGCCCCCACTTCACGGATGGGAAACCGGGGCTCCCAGAGCTGACCCTCACGGGGCGGGAAGGGACGGGAGGACGCTGACCCCATCGCCGGGTCCCACACCCACTGCCCTGGCAGCCT
>NW_005370704.1:1716862-1718274 GCF_000412655.1 Myotis brandtii
AGACCCTGCCGCGCCCCGGGCTGCGGTTCTAGACGAGGCTGTTGCATCCTCAGACGGATGAGAGGCTGTTGCCCAACGCCACCTCCTTCCCCAGTTCCACCCTCCCCTGGGGACATGTGGAAAGAAAACGTCCCCTTTTCCTCCGGCAAGAAGGGGAGGCCAGGCCTGGGCCTGCAGAGGCCAGCGGAGGGGGTTGCAGGCCCGAGACAAATATCCAGTATTTGACTGTGACGCTCCATTTGGGAGCGAGCAGACAGTGTCCCTGTTTCTAGAAGCGGAAGCCTGCAGAACCTTCTGGGGCGGCGGAGACGCTGAGAAAGGCGTCTCTAACGTCCTCAGCTAAGCAGGGCCTGGCATGGGCTCTGCCCACTTTCCTCCCACCACCCTGTGGGGCGAAGGGCCGTGCTGCCGCCTGGGCAGGGGGCGCACTGTCCGTCTGACGGGCTCAGGAAGCCGCGGGTGGGTTCGGGGCTGAGTCAGCGCCACCCCCGGCCGGGCATCAGCTGAGAGCCTCCTGGGCATTTGCTGGGACCCCGCCAGACAGCTCAGGGCATCAGGTGACACGGTCGAGGCTGGGCTAGCACCACCTCCCAGGCCCTGGGGAGCCCGAGGCCCAGGGGAGGGCACATGGGCACAGGGCACTCCGTGTGGGAGCGAGCGGACAGTGTCCCTGTTTCTAGAAGCGGAAGCCGTGATTCTCAGCTAAGCAGGGCCTCCCATGGGCTCTGCCCACTTTTCTCCCACCACCCTGTGGGGCGAAGGGCCGCGCTGCCGCCTTGGAAGCGATGATGTGCGACCTCCCGCCGGCCACGTGGCACCAGGGGCCGGGCAGGGTGCCCAGCCTTTGAAGTCCCCGACCTCCTTCCGTATCCAGCTTACCGACCGACCGCACCTGAGCCCGTTTCCTCCTCGCTGGGATGAGAGGAGCCCCCGTCCCCCGTCCCCAAGGCCACACCTGACTGCCCTGCCCGAGAAAGCGAGGCCAGGACGGAGGCCAGGACGGAGGCCAGGCGGGGAGCGGGCCTCAGGTCCCAAAGACCAGGGGCGTGTGGGCCGGGAAGCAGCTGATCACATGGCTGGTGGGGGGCAGGGGTGGAGCCCCTGGGAGCTCCTACTGCCTCTGGGCCTCTAGGAGGCTCACTCCTGGGTGAAGGCTGGGGGAGCCGGGCCTGGGGGCTGAATGGGGCAGGGAGGTGGCTGGGGGAGCCGGGCCTGGGGGAGAGGCCTGGCTGCCAGCTCCTGAGGGGGCGCCGCGGGAGCAGCCGCTCCCCCTCCACCTGTAAATAAAGCGCCTGTGAATCTTTCATGGGCTGGCGTTTAAAAATAGATGAGGTGAGGCCTCCGGGCCGATTCCTGGGGTGCTCGGGCTGGGGCCACACGCTCCCCCCGGGAGGCAGTGAGGGGTGCTGGGG
>NW_005370704.1:1720286-1721353 GCF_000412655.1 Myotis brandtii
GCTCTGAGCCGCCTGCTGTCCCCACCAGGACTGTGGCCGGGCAGGACGTCCTTTCTCTGGGCACTGCCCATGGTGTCACACCCGGCAAGCCCAGTCTGGGGACCCAGACGCACCAATCTAGGGAGCAATGTCCCCTCTTGGTGAGACGAGGCAGAAGGTGGGAGGCCAGGCGCTGGGCTCTGCAGGGACCGGGCCTGAATCCTGCCCAGCTCTGGCCGCAAGCCCCCCTCTGGGCAGCCGGCTCCTGGCCACGTGGGAGGAAGGGACTCGGGGAGGCCAGGCCCTCACCATGGTCACTTCCCAGGGTCTCCTTGGCAGCGGGTGTCCTCAGTCCCAGAGCCACACTCCTGGGGGGGCCCGGGGAACCCACACAGGCCCTCCCGGGGTCTCCCTTCCTGCTGTAAGCCACGTGGCGACGTAAGACACATCCAAACCTGAAGAGAATTCTAACGAGAGTTTACTTTGGCCCGGCCGGTGTGGCTCAGTGGTTGAGCATCAACCTATGAACCAGGAGGTCACGGTTCGATTCCCAGTGTGGGGCGTGCAGGAGGGAGCCGATCCATGACTCCCTCGCATCACTGATGTTTCTTTTTCCTTTTTCTTTTTTTTTATAGCAAAGGTGGAGATTTATTGAAGAACAAGTACAGGCCTCCTCATTAATTTTCTCTCTCTCCCTTCCTCTCTGAAATCAATACAAAAAACAAAATAAACATTTTTAAAAAGGAAGGGCCAGAGGGAAGATGACATGGAGGTGGTCGGATTGCAGGGCAGCCAACAAGGAGCTGTGCTCGGTCGGTTCGGGGTGACACCCCTCACGGGTGTCGTTTCCGGCATCCTCACTGCGGTGCCCCGGCCGGAACAAGGCCAGGGTGGCTCAGTACAGAGGCGGCAGGCCCGGGCGTGGCGCCCTGTGAGCTGGCCCCCAGGAATGTGTGAGCATCACCCTGGGAGGCCGCTTCCCACACAACCTGCCTGTCCGTCCACAACGTGAAGAAGACGGGGAGCCTCCTCCGAGCGGCGCGGGGGCAGAGGGGGAGCCGCTGGGAGCGGAGGGGAGCCCAGGACCA
>NW_005370704.1:1721743-1726144 GCF_000412655.1 Myotis brandtii
GCCGGGAGCCCAGCCAACAGGTCTCCGGCCCCCCAGGCTCCATGCCGTGGCCCCTGGAGGCTGTGTGGGTCTTTTTTTAATATATATATTTTTAAATATATTTTATTGATTTTTTACAGAGAGGAGGGGAGAGGGATAGAGAGTTAGAAACATCGATGAGAGAGAAACATGGATCAGCTGCCTCCTGCACATCTCCTACTGGGGATGTGCCCGCAACCAAGGTACATGCCCTTGACCGGAATCGAACCCAGCACCCTTGAGTCCCCAGGCCGATGCTCTATCCACTGAGCCAAACCGGTTAGGGCTTTTTTAAATATATTTTTATTGATGTCAGAGAGGAAGGGAGGAGGATAGAGAGAGAAACATCAGTGACGAGAGGCAATCATGGATCGCTGCCTCCTGCACGCCCCCCTCTGGGGATCCAGGCCACACCCCGGACCTGTGCCCTGACCGGGAATCGAACCTTGACCTCCTGGTTCATAGGTCCACACTCACCCACTGAGCCACGCCTCCCTGAACACCTGTCTGCAGGGAACTGTGTGACCTCTGACCTCAGTCTAGAGGTCATCAGGGTGGGGGCAGTGGGCTGGGCTGTCTGGAAGGGCCACGTGCCCGGGGCCTGCGTCGCCATTTCTCCTGCACATACGTGTGCCTGAGGCTGAGGGTACCGGGACCCTGGAGTTTACCTGGACGTGTGGCTGCTCAGAAAAGACGTGATGGGGTGCAGTGTGGGGTGATGCTGGGCGTAGTGTTGGGGTGATACTGGGCGCAGTGTGGGGTGATGCTGGGCGTAGTGTGGGGTGATGCTGGGTGCAGTGTGGGGTGATGCCATTTCTCCTGCACATACGTGTGCCTGAGGCTGAGGGTACCGGGACCCTGGAGTTTACCTGGACGTGTGGCTGCTCAGAAAAGACTAGTTTCCCCGCCTTCTTCCCAGCAGGTCAGGTCATGTGACTAAGCGCAGGCCAATGGGTGTGAGCAGCAGAGGCTGGCATTCCAGGTCCTTCCTTCCAGGGAGAGTCCGCTCCGCTCCCTTCGCTTCCCGGCTGCTGGGCGCAGTGTGGGGTGATGGATGCTGGGCGCAGTGCGGGGTGATGCTGGGCGCAGTGCGGGGTGATGCTGGGCGCAGTGCGGGGTGATGCTGGGCGCAGTGCGGGGTGATGCTGGGCGCAGTGCGGGGTGATGCTGGGCGCAGTGCGGGGTGATGCTGGGCGCAGTGCGGGGTGATGCTGGGCGCAGTGCGGGGTGATGCTGGGCGCAGTGCGGGGTGATGCTGGGCGCAGTGCGGGGTGATGCTGGGCGCAGTGCGGGGTGATGCTGGGCGCAGTGCGGGGTGATGCTGGGCGCAGTGCGGGGTGATGCTGGGCGCAGTGCGGGGTGATGCTGGGCGCAGTGCGGGGTGATGCTGGGCGCAGTGCGGGGTGATGCTGGGCGCAGTGCGGGGTGATGCTGGGCGCAGTGCGGGGTGATGCTGGGCGCAGTGCGGGGTGATGCTGGGCGCAGTGCGGGGTGATGCTGGGCGCAGTGCGGGGTGATGCTGGGCGCAGTGCGGGGTGATGCTGGGCGCAGTGCGGGGTGATGCTGGGCGCAGTGCGGGGTGATGCTGGGCGCAGTGCGGGGTGATGCTGGGCGCAGTGCGGGGTGATGCTGGGCGCAGTGCGGGGTGATGCTGGGCGCAGTGCGGGGTGATGCTGGGCGCAGTGCGGGGTGATGCTGGGCGCAGTGCGGGGTGATGCTGGGCGCAGTGCGGGGTGATGCTGGGCGCAGTGCGGGGTGATGCTGGGCGCAGTGCGGGGTGATGCTGGGCGCAGTGCGGGGTGATGCTGGGCGCAGTGCGGGGTGATGCTGGGCGCAGTGCGGGGTGATGCTGGGCGCAGTGCGGGGTGATGCTGGGCGCAGTGCGGGGTGATGCTGGGCGCAGTGCGGGGTGATGCTGGGCGCAGTGCGGGGTGATGCTGGGCGCAGTGCGGGGTGATGCTGGGCGCAGTGCGGGGTGATGCTGGGCGCAGTGCGGGGTGATGCTGGGCGCAGTGCGGGGTGATGCTGGGCGCAGTGCGGGGTGATGCTGGGCGCAGTGCGGGGTGATGCTGGGCGCAGTGCGGGGTGATGCTGGGCGCAGTGCGGGGTGATGCTGGGCGCAGTGCGGGGTGATGCTGGGCGCAGTGCGGGGTGATGCTGGGCGCAGTGCGGGGTGATGCTGGGCGCAGTGCGGGGTGATGCTGGGCGCAGTGCGGGGTGATGCTGGGCGCAGTGCGGGGTGATGCTGGGCGCAGTGCGGGGTGATGCTGGGCGCAGTGCGGGGTGATGCTGGGCGCAGTGCGGGGTGATGCTGGGCGCAGTGCGGGGTGATGCTGGGCGCAGTGCGGGGTGATGCTGGGCGCAGTGCGGGGTGATGCTGGGCGCAGTGCGGGGTGATGCTGGGCGCAGTGCGGGGTGATGCTGGGCGCAGTGCGGGGTGATGCTGGGCGCAGTGCGGGGTGATGCTGGGCGCAGTGCGGGGTGATGCTGGGCGCAGTGCGGGGTGATGCTGGGCGCAGTGCGGGGTGATGCTGGGCGCAGTGCGGGGTGATGCTGGGCGCAGTGCGGGGTGATGCTGGGCGCAGTGCGGGGTGATGCTGGGCGCAGTGCGGGGTGATGCTGGGCGCAGTGCGGGGTGATGCTGGGCGCAGTGCGGGGTGATGCTGGGCGCAGTGCGGGGTGATGCTGGGCGCAGTGCGGGGTGATGCTGGGCGCAGTGCGGGGTGATGCTGGGCGCAGTGCGGGGTGATGCTGGGCGCAGTGCGGGGTGATGCTGGGCGCAGTGCGGGGTGATGCTGGGCGCAGTGCGGGGTGATGCTGGGCGCAGTGCGGGGTGATGCTGGGCGCAGTGCGGGGTGATGCTGGGCGCAGTGCGGGGTGATGCTGGGCGCAGTGCGGGGTGATGCTGGGCGCAGTGCGGGGTGATGCTGGGCGCAGTGCGGGGTGATGCTGGGCGCAGTGCGGGGTGATGCTGGGCGCAGTGCGGGGTGATGCTGGGCGCAGTGCGGGGTGATGCTGGGCGCAGTGCGGGGTGATGCTGGGCGCAGTGCGGGGTGATGCTGGGCGCAGTGCGGGGTGATGCTGGGCGCAGTGCGGGGTGATGCTGGGCGCAGTGCGGGGTGATGCTGGGCGCAGTGCGGGGTGATGCTGGGCGCAGTGCGGGGTGATGCTGGGCGCAGTGCGGGGTGATGCTGGGCGCAGTGCGGGGTGATGCTGGGCGCAGTGCGGGGTGATGCTGGGCGCAGTGCGGGGTGATGCTGGGCGCAGTGCGGGGTGATGCTGGGCGCAGTGCGGGGTGATGCTGGGCGCAGTGCGGGGTGATGCTGGGCGCAGTGCGGGGTGATGCTGGGCGCAGTGCGGGGTGATGCTGGGCGCAGTGCGGGGTGATGCTGGGCGCAGTGCGGGGTGATGCTGGGCGCAGTGCGGGGTGATGCTGGGCGCAGTGCGGGGTGATGCTGGGCGCAGTGCGGGGTGATGCTGGGCGCAGTGCGGGGTGATGCTGGGCGCAGTGCGGGGTGATGCTGGGCGCAGTGCGGGGTGATGCTGGGCGCAGTGCGGGGTGATGCTGGGCGCAGTGCGGGGTGATGCTGGGCGCAGTGCGGGGTGATGCTGGGCGCAGTGCGGGGTGATGCTGGGCGCAGTGCGGGGTGATGCTGGGCGCAGTGCGGGGTGATGCTGGGCGCAGTGCGGGGTGATGCTGGGCGCAGTGCGGGGTGATGCTGGGCGCAGTGCGGGGTGATGCTGGGCGCAGTGCGGGGTGATGCTGGGCGCAGTGCGGGGTGATGCTGGGCGCAGTGCGGGGTGATGCTGGGCGCAGTGCGGGGTGATGCTGGGCGCAGTGCGGGGTGATGCTGGGCGCAGTGCGGGGTGATGCTGGGCGCAGTGCGGGGTGATGCTGGGCGCAGTGCGGGGTGATGCTGGGCGCAGTGTGGGGTGATGCTGGGCGCAGTGTGGGGTGATTGATGCTGGGTGCAGTGTGGGGTGATTGATGCTGGGCGCAGTGCGGGGGTGATGCTGGGGCGCAGTGTGGGGTGATGCGGGGCGCAGTGCGGGGTGATGCTGGGCGCAGTGTGGGGTGATGCTGGGGCGCAGGGCTGTGCGCAGGGCCCGGGCAGCCAGGCGGAAGGACTTCCCGCTCCCACAGCTTCGGAGGCTCACACTCAGCTGCACGAAGGAGAAACCCGCTTCTTCCCGCGTCAGCCCCTTGTCTGGGTCCCGTGATGAAAACTGTCCTATTTTCACGGACTCCTGGGCTGCAGTGAGGTGGACAGTCTGCCCACAGGCTGTCCTTCCAGAACCCTGGGATGTGGGTAAAGAGGGCTCGGCCCGGCGCTGACCCGGCTCCTGGCGAGCTGACTGCCTGGGACTGTGAGCGCCTCTCGG
>NW_005370704.1:1727547-1728082 GCF_000412655.1 Myotis brandtii
CTCCAAAGCCTGTTTCTTCTAGGAATTACTTTTCCTACCTCTGTGATCTACACCCTTCTCCCCCCAATAAGAAAGAAAAAAATACTTCTGACACCCCATCCCCTCCTCCTGGTCCCCACGGAACAGTCGGGCAGCTTGTCCCCAAATGTGGCTGCCCAGAGAGGGGGCCTCTGTCGGGTGGGCTGTCTGGAGGGACACTGTCCAGATATTTTGGATGTTCCAGATCCCCGCACCCCACCCTCCTGAGAAAGGCCCTTCCCCCCTTCCAGGCCCTGTGGCTTCTCCTGTGTGACCAGTGTGGCCTTGGACCCGAGGACAGCACCCCGCGGTGAGGACGGGGTGTCCAAGTGTGGGCCATGTGATTCAAGGTGTGGGGGTCACAGGCCTCAGTCAGAAAATCTTTGTGACCCGGGTTAGGCCAAGCCTTCTTCGATCTGTCTCACACACACACACACACACAGGACGCAGACGGCAGAGGACATGAGTGCCGGGACCGCACCGAAAGGAACACCCTGTGCCCCAGGAGGCCCCGGAG
>NW_005370704.1:1729889-1731614 GCF_000412655.1 Myotis brandtii
ACATGGCCACCCTTAGCTGCTCCGCTCCGGGGAGACTGTGGGAGCCTTGGACCATGTGGGTTCGTGTCTGCCAGACGCCCTGTGCCCGCCAGGGCCATGGGGAGCCAGGGGCCTGAGCCCACCCCCCCTCCCATGCTCCGGCCCCAGCTGATAGAAGGGGCGGCCCAGCCCTGCAGAGTGGGTGGGGCACAGCGGCCGGAGCGGGAGGGATCCAGGGGTCCCCCTGGTCTGAGCCCCGCTCCGCCTGTCCTCAGTGTCAGGGGTTTCTGCCAGGGAAACCCCTCCTGGGTAGGTGGTGCGTGTGGGGAGCCACCTGTGGGCGCAGTCATGGTGCTGGCCCTGTCCCCCAGCACCCAGCACCCTCCACCCTCCCATGCGTGGCTCCTGCACAGGAGTGAGGCCTGCCCCGCCCAGGGCCCCTCGGCCGGGCAGGAGGAGGGGGTCGGGCTGCTCCTGGCGGAAGTGCCCACGGGAGATGAGGACCTGGGGTCCAGTCCTCGTTGGCCAGAGGGGTCAGTGCCCTGGAGGGTCTGGCGCCTGGAGGGCTGGGGTGGGGAGAGGGCTGTGCGGGGCCCCTGCAGGGTCCTGCTATGGCTCTGTGACCAGGCCCCGCCCAGTGGGAAGTACCGTCGGCCACAACACCCCCAGCTGCTCACCGCCCCCCCCTTTCCTGTTTTTCCTTGTGAACAAATCTGACGGAAACAGGCTCGGGGCAGGGACAAGTGGCCTCAGGCCCAACCTCCTCACCCGCTCCAGGGCCTTCAGGGGCCCCAGGGGCTCCCTCCCCGCGGCTCCTCAGTGGCCCCCAAGGCGCCCAGGCTGCAGGGTTGGGGGGCGTGGTTAGTGCTGGCCATGGTGCCTCCTCTGAGGACAGGCTGACTATCGATGATGCTTCTCTCATCATTTTTCATCTCTCTATCCTTCTCCCTTCCTCTCTCTAAAAATCAATGGAAACGTATTTTTTAAAAAAAGAAAGAAAAGAAAAACATCAGTAGGCTGCGTCCTGCACGCCCCCTGCTGGGGATGAGCCCACAACCCAGGCTGTGCCCCATCGGGAATCGAACCAGTGACCTGGTTCACGGCCGGGCTGTGCCCGGTGTCCTCCGCGGGGCGTCAGGCCTGCAGGGTACATTGCGCTGTGGCGGGCGGACGGGCGGGCGGGGGCCAGGACCCCTCCTTCCTGAGGCGGTGAGACTCCCGCCGCAAGGGCCAGCTGAAGCTGCAAGGGGCTGCGAGGGTTGAGACCCTTGCATGAATTTCATGCATTGGGCCTCTAGTACTAAAATAAAAATGGTAGAGCCCAGCCAGTTTGGCTCAGTTGGTTGAGCATTGTCCCATGCACCAAGGGGTCATGGTTCATTTCCCCGTCAGGGCAAGTGCCCAGGTTGTGGGCTTGATCCCCAGTGGGGACATGCAGGAGGCAGCCGTTTCTCTCTCATCCATGTTTCTGTCTCTCTCTCTCCTTCTCCCTTCTCTCTAAAAATCAATGGAAACATATTTTTTAAAAAAAAGAAAGAAAAGAAAAACATCAGTAGGCTGCCTCCTGCACGCCCCCTGCTGGGGATGAGCCCACAACCCAGGCTGTGCCCCATCGGGAATCGAACCAGTGACCTGGTTCACGGCCGGGCTGTGCCCGGTGTCCTCCGCGGGGCGTCAGGCCTGCAGGGTACATTGCGCTGTGGCGGGCGGACGGGCGGGCGGGGGCCAGGACCCCTCCTTCCTGAG
>NW_005370704.1:1732370-1733638 GCF_000412655.1 Myotis brandtii
GCCCGGGCCCAGCGGGAACTCTCCCCCCGTTGGAGGCCAGCGCGCCTGCCGGGTGTTCTCCGCCCACTCTCATCAGAGGTCACTACGAAATGAGGGCAAGACAGGAGGGAAATGTGTAAAACGTCTTTATTCGGCAAATAAAGAGCTGACTCCCCTGTCACCCCCGTTTTGAAACTGATTTTTTACCTGCCCGTGTGTTTATTTAAAATATATTTTTATTGCCTGGCCGGGGTGGTTCAGTGGTTGAACGTCGACCTGTGAACCTGGAGGTCACGGTTCAATTTCAGGTCAGGGCACAGGCCCGGGGTGCGGGTTCGATCCCCAGTGGGGTGCGTGCAGGAGGCAGTGGATCAATGATTCTCATCATTGGTGTTTCCATCTCTCCCTCTCCCTTCCTGCCTCCTGCACGCCCCCTACTGGGGATCAAGCCTGCAGCCGGGCATGTGCCCTGACCCGAAATTGAACCGTGACCTCCAGGTTCACAGGTGGACATTCAGCCACTGAGCTATGCTGGCCGGGCTGCCCATGTATTTACAGTCACAGTCTGGGCACCTGCCCCCACCTCCGAGTGCATGAGCCCAGGGGTGGGAAGATGGGGGAGACCCCGAGCGTCCCTGGGCCGCGCAGTGCTGGTGCTGGGGCAGGGGGCCCCACGGGAAGGCTGGGGTCTGAGAGGGGGTGACTCCCCAAATGTGGGGCTTCCTCCTGTGTTCCCTCCCACAGCAGGGCCGGCTCCCGGGCCTCAGGGTCAAGTACGTCTTTCTGGTCTGGCTGGGCGTCTTTGCGGGCAGCTGGCTGGCGTACGTGAACTACTCGTCCTACGCGGAACTCTGCCGCGGGCACGTGTGCCAGGCGGTCATCGTAAGTGTCCCCGTGGGCTGGGCGTGGGCTCCGTCCCTCCCCGTGCAGCCTGGGCGGGCCAGGCAGGGACCCGCCGTCCTCTGAGGCCCTGAAGTGGGTTTAAGAGGGACCCTCGGCTGGCGGAGGAGGAGGTGGGGTGGTGGGAGGAGGGCAGGGCTGGGGGGGCCCTGCAGGCACCCAGGGGGGCACGGCTGGTGCCAGGGATGGACAGATGGGCGGACTCCAGAGGTCTGGGAGGGAGACGGGAACGGGCAGATGTTGGTGACCTTGAGGGCCCCCAGCCGTCTCAGAGGCTCCACAGCTCGTCCAGGCCACACCTGGAGGGCAGGCCCCGGGCTCAGGGATGGGGTGCTGCTCACCGAGTCCCCAGCGCGGCCCAGACTGTAGACGGGAAACGCCTTGAGGAC
>NW_005370704.1:1733809-1735884 GCF_000412655.1 Myotis brandtii
CAGAGCAGCCCGCCGCCCACGGTCCCTGGTGGCCACCCTGGGGTTTGCTGCAGAGCAGACGCCTTGGGGTGGGGGCCTCCCTCCAGGTGGGGGTGGAGGGTGCGGTTTTGGTTTTTCTGTTTTCCCTTCCCAGTCGGGGCTGCCACAGCCGCTGCCGCCCTCACATGGAGCCCAGGCCTCAGCCTGGCTTTGTCCTGTCCTCCCTCCTCCCTGCATGGGTGGCGCTGTGCTGGCCAGGCCTGGGCTCCATGGCAACCGAGTGCACCTCAGAATCCACTCCGGAATTTGCTGCAGAGGGAAGGGCCCGCTCGGCTCCCTCACCTCCCGCCCTGTTCCTGCCCAGCAGCTACCGACAGGATGGCTGCTGAGAGCTCCCCCGTGCCTCTGGCTGATGCGTGGTGGGGGCTGGAGGGGCTGCAGGGGACAGACAGTCCAGAGAGGCGCTGGGAGCCTGCCTGCCTCAGGAGGGGGAGGCAGCCAGACCGCATCACCTACCCAGCTGGCACGTGCCCGCCGGCTGTGGGCTCTAACCGGGCACCTGGGCAGCGGTGAGGGTGCGTGTCTGTCAGGGCCTGGCTGCCCGCTCAGCAGCTGAGCCAGGAGAAGCCGTGTCTCCAGGACGGAGGGATGGTGCAGGGACAGACGGAGAGCTCAGTGCGGAGAGCGCAGTGAGCTGGGCAGGCGCCCGCGTGTGGCCGGAGGCTGCCTGGCTCCTGGCTGCAGCATCGGGGCCTCTGAGGAGTGTGGCCTAGGAGCCAGGGGCCCTGGCAGACGTGGTGAGGGCCTCGGCCACCGCCCAGGGGTACAGCATGTAAAGGGGGGGCTCGGGGCGGCCAGCGTTGGAGCCCCTGAGCCCCGTCTCCCAGGCCACTTCCCGCCTGTCCTCCTCCTAGTGTGACCAGTACCACAAGGGCATCATCTCGGGCTCCCTGTGCCAGGACCTGTGCCAGCTGCACAAGGTGGAGTGGCGGACCTGCCTGTCCTCTGTGCCCAGCCAGCAGGTGAGCCCGGGGCAGCCAGGCCAGGGCCAAAAAAACCCCCCCGCGGGCCTGGGGACCTGGCTCAGAGGCCTGGGTGCAGCGGGAGGGGGACTTCTCCATGGGGCCTGTCCCTGCGCCCACCCAGGTGTACAGCGGGCTCTGGCAGGGCAAGGAGGTGACCATCAAGTGCGGCATCGAGGAGAGCCGGAGCGCCAAGGAGGGGTCGGATGCGGCGCCCCGGCGGGAGCTGGTGCTGTTTGACAAGCCCACGCGGGGCACCTCCATCAAAGAGTTCCGGGAGATGACCCTCAGCTTCCTCAAGGTCAGCGGCTCTCGGGGGGCTGCGTCCAGTTCATGCCCAGGGGCGTGTGCACAGAGCAGGAGGCAGGCCTGGTGGGGCCTTACAGGGGTCAGGCTTCTGGCTGGGCCCCAGCTCCAAGCATCAGGCTCGCCCACGAGGCAGGGAGCACCCTGCTCCCAGGGTGTCAGTAGGGAGAGCAGGGAGCTGGGTGTGCACGGGAGGTGGGGTGAGCAGATGAGAAGCAACTGGCCCTGCCCAGCAGGCTCTCACCTCTGTGCTGAGGTGCCCACCCTCAGCCCCCTGAGCCCTGATGGAGCCACAGGGACACAGTCCTCAGAGCAGCTCCAAGAGATGCTGGTGGGTGGGCAGTCAGGGTGGGCTTCCAGGAGGCGGCAGTTGGAGGCTGGACTCCTCTAAGATGTTGGATGTGCTGGGTCCTGGGTGCAGCCCACCCGGCCAGCACCTGGGCACCTGAGGGCCTGGCACCCACACCAAGGCCGGCGTCCTGCCACCTTAGCCACACCCTGGCTCTGAACCACTGTCCCCCTTTCGTTTGGTCCCAAACTTCAGGCAAACCTGGGAGACCTGCCCTCGCTGCCCGCGCTGGTGGGGCAGGTCCTGCTCCTGGCCGACTTCAACCAGGACAGCCGGGTGTCGCTGGCCGAGGCCAAGTCGGTGTGGGCCCTGCTGCAGCGCAACGAGTTCCTGCTGCTGCTGTCGCTGCAGGACAAGGAGCACGCGGCCCGGCTGCTGGGCTTCTGCGGGGACCTGTACGTCACCGAGGGCGTCCCGCC
>NW_005370704.1:1736607-1740880 GCF_000412655.1 Myotis brandtii
CGAAGGCGAGGCTGCAGGGGCCGGGCTGTCCAGCCCAGTGGCTCCTGTGACCAGGGGCCCCTCGCCGTGCCGCCCTTCCCCAGGGTCCAGCAGCCCAGATGGAAGGACCGTTGAGCAGGAACGAGGGGCTGGAAGGGGAGGCAGGAAGGAGGACCTGGAACCCAAGGGCTGGCCAAGGCACCCCGCCCAGGCTGAGTTGGGTTTTGTGACTTTCAAGATCACGGATGTAAATAAATAGCTTTTCTGTGAGTGCTGTTCCCCTCACTGTGCCCTGGACCAGGCCCCTGCCGTCCAGACCCCCCCCGGCCGCCTGGGCCTGCCCTCGCCTCCTGCACAGAGCACTCCAGTTCAGGGTCAAGGCTACCGGAGGCCTCAGGGGCGGAGTCTGCCTGGTCCACTCCTAGAGCCAGCCCTGGGTAGTTATATGGGATGAGGGGGTGACAGGATGCTGGAGGCAGACCTTCCTGGTTGGTCCAGCCCCCACCTGGATGGGGGCCGGGCCCAACTAACACCCGTGTTCCTAGCGCTCACCCTCCCGCCTCATCCTTAGACTCCAGTGTAACTATTGTACGCAGATCCCCGTTGGGGTGGAGTCCACGTGTAGGACTGCGCTCTGGGCAGTTAGAGGCTCCGCTCGCCTTAATGCAGCGGTTCTCAACCTGTGGGTCGCGACCCCTTTGGCGGTCGACCGACCCTTTCACAGGGGTCGCCTAAGACCATCCTGCATATCAGGTATTTACATGACGATTCATAACAGTAGCAACATTACAGTTACGAAGTAGCAACGAAAATAATTGTATGGTTGGGTCACCACATGAGGAACTGTATTTAAAGGGCCAGAAGGTTGAGAACCACTGCCTTAATGTGTGGGGCCACTTAGATGTGGATTTTTTAAAGTATTAATATATTTTTATTGATTTCAGAGAGGGAGATAGAAACATCAATGAGAATCATTGATCTCCCCAACTGGGGATCAAGCTCACAACCCGGGCATGTGTCCCGACGGGGAATCTAACCTTGGCCTCCTGGTTCATAGGTGGACGCTCAGCCACTGAGCCACACTGGCCGGGCTAGATGCGGATTTCCCTCAATAGACTGTATTGGAAATTTTGATTTTGCAAGTTTAAAAAAACAGCCGAACCACATAGCCTGGAGCCGTGGTCGGCAAACTGCGGCTCATGAGCCACATGCGGCTCTTTGGCCCCTTGAGTGTGGCTCTTCCACAAAATACCACGTGCGGGCGCGCGTACCATGTGATTGACACTTCGTGGCCCATGCACTGAAGTCGGTTTTCAGCCTGGGCGAGTCTCTTTTGAAGTACTGTTGATATTTGGCTGTTGACTAATGAGTTTGCCGAACACTGGCCTGGAGGTATGAAAAAAACCTAGAAAAGGTGTCCTGAGTGCCTGAAAAGTTACTTTATTTGGAAGTGACCTCTCGTGTGTCCATTATGTTTAGGGTGAGAACGTAACCCCAGCGACACGGGCGCGTACTGTGCGATTGACACTTCGTGGCCCATGTGCTGAAGTCGGTTTTTGGCCTGGGAGAGTCTATTTGAAGAAGTGCTGTGGATATTTGGCTGTTGACTAATGAGTTTGCCGACCACTAGCCTAGAGGTATGAAAAAACCTAGAAAAGGTGTCCTGGATGCCTGAAAAGTTACTCTATTTGGAAGTGACCTCTCATGTGTCTGTTATGTTTAGGGTGAGAACGTAACCCCAGCGACACGGGGACCCCTGGTGACACCAGGATGCTGGAGGTGCCCCCAGAGCAGAGAAGCCAGGCCGGCACAAGGACAAGTGGGACTGCTTGACATGTGCCCAGGGAAGTGTGTGCAGCCCCCAGGTGCTCCCGGTGAAAGACCCTCCACCCCAAGCAGCTCGGGCAGGGTCACTACAGTGAGACCCTCTCACACACCACTGGGGTCAGAAGGCTGTTCGCCTGGCCAGGTTCCCAACACAGCAGTGTCCCCACCCCGTGTCAGGCCAGGAAGCGGCACAGGACTGGGCAGGAGGGGACAGGCTTTGAGCAGGACCCCCAGCTGCCCGTCCCGGGCTGCACAGGAGGCGAGAACCTTCCCGGGCAGCCCTGTCGATGCTTTGGTGCCTGAAGTCGGGAAGGACCCGGCCTGAGGGTCAGCCCCTCAGGCACCGACACTGCAGAGCCCTGGCCACCAGGAACCCGTCAGCAGCTGACTTGCCCCTCTGGACCCGCAAGGCTCCCTGGAGGGGACAGTCCCGGGCTGTATAGGAGGCGAGAACCTTCCCCGGGCAGCCCTGTAGATGCTCTGGTGCCTGAAGTCTGGAAGGACCCGGCCTGAGACCCAGAACCCGTGAGCGGCCGGCTTGCCCCTCTGGACCCGCAAGGCTCCCTGGAGGGGACACAGGACTGAAGGGGCAGTGGTCACAGGCTCCTCTGAAGCCCAGGGAGACGCCGGCCCTCCCATGACCCACTTCCTGAGTCCACCAACAAGCTTGTCTGGTGTCACGTATGGTGAGGGCCGCTGAAGGGGCAGTGGTCACAGGCTCCTCTGTGAAGCCCGGGGAGCACACCAGCCCTCCCATGACCCACTTCCTGAGTCCACCAACAAGCTTGTCTGGTGTCACCTATGGTGAGGGCCACACGACACTGTCCCCGCCCCTCCCCCCAACTGGTACGGCCACGGGCAGCCCGTCCTCCCACAGGCACGAGGTGACACTTCATTTAAATGGGCAACGAGTCCCCTCGCCGCACAGTGGGCCTCGTGCTGGAGACCGTCACACGGGCAGCTTAAAACCACGTGGTGCCCCCAACACTGCACCGTGGAACGACCACCACACCCAGGGAGTCTCCTTCGTTCCCTGGACCAACGCGCAGTCCGTGAACAAACACGGTTTCCTTTATTCAAGAACCTGGACACACGCATGTAACTGCAGGGTCACCCGGCACCTTGCCCCCTCGGAACATGTGAATGAGCGTCCCCAGCAACAGCGGCCGGCGGTGCATCCGCTGCCTCCCCAGCATCCGGCACAAACGACTCCGCCCACCCGCGCTTCTGCCAGGGCTCCCAGCCCCGCCCGCCCGCAGGAGATGCTGCGACCAGCAGCACAAGGTGCGTCTGTCTGTCTGTCCGTCTGCTGTGATGTGAGCCAGGCAGCCCGTTCCACGCGCTCTGCTCTCGACCCGAGGCGGCACCGCCGGGCTGGTCCACAGGAGCCCCATCTGTGGAAAGAAAACCAGATTCTGAGGACCCTGCAGCGCGTCCCGGGCTGGGCCATCACCCTCAGCTCACCAAGCCCCCCGCCCTGCCCCCCGTGGCAGCAAGAACAGCCAACATTCAAGGCGACGGTCCTCACAGATGCTCCCTCCCAAACCTGGACCAAGGGCCACAGAGATCGAGGGCAACAACACACGTCCTGCCATCTCCCAGAAGCCCCCGCTCCCCACTAGGGTCACAGGGCTTTGGGGGAGCCAGGTGTTGTGAGGACTTGGCCTCCTGCCAGCAGCCAGAGCTTGTACCTCAGAAATCACCGCCAGCCACTCCTGACCCACAGGTCGGTGAGGGGACGAGTCCTCGCCGTCCTACAGGACCCAGCTCCTGGGCGAGCTGTCCTTGGCCAGCAGTCACCGACACCACCGCACAGGCAGGGAGCTCTGCCTCCAGAGGTCAAGGGGCCTCACTACCAGCCACCCCACCCAGCACTGCCAGCCAGCCCTCCCTCCCCACGGCCACTGGGCCCCAACACGTGCGCTGCTGACCGAGGGCCACACAGGTCAACTCTCACACGGAAACATTTTAGGAAACAAGGTACAAAGCGTCTCACCAGACTTGAACCAGGTGGTTCTCCTTGAGCACGTGGCCCCATCCTGTCTGGCTGCCAAGCACCGAGCTCTCAACTGCAAAGGACAAGGACAGCGGGTCACACCTCCACCCCAGGAGGGGTACCTACACCCCCCCTTCCCCAGTGCCCTGGCTGGGACGGTCATTTGCAGGTACCATTGGCCCACTGAGGGCATCCACGTGGGGCCCGACTGCCAACTCACGGACAGGCAAATGCTGGGCGCCGACCTCTGGCACCCCCACCCCACCCCTAACTGACCAAGCCCCTCCCGCTCCCTGAAGTTCTCTGCTTGTCTCAGGGTCGATAGTGTGGGTGCTCATGTGCCAGGTGGCTCCCGACTGCCCACCCAGGGACAGGGAGCGCACACGCCCAGCCCTCTGCACCCTCCAGGCAGGAGCCCTGTGCCGCCAGCTCCACTGCGTCTGCTGCCTGCACCCACCCACCCACCGAGGT
>NW_005370704.1:1740984-1741627 GCF_000412655.1 Myotis brandtii
CAGTGCCCACGGTTCCGAGCACCGAGCGTAGAAAACAGCCACTTCCTCTGTGCCCGGGCGTCACAGGTGCAGCAGGCAGCCGCCGCCCCCCCCCCCACTAGCCCCTTTCTGACCCCAGGCGGGCACCCAGAGCAGAAAGCAAGCACCGGGCCGCCCACTCTGGCCCCCGGTTCAGGGTCTGAAGAGCCTGGGGCACACGTGCAGCCAGGAGGCCCGCCCTACAGACTGCTGCACCCCGCGGCCTCCCAGTGAGGTCCCCACACCGAGGGGAGGGTGTCCGCACCGGAAGCGAGTCCGCGGGCGTCAGGCCTCACTCGCCCGAGGTTCCCCTGGCCCGTGGCACCGTCTGGAACCTCTAGCAGGATTTGGGGTGCGTTGGGTGCACAGCCATAGAGTTGCATTAAGCGGCAGAGCAGCTACCCACGAACACCCCGCAACACTCACACCCACTGAAGACTTTGAATTACGGGGTCGCTAGGGGACATTTTTTGCCCCAAAGGAAAACTTCGCTGCCACTTTTCTCATCCACGCGGCAGTAGGCAATGCTCAGACCGTCACCAAGCCCCAAACTACTCACCTGCCCCTCTCGGTCCTGCGCCGGCTCCTACCTCCTGCCGTCAGACGCATGCGGGCCGCGATCGGG
>NW_005370704.1:1742702-1745782 GCF_000412655.1 Myotis brandtii
ACTCTGGGACAGCGTGTCTGCGGGGCCGAGTGGAGGGAGGACCCGGGGCACCAGACCTGCCTCCTGGGCCGGCCACTGGGCCGAGGTCTGGGCCCTCCCGTGGGTACTGCAGTGCAGAGATGGAGGGGCCTGACTTCGGGGGACAGTCCGACTGGCCCCTTCCTTTCCACCCACCAGCCCGGAGGAAGCTGCGTCCGGGCGGGAGGGACCTAATTCTCCAAAATAGCGAAGTTTCTAGAACTCTGCAGAGGGACCCCGGGCCTCCCATGACTCACCCTGGCCGCTGGGATCCGTGCGGCACCCTCTTGTCCTGTCCACTCCCCCCCCCCCCCCCCCCCCCCCCCCACCCTCTTGTCCTGTCCACTCCCCCCACCCCCCCCCCCCCGCGCTCCAAGCAGCCGGCCACACTGTTGACCTGGGTGACGGCCGGGTAGGTGGGAGCCTGGTGCTCCTTGTCTTGTCCTGCTGGGACCAGAGGGGCTCGGACAGTGGCGGGCACCCCCTTTTAGAACAGATCCTGGGGCGCACGGCAGCGTCACCCGGCCCGTCACCCCCAGGAGCTCAGCGAGGTGGCTTTCTCAACCTTGGCTGCACATTAGAATCACCTGGGGATCTTTTTAAAATCCTGATTTCTGGGCCCCATCCTCCGGAAATTCTGTTACTCATGTTCTGGCCCGACCCCATAACAAAGAGAATTTCCGGAGGATGAGGCCCAGAAGTCAGGATTTTAAAAAGATCCCCAGGTGATTCTAATGTGCAGCCAAGGTTGAGAACCGCTGTTCTATGGGCTCCACTGCACCTTTGACTTTTTCTAGTTTCGCGCAGTGAACGTGCTGCTGCACTGACCAGGTGCCCTGCGTGACCTCATCCTGAGCAACACGTGTGTACACGGCTAACACCAGGGAGGAGCCTCGGATGAGAACCAGCTGCACCAGGACGTGGGCCGGGAAGGAAGGGAGCGGCGGGCGGGACACACGGCTTCTGAGGTTCGGGGACCTCGGTGCGGGCGGCGCTGACACCGGGACACCATTCCGGGCCGCGGGCCGCTCTGACGGCTTCTCCCCTCTCCCCCCGGCGAGCGGAGTCCGGGCCACAGTCTCCCCTGAGGACGTCAGAACTGGGGGGTTCCTGCCCCAAACCAATGCTCATGTGCAGTGCCCCCAAAGCGACAGGACACCGTGTCCTTGTCCGTGGCCTCAGGCGTGCGGAGAGGACATCACTGACACGGGGTCCGGCCCTGCCTCTAGGAGGGTCCGTCGGTTGGGCTCCAGGTCTTTGTGTCCCACCGGATTTGGGGGAGAGAGGACGAGGGAGGCTGGGGAAGCTGGGGTCCCCCAGGATCTTAGGGTCTCTCATTCCCCAAGCAACCCCTACGGGAGGGTGGAGACCTGGCCGAGGCGGGCCTGCTATCCCGCTGCCCTGCCTGTTTCCCAACTGTCCCCCGAGGGTTGCATATGCAACAGCCTCAGCCCAGCTCAGCGTGGACACGGGCAGGGCTCCCATGCGGCAGGGCTCCCATGCGGCAGGGGAGGGGCGCACGAGCCTCCGTGGACACGGGTGGACCCAGGCAGATCCCACGGAGACAATTACGCGTGGCCCGCAGTTGAGCGCGCACGTGACTCCGCCTCGCTGCGCGCATGCACCATCCCAATGGCGTCTCTTTCCCCCTCCTTCCTCCATGGCAACACAGCTCCGGCTGGTCCCCAGTGTCCGGGTCCAGGCCACCTGCTCTGTACCCCCTCACCTGGGGGCATCCTGGGCAGGCCTCCCTGCTACGGAGCCGCGTTCTGTAAACACTGGGGGGGGGGGGTATTATTTGCTGACTCATGCACCCGCTTTTCTGTTGCAGGAGGCGGGTGCTGACCACGTGGCCGGCCTCTTGAGGGAGCTTTCTGTTCTGCTGTTGGGCGGGTACAGGTCAGAGGGCTTTGAGGGTCACTTGTGTGTCCAGTTGGGCAGTGTCAACCCAGGCTTCGCCCAGAGCCCTTGGGCAGTGCCCACGGGGCCCAGTGTGCTGGGCTGCTCTGGTGGACGGGCCCTGGCGGCGGGCACCCTCTGGCTCCACGCTTCTGAGCCCGTAGGTCCCGGGGATTCTACAGGGACAGGGGTGTGGAGAGCGGCTACAGGTTCGGACAGGTTCAAGCCTGGGACCAGTGAGAGGGCAGGTCCTCTCGTGGCAAAGCCACGGGCAAGTCCCAGCACAGTGATGGCCAAAGGCTGTAGTTGTGAGCTTGCCCTTATGGTCCGCACCTGTGGGCCCACGTGGCTGAGTGACGTGGGCTGCGGAGGTGCAGCAAGTAAACAAAGCTTGACCAGGTGCATGTAATTGAGTGGATTCGAAACCCAGGAATTGTAACCACGCCCTTACTGTGCCTCGTGGAATCTGCTATAAAATAAAGACTCGGCTGGCAGGCGTGGCGCTGTCTCTCCATCCGAGAGGACGGCGTCCCACCCAGACCCAGCTTTCTCCTCTTGTCTGTCTCTCCTCCATCCTTCACCGCCTGCCCTCAGGGTCACCAAACCTGGCTGTGCACGCTGCCCACACCTGCACTCACTCCTTCAGACCCATTCCCGCCACACGCAGATGGCACAGCTAGCCTGGCGAAACCATCACCCGTGTCACGACACGTGTCCTTGAGCCACATTTAATATTCCAGACCCGGTGCAGCCGTCCTGTGTCCGACCCAGAACACACTGTCCGGAGGAGGCTGCAGGGTCCAGCGGCGCTCACACCCTTGGGCAGCCTGTCGCTTAGGCACTTGTGTGACGTTAACTGTCGTTGACGCCTCTTAGGGTTTGTGCTCGGAGATAAGGTCAGGGAGGGAAGAAGGAAATTCAGTCTCACACATGTGCGCTCGCGCGCACGCACACACACACACGTGCACAGCTACAGTTTGGGAAGGCGCCGAGTGGGCCGGGCTGGCAGAGGTGGGCACGGAGCAGCCGCTGTGGGCGACCCTGTCCCAGACCCTGCTGCTCACTCCCCGGCAGACGGGCCGCACCTGGGGTAGGTGCTGACCCCCAGGAGGCAGGCAGGACAGAGGGCCCGCCCAGCCCAGGGACACAAGTGCGGCCAGGGG
>NW_005370704.1:1745793-1746437 GCF_000412655.1 Myotis brandtii
GGAGGGGCCTGGCCTGTGGGGGCAGCATGAGGGCCTGAGCCCAGCACTGACGGTGGCCCGAGGGCAGGTGCCCGTTGCCCTGCCCAAGCGACACGTCCATGTGCCTGCCTGTCTCAAGGCCCAAGGACCCCGAGGGCAGGGACCTCGGTGACCCGGGGCCTGGGGGGCAGCAGGGAAGTGCCACACAGACGGCTGTCCACGGACCACGCTGCTGAACAAGGCTCCCAGCCACGTGCTGCCGGACCCGAGCTTGTTATGCTGGGATCGTGCTGTCTGCCCACCCAGTGGGGGACTCGCCTGCAACCTCGTGTGACAAACAGCCAAGGGCCACTCGGGTCCAGGAAACAAGCTGCCCGGAGTGAGAACCTCACACACAGAGGGCGGATCTCAGGGTGGAAGCAGATTCCGGGACAAGCGTGCTTCCTGCGGGTCCCTGCTCGTCCTCTGTGCACCTGCGGGGCCCGTGGGCCACGGGAGGCGCTGCCAGGCCGGGATGACTCGAACTCGGGACCAGGCTCGGCTGCCGATTTTATTGAGGAGGAGGGTGGACCTGTCACAGTGAAGGACCCGCGTCCAGCGAGGCCTGTGTTCCCGGGAGGGCGGGACCCCGGCCCTCGGCCCCCTCCTGGCCCTGCAGCCGGTAC
>NW_005370704.1:1746502-1748254 GCF_000412655.1 Myotis brandtii
CCGGTACAGGGCCTCGACCTGCCGGCGCTTCTCCTTGGCCCGGCTGATGACGGTCCGGAAGAGCCTGCAGAAGAGCTGCACGGCCGAGGGCGAGTCGTCGTTGCCGGGCACGGGGTAGGTGACCAGGCAGGGGTTGCAGTTGGTGTCCACGATGCCCACCGTGGGGATGTTCATCTTGGCCGCGTCCCGCACGGCCACGTGGGGCTCGAACACGTTGTTGAGCGTGTGCAGGAAGACGATGAGGTCGGGCAGGCGGACGCCGGGGCCCAGCAGGAGTGGCGCGTTGGTCAGCAGGCCGCCCTTGAAGTAGCGGGTGTGGGCGTACTCGCCACAGTCCCGCGCCGTGTTCTCGATGAGGTGGGAGAACTGCCGATGGCGGCTCACAAACAGGATGATGCCCTTGCGGTAGGCCACGTGGGCCGTGAAGTTCAAGGCCAGCTGCAGGTGCGCGGCCGTCTGCTCCAGGTCGATGATGTCCTGGTCCAGGCGGCTCCCGAAGATGTAGGGCTCCATGAACCTGCGGGAGACCCCCCCGCCCCCCTGAGAGTGAGCAGGGCCCCCCTCCCAGCGACGACACAGTGAGGACCCTTCCCGTGCGCGCTGGCTGGGCAGGTGGCGTGGCTGCGGAACCTGCACCCCGTTCCCCGGGGACCCTAACAGCTCATCCTCCTTGGCCGTCCGGATGTTTAAACACAAGAGCGTGCCCTGCTCTCTGCTGTTCACGTCGCAGCCACTTCTGTCATTATTGTTCTTTTTTAAAATCTTACTGGTTTCAGAGAGGAAGGGAGAGGGAGAGAGAGACGGAAACATCAATGAGGAGTCATGGATCGGCTGCCTCCTGCACGCCGCACACTGGGGATCAAGCCTGCAACCTAGGCCTGTGCCCTGACCTCCTGGTTCACAGGTCAACGCTCAACCACTGAGCCCCGCTGGCCGGGCTGTCATTGTTCTTGAGGCTTTATGACCGAGGTCCTTCCGGGCTGGGCCGAGGGGCCAGCAGAACGGGGAGGGGCCCAGGCTGCAGTGTGAGGGGTCGGGACAGGAGCAGCCAGGCCTGGGAGGGAGCCCCGAGGGCGGAGGGCCAGTGGGCAGGACAGATGTCACCCCTCAGCTCCACTTGCGCTCACGCCCACCTGGCTCTGTCCCTTCCTCAACAGACTCTGCCTAAGGCCCACAGGCCCTGTCCCACCCTCGCCCCCGAGGCTGCTCCGCAGCTTCCACTGTGCAGCCCGCCCTCCTGCCCTCCTGCCCGTGGGGCCCTCCTCTCAGGGGCCCAGGATGCTCCCTCCCAGCACCCACGTGACAGTGCCCCGGGGTGGCCAAGGGGTCACCCTTCGCGGTACCCAAGCTCCTGACGTCCCCAGGCCTCCCTGGTTCTGGTCATCTCGGTATAGGGCCCCCACCTCACATCCACCGCTGCTGGGGAGTCAGGCCGCAGCACCCCCTTTGGATACAAGCTGAGTCCGAGGACACCCCCGGCCTCTCCTGGGGCGCAGGGACCCCATCTGAAGAGGAAGGGGTTGTCCTTAAGCTGACACGTGACCCTGCACCCAGGACCAGGGCAGAGGGTCCCACAGCTCGCGCCCACCTGTGCCGACAGCCGGCTTTGTGTCCCAGGTGCACGCGGGCATCAAAGAGGCTCCTCACGGAAAACAGCTCCTTGACGTTGAAGAAGTCCGCGTGCTTGAGGGGCTCGCTGAGGACCCGGTCCTGGAGGTCTGGGGGGGACAGGGTGCTGGGTCTCGCCCTGCC
>NW_005370704.1:1749696-1756352 GCF_000412655.1 Myotis brandtii
GGAGCCCGAGGAGCCCGAGGCCCAGGCCCCCCCGGAGAAAACCAGCGACTACTACCGCGTGGACAAGGACCTGCCGGCTCGGTTCAACCACCCGGCGTGCTTCCGGGGCTACAGGTGAGCGCCACGGGTGGGGTCCCCGGGCAAACGCCGGAGAGAGAGAGGGAGGCCACCTTCCCCAGTGGGCGGTCCCGTCCTGCATGCGGGAGCCCAGGTCCCCAGCCGGCCGGGCACCTCAGCCAAGAGCGTGGTCAGCTCTTCACCAGATGAGCTGCCCAGTGCTGCCCAGAGCTTTGGACACACGTCCGTGGGTCCAGCCGCAGCGCGGGGTGGATGCCAGGAGTCTGGAAGCCCAGCTTTGAGGCTGGGGGAAGCCCCACTCCTCTCCAGACAGAGGAGCCCTGGAAAGTGGGAACCCGGCCCCACGTCCAGCGGAGTGGGTGGCCTGCGAGCTGTTGCAGTGCACTGCAAACTACACCCTTCATCCCCGCCCTCCGGCCTCCAGGCCCCCCACAATCCCAGAGCCGGATCTGTTCCCGGAGAGAGGACTGGGAGGGTGGAAGATGGCGGGGTTCCGGGACCTCACAGTGTGGGGCCCACGGTCAGCCTGTTCTGGTGGTAGAGTTGGCACCAGGGCCTGCAGGCATCTTCTCGGGAGGCTGGGAGTGGAGGCCCCCTTGGTGGCGGGGTCTGGAGGCTGAGCCACACACAGCCCCGGGCCTACCCACCTACCGGGAAACGACCATGTGTGCCTGGCCGATGGGTGCTGAGGGCCAGTGCGTGACCCTGGGAAATTCTCTAGGGCTTTTCTCTGGGAAGGGCAGGGGCGGAGGTGGGCAGAGGGACCAGGAGGCCGCACTGCGCTCCCCGGGAGCCCACATCCGGGGCTGCATCTCCAACCTGGGGCACTTCCAACAAGGCTCCACCCGTCAGACCCGTGCAGGCTGGGGCTCAGGCAGGGTGATCACGAATGCACGGAAAATAGAGGGTGTGTGTCACCTGCCAGGAGGACCAAGGAGCCCGCCTCGGTGTACAGGACCAGTAACCAGGCCTACGGGAGCAGAGCGCCCACTGTGCACGAGATGCCGGTAAGCGGGCAAGAGCCCGGGGGAGGGCGGGCGTCTCTAGAAGAGACCTGAACCCTGGATTTCTCAAAGGGCCTCACACCTCGGGGCTGGGGGGGCCCAGGGCTCCAGGAGGCAAAGTGGGAGGGACTGCGGAGCCCGCTGGAGCAGGGCGGGTAGGAATGAAGGACTCGACCCGAGATCTGGCGGTGAAATTGTTCAAGGGTGCAAAGTGCATGTGCACTCGCCCACGGTACTGGAGGGACCGGCCCCATTCACTCTCACACACACACACACACACACACGCACACACACACACGCACACGCACACACACACATACATACATGCACGCGCACACATGCGCACACACGCGCGCACACACACGCGCACTTATGCACACACACGCGCACTTATGCACACACACGTCAGTTCTGAGGCAAACAAAGAAACGTCCGATAACGGCCTGATGGCACCGTTTGTAAACCAGGAACTGGGGGGGCTTGAGGCGGGACCCCCCAGTCAGGGCTCCTAGCCACACCTGGGGGGGCCATGCCACACGCAGGCGGCCGGAGCTGACCCTTCCCTCCGTGTGACGGTGGGAGGAGGCACAACTGGTCATTGTCCGGATGGGGGGCGTGGCCGGGGATGGCCGGGGGCAACTAGGCCTTCCGGTCGCACTGGCCTCGCTGCTTCGAAAGAATAGAGACGTTTCCTTACGAATTCTTTTTCTCCCCGAAATACCGAGTGACGAACGGGTAACAGTCTCCCCAGGCACTGCTGTGTTTCCTTTGCCCTTCCAGAAAGTGTTCTACGCATATTCAAATAGCTTCTCCAGACAGCTGGCGGCCGCGGGAATGTTCCGGAACACTTCCTTCAACGTCCACGTGGAGAAGAGCTCCGTGTCGGGCGCCGACAACTGCATCACCTCCTACAACCGGCTGAACTTCCACCCCAGCTACAACATCCGCAGGCCCTCCATCTGCAACGACTGAGGCCGGGCACCCCCCCCCCCCCCCCCCCAGGACAGGATCCGAGCTCACTGCTGTCCCTCAAAACGCCTTTCCTCCGTGAGGCCCTTTCCCGTCTGACATTGGAGGTGGAGAGGGGGCCGCTGCCTTGCCTTTGCATTAAAATGTTGCCACATCCCGAGTCCCCGACTCCCCTGGGATCGAGGAGCAGGTTGGCGGGCGTCCGGGGCCCACGCATCGCTCTGAGCCGTCCCGTGTCTGTCCGAGCTCACTGCTGTCCCTCAAAACGCCTTTCCTCCGTGAGGCCCTTTCCCGTCTGACATTGGAGGTGGAGAGGGGGCCGCTGCCTTGCCTTTGCATTAAAATGTTGCCACATCCCGAGTCCCCGACTCCCCTGGGATCGAGGAGCAGGTTGGCGGGCGTCCGGGGCCCACGCATCGCTCTGAGCCGTCCCGTGTCTGTTGCGGAGCCTTGTTCCTGCTCGTGCTGCTCAGCTGTGCGGGGAGGGCCGCCCTGCCCGGGCGCTGGGCCAGCAGGCGCTGCAGAGCCCCTGGAAGGTGCCAGGCAGCCAGGCAGGAGGGCGCGTCAGTCCCTGAGCCTCAGAGGACAGACTCGGGGTCCCAGCCAACAGCCTCCGGCCGCGAGGAAGCCGGGCGGGCGGCACAATAGACGGGACCCGCGGGAGTGCGCTCCTGGTTGGTGGAGGGCAGGTGCCCACGGGGCAGTTCCTGCCTTTGTGTTCATTTAAACTTTCCAATAAAAAGTGAAAAAAAACCCCCCAAAAACCAAGCAGGCAGGGGGTAGGTTTCCTCAGGAGGGGTTGCGGCCACAGTGGCGGGTTTTTACCTGCGTGGCCCGTCCTCAGCCAGGGGCCCGGGAGCTGGAGGGTCCCCAGTGAGAACCCAGCCTCTGGCAGCCACAGGGACCCCTGCCTTCAGGGGGACCCCCCCTTCAGGAGGACCCCCCGCCTTCAGGAGGACTCGCCCCCCCGCCTTCAGGAGGAACCCCCCTGCCCCCCACCTTCAGGAGATGCGCTCGTTACCTTGGAAACCAGACAGTAGCAGCCACGGCCACAGACCACCCGCAGCGCCTTCTTCATGGGCCTTTTACCCGAAGAGATTTTACGACTGAATTTGGGAAGAAATTAAACTCCAGTTTATTTCTTCATTAAAACCGTTGGTTATTAGCACCCAAAGTAAACATCTTGGCAACACTCTTGTGTCCAATTTGGAATGACAGTGGTTTCCAGAGAAAATCAGTACATTTAATGAAAAGATACAAGCCTGAGCCCCGGCCCGCCTGGCTCCGTGGTTGGAGCGTCGGCCACGCAGCGAGGATCGCGGGCTCGATTCCCGATCAAATTCGAGGGCACGCACCTGGGCTGCAGGTTCGATCCCGAGGGGTCCCAGGTGGGAGGCGGCCCATCGACGTGTCGCTCACATTGATCTCTCCCCCTCCCTTCCACTCTCTCTCAAAATCAATGGGAAAAATAGAAATATCTTCGGGCGAGGATTAACAAAGAAAAGAAAAGAAGTAAAAAGACACGAAGCCACCTGAGCCAGGACCCGCACCGCTGAGCAGGAAGCCAGCGCGGCCACAGGCGCCCGCGAGCTCAGTTCTGACCTCCCTTCACGAAAACACCAGAGTACGGACGCCTCCGGGTTGGGTCCTCTGATGAAATAAATGAAGGAAAAGGGTGCCTGATGCCACCCCAGTTTCTGAACTCGGCAGAAGGGGAGTCCTCCCCTGGCCACTGACTGGAGGGGGCAGCCTGGAGGGGGGGTTAAAACCAGCACAAACGTCGTCTCCTCCTGCCTTAGAAGCGGCGAGGCTGGACTCCTGTGACGAGGCGGCTGCCCGAGCCAGGCCCCAGGGAGACCCCTGACCCCGGACGGAATCCCCCTTCTCCGCGGCTCCCGGCTCCGCTGGGTCTCGCCCGCTGATGGAGATGCAGGTGGAGGTGCAGGCGGCCCCCACACAACCGGCGTCGGGTGAGCGTGGGCAGTGCCTGCGCACCTCGGGCGGGCAGACGTCTCTCTCTCCTTTAAAAACAGGTTTTTAATTTTTTAGAGCGAGAGGAAGGGAGAGGGAGAGAGAGAGAAACATGGATCGGCTGCCTCCTGCACGCCGCCTGCTGGGGTGGAGCCCACCACCTGGGCATGTGCCCTGACGGGGAATCAAACCGGTGACCTCTTGGCGCCCGGGATGGCGCTCAACCAACCGAGCCACAACCAGCCTGGGCAGCAAAGGTCTCTTAAAGGAAAAGACTGGTGAGTTAAAGGTCATGAAAAGTGAGCTGTATTGAGCTCCGGCTGGTGTTCTCAGTGGTTAGGGCGGCAGCCCCCACCCCCAAGGGTTTCAGGTTTGATTCCTGGTCAAGGGCACACACCTGGGTTGCTTGTTCGCTCCCCGCCCCTGGTCAGGGCGAGTGCGGGAGGCAGCTAATCAATGTGTTTCTCTCATACCAATGTGTTTCTCTCGCTCCCTCCCTCCCACTCTCTGAAAAGCAATGGGAAAAATATCCTCAGGTGAGGATGAGCAACAACAAAATAAGTGAGCTGTATTTATTTTCCTAAAAAAACATGAAAATGGGTGCTAAGCTCACCGCCGGCGTCACCGAGTGCTGGCACCGAAGGGCCGTAGTTGCGCGTGGCCAATGACTGCCGTTTCTAACAGCCGCTACCGATGAGGCGGCTCTAGGCCAGTGATGGCGAACCTTTTGAGCTCGGCGTGTCAGCATTTTGAAAAACCCTAACTTAACTCTGGGGCCGTGTCACATATAGAAATTTTTGATATTTGCAACCATAGCAAAACAAAGATTTATATTTTTGATATTTATTTTATATATTTAAATGCCATTTAACAAAGAAAAATCAACCAAAAAAATGAGTTTGCGTGTCACCTCTGACACGCGTGTCATAGGTTCGCCATCACTGCGGTAGACTGTGTCTATTCTAAGCGGAAGGAGTGTCTGAAGGAGGGAAACAAACACCTTTGTGCACACGCGTCTTCCCCACCCGGTCGCTGTCTGCAGCGCTGTCTCCGAGTTCTGGCGCCACCGGCCCGTTCCTCCCCGTCCACCTGCCGTCTGCGGTTTGCAAAGGGCTTTGCCGCGGTCCCCTCCTCTGAGCCCCTCGCCTGGGGCAAGTCTCACTCCTGCCCCTGTTTCCCGCCTTGGGGGTGTGCTGGGAGGGGCCAGGTCCCGGCGTCTGCCCCACCTCCTGGCCCGAACTTCCTGCAAATTCACACAAATCAGAGGGGCTCCAGCCACGACAGGTGCCGGAACCTTTTATCTCTTTAGCCTATTTTCACACGGGAATCTGTGTCCTGAGGGGAGAGAGTTAGACCACAGGGCGAGCTGGATGCTCCCAGATCTCGCCCGTGTGGGTGATCGCACAGCGCGGCCGGCCGAGGAGAAACGAAACCTCCCTTCGGACCGTGTACTGAGTTCATTCCCAACCAGAACAACTACAGACCAGGCGATCGGAACACGGGGGGGTGGGGGGGGGTGACCGGAACATGGGGCGACAGCAGCCTGCAGGGCGCTGGATGGGGTCCCCACGGTTCCTGGAAACCGCGCTCCGCCCACCAGCTTCTTCATCTCCCCTCCCCTCCCCTCCCTTCCGACAGCAGACCCCTCGGCACTTTGCTGTCACTTCATTTAGCTGCCGAGTTTGCTTAAAACCAGTAACTTCTTCCTCAGAAAGCCTATTTCCATCTCTGCTTCTGCATTTTTCTTCAGTGGCCTTTTGTCTGTTAATTATAGTCGATCAGGATAAGAGGTTTCAAATATATTGTGACCTATGTCAACGTGAAAACAGCACCGGAGTGGCCAGCACAGAACGCCCGCACCTCGAGGGTCTGCAGACCTCGCCCGCCAGCCCCTCCTGGCAGCCTGCCCGCGGGGTGCAGGCCGGGAGGGTGGGATTTGTCCTGCTTCACCCTCTAACGGCCCCTTCAATGAACTCTGGGGGGCGGGAGGTCAAGGTGACAATACCTTGGTTGTTTTTTAAAAAATGTGTCTTTAAGAAATTTGACTTCAGAGAGAAGTGAGAGGGAGAGAGAGATAGAAACATCAATGATGAGAGAGAATCATGGATCGGCTGCCTCCTCCTGCACGCTCCCCACTGGGGATGGAGCCCACGACCTGGGCACGTGCCCTGACGGGAATCGAACCCTGACCTCCTGGTTCATGATTCGATGCTCAGCCACTGGGCCGCGCCGGCCGGGCACTCGAGACCTCATCATGCTCTGGACATGGACACGTAAGCGCACGGGCTGCCTGCTATGTGCAGGGCCCAGACTGAGAATGAGGGCAGAGGCTCCGTGCACAGAGCGGTTTATTGAGCTGCTGCCCGTGGCCACGGAACAGCACTGGACGGGAGACAACACCGCCCCGGGCGGCGGGGTCCTCGCTGGCGTCTGTGCTTTGTGGGTGCTGGTCGGAGGCTGCGGCCTCAGTGCTCAGGGGGCGTGTCAGCCTCCCAGCCCAGGGTCCCCACTAATGGGCGATGTCCAGGAACCTCCGGACGGAGACCTCGGGGCTCAGGGGGTGCGATCGCTGCCCCCCAGGCACAGCGGACGTTTCCACAGCAGTCACCCGAGTGCCAGCTCGGAGTCATGGGC
>NW_005370704.1:1756441-1756646 GCF_000412655.1 Myotis brandtii
CCCTACAAAACCCAACAGCTCTAGTTTCCAAAAATAGTTTTTACAGCACTTAAATAATTTACAAAAAAAGCTACAAAAATCATATTTACCAGGACACACGTGTTAAATAAGGGCACCGCTGCCCGTTAGTGTACATATGTACAGGGCGGCCACGGCGGCCCGTCCCCCTACCCAGGGTCCTTCTACACGCGCGGCCCAGGCACGC
>NW_005370704.1:1760530-1762753 GCF_000412655.1 Myotis brandtii
GGCCTCCCACGCGGACTGGAGAGGGAGCACAGGAGGCGCGTTCATGAGGAACATCCTGGCGACTGACCGGGAGGCACGCAGGGGCCAGTCTGTCTGCCACTCGCTTCACATCCTGCGGGGAAGAGAGCGCACGGGTGAGACGCTCTGCGGGAGGGACAGCGCCGGCCCGGCGGTGTGGCCTCAGCGATCTGGGCTGCGCAGGGAGGGCTGCCTGCCATGAGGGCTCAGGAGGAAGACGCGTCTTCGCCAGCCGCCCGCCCTAAAGCGCCCACGGGAGCGCACACGTGTCTGCCCTTTCCCGTCCCCGCGCCCACTCGGCACCTCCACCTTCTCTGAGAGGAACAGGCTGCTTGTACCTTAGGAGGCTGCCCAGGGGTCCAGGCGATGAAGGCCGCACACCCTTCTCTGCAGGTTCAAGGGCAGGAGGACTCGGACCCTAGGGGGTGAGCGGGAGGGACCCTGGGGGTCGGTTCATTCTTGACGGGAGCGGCGACCCCTGAGAGAGAACATTACGAGAGGTGAGCAATTCAGCAATCGCTTCCCCAAACATCTTTAAAGAGTCACTTTTTATTTAAAAACTAGTGGCCCGGTGCACGAATTCGTGCACATTGAAAGGAAATTAATTAGAAGAAGTATCTTAATATTGCTATTAAATGTTGGAAGAATCTGCCCTGAGGCCAAATAGAGTTCATCACAACTAGTTTACCACCCCTTGGCCACAGTTGGACACCTGGACGCCGGTGGAAGCAGGTGGCCCAGCCCCCTGTCCCTGCCCTCACGTCCCAGCCGCAGAGCAGTGGGACCAGCGGGACCAGCGATGGAGGGGCCTGGGTTTACTTTGCCTAGTGGAGAAGGCTAACCCTTAAGCACTCCCGTAAAAGCGGGCCGCGTCCCGGGGGGTGGGGGGACAGGCTGCAGTGGTTTCCACACCAGCAGGCAAAGCCGGAGAGAACCGGCGGCCGGTGCGGGCAGTGTTCACCGAGTGGACGGCGCTCGGCTGGCTGTACAGCCTGGCCTCCCAGCAAACGGTTTTGTGAACGGTCAACCTGCCCAGGGCCAGATGGAGGCTAAACACTCAGGAGCGTCTGTCTGCAGCAACAGCCTGTGCTTTACAGCAACTGCCCGAGAGGAACCTCTCAGAAGAACTCCCTCGATCACACCGCCCCTGCCCCCCGAGAGGCCAGGCCAGGTCAGAGCCTGCTGGGAGGACACCCAGCCGGACCCCAAAGCCGTGCTGCCAGAACTGAAAAGTGGGGGCGGGCCCTGGGCATCCTCTCGGGCTGGAGCCTGGACACCCTCTTCCGGACAGAGAACACCGGCCGCGGATCCTGCACAGCCCGGCTCCCTGCACCTAATGCCCCCATACATCACCTAATGCCCCCATACATCACCTAATGCCCCCATACATCACCTAATGCCCCCATACATCACCTAATGCCCCCATACATCACCTAATGCCCCCATACATCACCTAATGCCCCCATACATCACCTAATGCCCCCATACATCACCTAATGCCCCCATACATCACCTAATGCCCCCATACATCACCTAATGCCCCCATACATCACCTAATGCCCCCATACATCACCTAATGCCCCCATACATCACCTAATGCCCCCATACATCACCTAATGCCCCCATACATCACCTAATGCCCCCATACATCACCTAATGCCCCCATACATCACCTAATGCCCCCATACATCACCTAATGCCCCCATACATCACCTAATGCCCCCATACATCACCTAATGCCCCCATACATCACCTAATGCCCCCATACATCACCTAATGCCCCCATACATCACCTAATGCCCCCATACATCACCTAATGCCCCCATACATCACCTAATGCCCCCATACATCACCTAATGCCCCCATACATCACCTAATGCCCCCATACATCACCTAATGCCCCCATACATCACCTAATGCCCCCATACATCACCTAATGCCCCCATACATCACCTAATGCCCCCATACATCACCTAATGCCCCCATACATCACCTAATGCCCCCATACATCACCTAATGCCCCCATACATCACCTAATGCCCCCATACATCACCTAATGCCCCCATACATCACCTAATGCCCCCATACATCACCTAATGCCCCCATACATCACCTAATGCCCCCATACATCACCTAATGCCCCCATACATCACCTAATGCCCCCATACATCACCTAATGCCCCCATACATCACCTAATGCCCCCA
>NW_005370704.1:1765057-1767815 GCF_000412655.1 Myotis brandtii
CCCGGCCCCCGGTGCCCCCAGCTGCGCGCCCCAGGGCCGGCTCTCCATCCATCCGGCCGCCCCGGCCTTCCTTCGGATCATGGCCCAGAAAGCTAGGCCGGCAGGTTCCAGCCAGTGTTTCACAGAAGGTGCCCGCGGTCACTCAAGAACTGGCCCTGGGCCCAGCCGGTGTGGCTCAGTGGTTGAGCTGCGACCTATGAATCAGGTCACAGGCCCCGGTTGCCGGCTCCATCCCCCTTGGGGTGTGCAGGAGGCAGCCGATCAAAGATTCTCTCTCCTCATTGGAGTTTCTGTCTCTCCGTTCCTCTCTGAAATCAATAAAGAGGAAGGAAGGAAGGAAGGAACTGGCCACACGGCCCCTGAGCGTGTGTGGGCGCTGGAGGAGGGAGTGGGGGGCCCGGTGCCACACCCCATGCTTCCTGTCCCCACACCTGGCCCGATGGGGCGCGGGAGGGGCCCTCCGGTTCTGTCACTGAACAGGAGGCTTGGACGCTTCCCCAGTTTTATTTCTCAAACAATCAGAGATCTTCGCCCGGGGCCTGCGGCGTTGCGGGTGCTGCTCAGGGTGCCCGGCCGGGGGGATGAGCCCCACTGTGCGGGGGGCAGGACAAGAGCACGGTAGCCACGTCACCTGTCCATCCGTCTGTCCATCCTGCCAGCTGCCTCTGCGGCGGACACAGGGGGGTTTGGGGGTAAACGGGTGTCCGTTCCCCGTGTTGAAAACGCCAGCGTTTGGGAAAATAAAAACCAGCGGCTTTTCCTGGCCGGGGGAGGGTGTTTCTAGTCTCCAGTGGTCCGGGAACTGTGGCGGCCAAGGGTCAAGAAACCCACGAAACACGGTTTTAATGCTTCAGTGAGCTGTTTTCATATCAGCCACGTCACCTGTCTGTCCGTCTGTCCATCCTGCCGGCTGCCTCTGTGGCCGACACAGGGGGTTTGGGGGTAAACGGGCGTCCGTTCCCCGTGTTGAAAACGCCAGCGTTTGGGAAAATAAAAACCAGACTTTTCCTGGCCGGGGGAGGGTGTTTCTAGTCTCCAGCGGTCCGGGAACTGCTGTGGCGGCAAGGGTCAAGAAACCCACGAAACACGGTTTTAATGCTTCAGTGAGCTGTTTTCATAAACGATGTTTTCTCATTATAAGAGCCCTATTCTTGCCTGGCTGGCGTGGCTCAGTTGTCTGGGCTTCGTCCTGTGCACCAGAAGGTTGCGGGTTCGATTCCCGGTCGGGGCCTATGCTTAGGTTTCAGGCTTGATCCCCAGGAGGGGGCGTGTGGGAGGCAGCCGATGGATGTTCTGCTCATTGATGCTTCTCTTTTCCCCTCTCCCTTCCGCTCTGTAAACATCAACTAAAAAAATGAGGGGAAAAAGTAAACAACAACAACAAAAAAAAAACAAAAAATATAAAGACAAACAAAAAAGAATACCCCCCCCCAAAAAGGAGTAATATTCATTACCCAGGATTTGCGAAAATGTACCTAATGAATTGCTAACAGTCGGAAAATACAGACTATAATATTTCTGCGTGTGCTTCCCTGGTGGTTAAGGAGTGCAGGTGGTCTTTGATAACAGGTCGCCTGAGTATGTCCTCAGGGTAGGTGCTTAGAAAAGACACCCGGGGCCAAAGGCTATGATGCATTTTGCCAAAGTGCCGCCCAGGCCCGCCGGCCACGGAGGGTGAGTGTCCTGAACTGGCCGGGCCTTCCCTCTCCGGCAGCCTCCCGGCCAAAACAGCCTTTTCATCACACGCTTTTTAATTTATTTTTTGTTAATCCTCACCTGAGGGGATCTTTTTCCAGTGATTCTTAGAGAGAATGGAGGGGGGGGAGGGAGTGGGAGAGAGAGAGGAACATCTACCTGAGAGACACATCAATTGGTTGCCTCCCGCACGTGCGGGGATTGAACCTGCAACCCAGCTGCGTGTCCTTGACCTGGAATGGAACCTGCGACCCTTGGGTGCCTGGGCTGACGCCCTAACTAGGGAGCCAGGCCGGTCAGGGCTCATCACTTGGCTTTTAATTTCTCTGGCTGCTGTGAGCCGTACCCTTTTCCTCTCGTCGTCGGCCATTTGGAAACTTGCCCGTCTGTGTTCTTATGTGTTTTTCCTTTTCTTCCTTTTTCTTCTGTGTGACTTTTCCTTCTCCCAGAGCTTCCTCTGTTGGGGGTTTTAGTCCGTCTCCACCATGTGCTGGTGCGCTAACCATTTATTTCTTCTTTCCACTTGGGGTTTAGCTTTTTCTTTATTTTTAGAACATTAGTCTTTTTTTTTTTTTTTTACTTTTTTAGTGATGTCAGAGAGGAAGGGAGCAGGAGAGAGAGATAGAAACATCAATGATGAGAGAGCATCATGGATCAGCTGCCTCCTGCACGCCCCCTGCTGGGGATGGAGCTCGCAACCCAGGCATGTGCCCTGGACTGGAATTAAACCCGGGACCCTTCTGTTCACAGGCCGACTCTATCCACTGAGCCACACCGGCTAGGGTAGGGTTTAGCTTTTTGCTTGTTTTCTTTGCAAGTTTTAAGTTTGTTACGAAGCCACATCTATCAGGTTTTCTTCCACGGTTTCTGGCTTTGGGGTGAGGCCTGTGGTCGCTCTCGCCACGCTGAGATTTCACACGTGTCCACCGATTTAATGGCTACATTTCAAAATGGGGAAAGGGCTTGTCTGTGTTGCAGCGGTTCTCAACCTTCCTAACGCTGCGACCCTTTCATACAGTTCCTCATGTTGTGGTGACCCCCAACCATAACATTATTTTCGTTG
>NW_005370704.1:1768331-1768996 GCF_000412655.1 Myotis brandtii
GCCCTCCAGGGACAGGGAAGGGGTCGGGGCCGGGGCAGCAGCCACACGGGAGTTCCGTGCACAGACGTTATCAGGGGGAGCTCCCCTCCCCGCGCTGTCAGGGCTGGTGCAGGGCCCGCGGAGAGTTAATTGGCTTAAGTGTTCGAACCTGAAGGCAAGCTGCCGCGATGGATGCGCGCCTGACGCCAGTAAACACTGGAGTAACGATGAGGCTGTGGGGGGGCGGAGTCCAGTCTCCATCTCTCCCTTCCCAAGTGGAGGAGGCCGAGCTGGGAGGCCAGGCGGGGAGCCGGGAGGGCTTAGTGGGTGTGGCGGCGCCTCCAGAGAGCCTGCCGTGGCCCCCCGTGCCCCCCTCTCCCTCTCCCGCTTCGGAGCAGGAGCTCTTCCGTTTCAGTGCAAATAGTTCCGTCTGTTTCAAAAGGTCAGTGAGCCGCCTCGAAAGTGTCGCTGGGAGTGACGGGCGGCCGCCTGGGGTTGCAACACCTCACAGGCCAGCAGGGTATGTGCGTGTGCATGCCTGTATGAGCGTGCGTGCGTGCACAGGTGTGCGTGCGGTGGTCACCTGCACGTGTGACATGCCCTGAAGAGGGAGACTTTCCATTCGGTCGCTGACGGGGGACGACGTCAGCCCGGACCCCTGCGGCCATGCCGTCCCCTCCCCTGGC
>NW_005370704.1:1770938-1771979 GCF_000412655.1 Myotis brandtii
TGCTGCCCCCACCCTTGACCCCTGTCTTTGCCCTGAGGTCCAGCCGCGGGTCTGCAGTCTCCCTCCAGGGCCGGGGCGGCGGGGGGCACAGAGGGGGCAGGCGGCTTTGCCTGCGTCTCGTATTTGTATCTGGAGCTTATGGGCCGCACTGTGTCCCCAGCGTTCACACCTCGAAGCCCTAACCGCCAAGGTGACAGCATGGAGGCAGGGCCTGCGGGGGGGTTGGCAGGTCACGGGGCGGGCTGTCCCCTGGCACAGGAAGGGCCACGCGAGGGCACAGTGAGGGCACAGCGAGAAGCGCCTCCAAGCGCCAGGGCTGCGGCCTCCCGGAGCCTCACCGACAGCCCCTGGGTCTGGGGCGTCTGGCCTCCAGGACGGTGGGGCTCCCCACAGCCGAGGACCCCACCCCACCTCCAGGGCCAGGCGAGGTCAGAGCCTATGTTCCATTTTTTAAAATGTTTTTTTTACTGATTTCAGAGAGAAAGGGAGGGGGAGAGAGACAGAATCATCTATGATGAGAGAATCATTGATCGCTGCCTCCCGCACGCCCCTCACTGGGGACTGAACCCGCAACCAGGGCATGTGCTCTTGACCAGAATCGAACCCGGGACCCTTCAGCCCGCAGGCCGACGCTCTATCCACTGAGCCACACCGGCCAGGGCGGATCCTGTGTTTACTTAACCTTTGATATTCTGCACATCGCAGATATTTTCACATTGATTTTGACTTTAAAAAAATGACACTAAGCACTTTGTGAAAAACCTTGGTTGTTGAGTTTATTGGCGTCCCCTTACCTCACTCTGTGCTCAGGGCACGGGGCTCTGTCGCCTCCCCAGCCCCGCCCCGCTTCCCAGGGTTTGGTCCCCGGTGCAGAGATGCCCGCTCTGGCCTCTGGGTGCCAGGATTCCCCCACTGGAGAGGCCGGGCGCAGGCACGACAGCGTCCAGCAGGGGGCAGCCACGCTCTGCCTCAGATTAAGACCCAAAGCGGAGAATTGCTGTCCCTCAAGCTCAAATGCTTGCAAAACCAGTCCCCCCCCCC